>NC_067401.1:186761019-187101550 GCF_016432865.1 Antechinus flavipes
TTCCTTGTCAGTCTCCTCTGTGATACTCCTGTCCTCTTAGTTAGGAAACCAAATGGGGATTTCCATATGGTACAGGACCTCAGAGCTGTTAATGAGGTAGTTATTCATATTCACTCCATTGTGCCTAATTCCTATATTATCCTAATTCAGATAACTGGGGACACACAATAATTTTCTACTTTAGATCTTAAAGATACTTTCTTATTTATTTATTTATTATTGCGTAAAGACTCACAATTTCTTTCAGCCTTTGAATGGGCAAATTTTGGGGAACTTAACCCACATAAATTAACATGGAGAGTCTTATCTCAGGGTTTCTAAGATAGCCTTGTCTTGACTTGGAAAACTCTTGGATAGACATTGGCTAAAGATTTAAGAGACTTGGAGCTGCTTAACAACAGCCTCATCTCGTATGTTGTTGATAACATCCTGATCTGTCGTCCAATGAGAGAGGATTCTTTGGCTATTTCCATAAATACCCTTAACTTTCTGGCTCCCAAGGCTATAAAGTATCTTTGCCAAAGGTCCACATTGATTGTCAGTCTGTTAAGTATTTGGACCATGAATTACCCCCCATGTCCTGTTTGCTCACAGCAGAGAGGAAGCAGATGATTTTGTCACTCCCTGAATCTGCCTCAAAGAAACAACTGTGTACTTTCCTGGGCTTGGCAAGATTTTGTCGAATCTGGATACTTAACTTTGGGATTATTGCCAAGCCACTCTGATTTCTATTCAAGCCCCTGAGACACTTCCGTTTGACTGGGGCTCTGATCAGACCAAGGCTTTTATGACCCTGAAAGCTAAACTAACCTCTGTCCCAGCCTTCACCCTGGCTAATTTAGAAAAGCCTTTTACTCTATAAATTGATGAGCAATGGGGCCAGGCCCTAGAGCTCTTGACTCAGTCCCTGGAACCTAATCCCAGGTTCATTGCCTACTTCTCAAAGAAACTTGACTCAGTGTCATGCAGGTACCCTCCTGCCTTAGAGCAGTGGCTGGCACAGCCCTTCTAATTGAGGAAGCCTCCAAGCTAACCCCGGGCCAACCATTGGAGGTTCTAATTCCCCACTGGATTCAGAGCATTTTGGAAGCCAAAGGGCATCAGTGGCTATGGGAGACTTACCAGATATCAGACTCTCCTGCTAGACACCCCCGACTGTCACCCTCTCAGCCTGCTCCCCTACTCCCTGACAATGCTCAGGTGACAGTCACAATTGTGAGGAAACGTTAGATTCTTTCTGTACCAATTGACCTGACTTGAGGGACATTCCTCTCAACAACTAAATAAGACGGTGAATGGTTTACTGATGGATCCAGTTTTCTTGAAAACAGGGAAAGGAAGGCAGGTTACTCTGTGGTGACCCCAGTAGCACTTTGGAGGCTAAACCATTCCCCTGGGGACCTCTGCTCAGAGGGCCAAACTTCTTGTCCTCACTAGAGCTTCAAAATTGGGGAAAGAAATGAGAGTGAACATCTCTATGATTCCAACTATAACTTTCCTGTCTTACATGCTCACGGGGCTATGCTATATGGAGAAAGAGGACTTTTGACAGTCAAACATTTACCCATTAAGTACGCAGGGGAAATTCTACAATTACTACAAGATGTCCATGAACCTAGAGAGGTTTCTGTTATTTGTAAAGACTATTAGGAGGGAGATTCACTTCAGGACAAGAACAGGCTTGCAGATTCAGCTGCCTATGCTGCTGCCTGTTTGTCCCTGACCATGACCCCTTTGATTCCCTCACTCCTGGACTCCTATACTCCCTCATATAGTGCCAGGTACAGGAATAGACAGGGACACACCCTTTCTTCTTCTGGGTGGTTTCAAACACCCTCGGGCCAGCTTCTAATCTCTGAGGCAAACCAGTGGGAACTTCTCTTTGCCCTACACCAAGCTAATCACTCTGGAAAGAATGTTCTCCAATCCCTTGTGAAAGGTATGGTCACCAACTGGGAAAAACAAGTAGACAGGTTTGCCAGGCCTGCCCAGGTTGTGCCCAGGTACACCCTGGCACCCACCCCCAAGCTTGTTCAGAGAAGGGCCACTTACCCAGAGGAGAATTGGCAAATAGATTTTACACATATGCCCCCTTGCAGGGGCTTCAAACTACTTTTGGTTTTTGTTGGCACCTTTACTAATTGGCTAGAAGCCTTCCTTTATAGAACTGAAAAAGCCCAGGCAGTAGCAAAGTTTTTGCTGAAGGTCATACCTCACTGTGGCCTGGCCAGTTCTTTGCTGAGTGATAATGGCCTTCACTTCCCAAATGACCCAAGCTGTAGCTGAGACACTTAAGATAACTTATCATCTCCACTCTGGCTATCTTCTGGGAAGGTGGAGAAAATGAATCACACTCTTAAGTGAGTTCTTACTCAACTTACATGAGCCTGGAGACTCATGTAAAGACACTCCCATTAGGACTACTTGGAGTGCACATTGCATTGGGAGAATATTAAACTGAGCCCCTTTGAACTTCTGTATGGGAGGCCCTTCTTAATTAACTCTGACATCCTTGTAGATTCAGAACAGCATCTGGTCACCCAGTTTGCCACACAGCTTGGTGCAGGCCGGAAGGCTCTTTCTGAATATGCAAATGAACATCTCCCTTAACCCACAGATGCTCAGGCCTAGACTGTCACCCCAGTAAATCTGGAGAACATGGTGTACTTGAAATCTCAGAAGGCCCAAGGTAGTGACCCTTCAGTATCTTGTAAATGGTATTTTACATAAAATGTAAAAGGATCATTTTGACTGTTCCAACATTAGTTAAACTTGAAGGCCTTCCCAACTGGATTCATGTTTCTAGAATTAAGTATTACATATTCTCCCTCAGACCCTTCTGGATTTTCTGTGAACCCACAGAAGAAACTATGAAACTACTCATCCACAGGACTCCTGGAAAAACTGGAACCATATGGGATGGAGAAGGATGAACCTAATTCTGAGACTCAACACCCCTGGATGCTGCTACCAGCTTCAAGTCACATGTCTCCCCTCCTCAGTTCTGGATCAGTACCAGCTCTACACTCTTCTTCAGCCTGAAGCAGCTCCAGAAGATGAAACCTTTTCCCTTTACCCCAAATGAATTTGGGTCCCAACTGCTTGGGGGTGGGAATGTTGTGGTGTAGCTCCTAGGGAGGGTATAGCAATAACCTAATTCCACCTCTAAGAATGCTCCTTAATTCTACCTCAAGTCCCTAAAATTAGCATATTGGTGATATGAAGTATTTGATCTCTTTCCTATAAATGTATCTTCTTGCTTCTGGTTGTTTGCTAAATTCTTTTGGCACTTAACTTAGCAGTAAAATAAATCTTTGCTGCTTAACTTGGAGACAAACTGAATTTGCAGATTCTTTCATCATACCTGCCACATAAACCTGGGGACCCTAACATTGTTGGGGTGTTTTACATCTCAACATGAAGTGATATCTTGGAGATGTTTTAATTTACTCTTCTCTAATCAATAGTGTTTTTGAGCATTTTTATATGAGTATAGAGTTAACTTTGATTTATTCTGAAAACTAACTGTCTCTTTTGACCATTTATCAATTGGGGAACTGCTCTTATGTTTATAAATTTGATAGGAATGAGATCTTTATCAGGGAAACTTACTGTAAAATTGTTTGATATTACTTCAATGTCTATGGTACTTTTAGGAAAATGTGGTTTTCCTGATTCTCTCTTTTAATAGGTCTAATTTGCTTTTGCTTTGTCTGAGATTATGATTGCTATTCTTGTCCTCTTCACTTCAGTTGGGGCATATATAATAGGCTCTCTCCAGTTCTTTTACTTTATGTGTATTTCAAGTATATCTCTTGTATACAACAGATTTTAGATTCTGGTTTCTAATTCATTCTGCTATGTTTCTGTTTTATGATGACGGGTTTTCAGGTAGCCTGATAATTCTTAAATTATCTTCCTTTGATCTATTTTTCAGGATTATTTTTCTACTAAGTTATTTTATATTATCTCTTTTTTTTTCATTCTTTTGATTTTGCTTTTTTCTTGGAATCTCATAGATTTAATAGGTTCCACTTGCCCAATTCTAATTTATAAGAAATTATGTTTCCTTTAATGAGCTTTTGTACTTCTTCTTCTACTTGGTCTATTTCATTTTTTAAAGAATTCTTTTCTTCAGTGAATTTTTATGTTTCTATTACTCTTAGGTAGATCCTAGTTTTTAAGGTGATATTTTCTTTAGTATTTTTTGTGCCTCTTTTATCAAGCTGTTAATTCTCTTTTCATAACTTTCTTGCATCACTTTCATTTCTTTTTCTATTTTTTTCCCCTTTTTGGGGGGAGGGGGATTGAATAAGCATTTTTCCTTGAGGGTTTGTTTACTGCTGTTTTCACATTGTTCCCTTCTTCTGAGTTTAGCTCTTTATCTTCCCTTTAGCTTCCCATAATAGCTTTTTATGGTCGTTTGTTTTTTTTAATTTGAGGGTGGGGTGGGGAGTGTTGTTTGCCCATTTTTCTAGGCTACTTCTTCACTTTGAACTTTATGTTAATATTGACCCTGTTCAGCTGGAGATGGGGAGACACTGTGCCAAGCTTCAAATTTGTTTATATTGATGTTTTCAGACCCAGCTCTGAGAGATCTCCAAGTTTCCAGTGCTTTCAAGGTAATGTGATTTGAGGAGAAGTCATTGCTTTCCTGATCTTTGTTCTGGTTTTTACTCTAGAGGAACTCCTTGTAGCCCAGCAGCTGTAAGAACTAGTGTTCCTTTTGGCCCTAGAATTGTGATCTAGTTCCTTGCTTGCTTGCAGTCACAAAAACTAGCTGTCTTCTTGACCCTGGAAGCATGACCAGGGCCTCTGCTCTGTTGTGACACCATCAGCACTCCTTTCAACCCTAGAAGTATAACAAACTCTATTTCACTATAACAAACTCTATTGCTTATGGACAATAGAGTTGCCAATAAGTGCCAGCTGCACCGGGTACCAACAAAGGGTTCCTGTAATTTCTTTCTGTCCAGTTGCCCAACCTCCTTACCAGAATCTGGACTAAGAGCTCCCAAAGTTTCTTGCTGTCTCCTGTCTCCAGGAACTACTACTAGTCTTTTTGTGCCTACTCCAGTGTTACAGACCTTTCCTGCCAACTTCCTAAGTTGTCTTAGGCTTAAAAAATGTCTGTCTCTGAATTTTTGTTGTCTCTGTTGACTTAAGGCATAATTTGAAAGTTGTTTAGAATGAAATGTTGGGAGATTTCAGCAAATTCTGGGACTGTATTTCCCCATCTTGACTCCAACTTCCTTATTTAAGTTTCATAGAGAAGATTCTTTAGTATTTACCACAATGCTCTCTGTACCCAGTTAGTAGTTTATAAATGTTTAACTGAACTTTCAGAGATTTCTTTCCACACCCATACCCACAACCATCCACAATAAATTTCCCAAGGAACTGAAAGGGTCATACTCTTCTCCATTTTTCTGTTCCTCCAGGCTAGTTTTTCTTTTCTTTTTCTTTCTTTCTTTCTTTGTCTATTTCATTTTTTAAAAAATTCTTTTCTTCAATGAATTTTTATGAATTCTTTCTTTCTTTCTTTTTTTTTTTTTCCCCCAGGCCAGTTTTTCTTTGAGAAATAAAGGAGTACAGTGAATTGTTATCTGATTAAAGTCAGGATTATCTGATTTGAAATCAGGAAGACTTGAATTCAAATAAGATGCTTATTGCTTGTGAAATCCTTGACAAGTCATTTAACTACTTATGGCTTCAGTTTCATCTGTAAGACAAAGCAGTTACATTCAGTATTTTCCAACCAACCCTAAATCTATGATCCTTTGAATCTTTTTAGTGATATCTTGACTTTTCCCAGAATGTACGAGGATAATCCCAATTCAATATGAGGGATCAGAATGGAGATAGGACAGTTGTTTCTCCACCAACTCCTTCCATTTTAGATATAAGGTGGGAAGGGGCAAGGCCCCCCTCCAATATTACTCTTAACAGTTTCAAACAATCTAACATATATGTGTGATTTTGATAAGTCATTTCTTTCCTGGCTTTCAGTTTCTTCATCTCTAAAATGAGGGAGTTAGGTTAGATGGTGCTTAAGATTCCTCATAGCTTGTGAAGGAAAGCTGCTTTGTCCAAGGTCATGTACAATTTGTGGCCTGAGCTACTTATATAAAGTTAACACTGCCCGCTTGATGCCAGTTCTTCATCACTTTGTCTTTAGTCCTTCAGTACTCTTCCCACTCCAATCCAGAGGGGAATATGATCTATTTTGCCTATGATATAGTTTTTGTCACTTCTGGTCCAAACTGGAGAATATAGACTCTATAACAGATGCAAATGATCAAGTTGTATAAAGATGTTCTTGACTCTGCATTGGATACCTTCCTAGATTATGCCCATAATTGTGATAGGAGAATTTGAGTACAGGGTAGGAAGACTTATATTAAAATATAGTCAGAGGCTCAGTTGGAAGGCAGTGCTCTCCCACAAAAATTGAACAAGGGGATTTCTTATTGATTCCCTAAATTACTGTTACTTTAATGTTAGAAACTGGAAAAGATCTTGGAGGTTATGATTCTCTTGGAAGGTAATAACTACAGGGAAGGAAAAGCTCAACGTTTTGGACTCTACCTAAGCTCAGGTTTCTACTCCATGTCTCCTGGCCTCTAGGGCTTCTCTGATCCCTCTGGTCATATAGAAGAATTCTTTGCCTCAGCTCTGTTTTCTTCACTTTGCTGTCCTTAATCTTCAAAAATTAAATTCCTGCCCAAATATCATATCCTCTTGCTCTTTCACAGGTAAGCTAAAGATCAGCTCAACAAAGATACCAGTTAGTCTCTATGACAGTGGATTGGGGACTGGCATGATAAGCTGGCAAGTTGCCAGAGGACAACGTCATAGGAGCATAATGAGCATATGGCCAGGTGTGTACATACTGTTCTAAAAGACTCAGCCCTTTTTCCCCTTTTTTACAGCCATGAGTCAATCAGGCATTCCATTTCTTGGACAATGAATTTTATCTGATGTATAATATCATAAGAGAAAATATTGATCATATAACAGCATTATTTATAATTTCAAGAAAATTGGAAGCAATCTAAATTTCCAATAATTGGAGATTGGCTTACTAATATAATAGAAAACTGTAATGTAAGATCAGTTAAGATTACCATAATGTAATATCATGTGATGAGAATTTTTTTTCCCCCATCCAGACCTGTGTGGTATAGGGAATTTTCAGTTAGGAGACTCTCTTTACCAATGCAAATCAATTGACAGTTAGTTGAGGGCACAGAAGAATACCTCTGCCACTAATTGTGTGTGTAACTTTAGCCTCGTTCCTTAACTTCTCATCTGTACGTAACCCAGCTCTATCCCTTCTCAAACTTGATGAAGTGCTGTATGCTGCAAGGAGAACATGACCCAGGTTGATAGAGAAGGTTCAATGATGAAAAAGGGCCAAGCCAGGGGGTACAAGCTTAGTACTATCTTCCCTCTTTAGGGGCTAGTAAGAAAGTGATTTTATTTTGAACATATTATACCCTTAAATCAACAATATTTTAGGGGAGGTGGATAAATTTAATTCTATTCTAATATCCCTCTGAAACTAGAGAAAAGAGCACTAACCTCATAGCTATTCTATTGTTCCCCCGAAAGCAGGAATTACAGTCTTCCTTAGATGGTGCTGGGCAAAACTCTAGTGATATCTATCATTGCTTCACATGTACAATATTTAGACAATATATATGTGAAGTGAAAAAATAGGCATCTTAAGTGGTAATATGAAATAGATTCGGAACAGCACTAGATCTGGGAAAGCATATTTGTAAAAGAATGTTATATAAAAATGGTATAATAGAGATTTGGTTACAATTCAGTTGACCTGAAGAAACCAAGTCAGGCATCTATCACAGGTTATAAAGTTTGTTTGTTTGTTTGTTTGTTTGTTTGTTTGTTTTAATGTGAATAGTACACAGGAGTTAGCAAGGAAATGGGTTTTAAGAAATGACAAGGAGGAAGACAAGTACCCTAGTGGAACTTAACAATTAACCAGGTAGAAGAAGCCATTAAAGGGAAAGACACCATGAGGTAGAAGTATACCATTGTCTGGTGGGTTAAATCCATAAAACAGTTTAGCAGACTTAACTCCAAAAAGGAGTTAGCAGGTATAAGAAAAAATATCTTACCAAGAACTCCACTGACTCACTGATGAATGCAGGAAAGATTTATTTTACATTCTTGCAAGAATGAGTGCCTAATCCCTGTGCAAAAGAAAACTGTTCGGTTCTGCACACATATATTGTATCTAGGATATACTGTAACCTATTCAACATGTAAAGGACTGCTTGCCATCTGGGAGAGGGGGTGGAGGGAGGGAGGGGAAAAATCGGAACAGAAGTGAATGCAAGGGATAATGCTGTAAAAAATTACCCTGGCATGGTTTCTATCAATAAAAAGTTATTTAAAAAAAAAAAAAAAAAAAAAAGAATGAGTACCTAGGTGAATAGACATACCTTTGAAACTCCAAAGGCAGCATTTATATTTCTTATCTGGAAGCACAAGTCCTTCCCTAATTCCACATTAATTGGATGTTACAGAAATTACACAACATGAATCTCCACCCCTCATTACATAACCAGTCCCTGCCCTAAAGGACCTTCCATTCTGGAAGGGAGAAGGTAACAGAGAAGGGATAAGGGCAAATAACAAAAGATTCTTTTCAAATCTCAGGCTACCACCCCTGATTACAAAAATCAATCCCTGACCCCAAAGAGCTTACATTTTTTGGGGGGAAGATAACCTCCATCCTTGTTTATTCCTTGGTGTCCATGTGGGTTTCAGTTTTCTAATTTAAATCTCATTTCTCTAATTTAATTTTCTTAACTGTGGAAATCCAAAATGCCCATCCATTTCTCACAACAGGGGAAGGAGATTACACCACTGACTGGTAAACTAATCCTAAAAGGGATTAAGAATCCAAAAGAGTTAGCTATAACAAGGAGAAAAGTGACATGAGGCAGGAGCATCCCATAGTGGGCTAGTCCTATAAAGAAGTTAACAAAGATCTACATTATGAACAGATCTTTTATAGGAAGAATATAACCTCGGGGATTTGACACCATAACTTGGAAAATCTCAGGGGAGGAGGAAGAAATAAAGATGAGAACAAGGATGTATACTGAGATTTTGAGACTGCCTTAAAGATAGTCTGAAAAAACCTGATTCCCATCAAGTTTGTTTCAAAGGTTGTTTAAAGATGCTAAATAGAGAATCTCAGAGTTTGGGGTTCTAGACAATGAAAAACCTAATGGATTATTTAAGAGTTTTGACTTACATCATCAAGGCATTAGAAGAATGTTAGCTAAACAGAATAGTCTGGGAGAATTGATCTCATCATGATTCTCGTTTTAACAATTTCTGAGAATAAGCTAGTTGATTATTCACATCACATGGACATAATATCTTACATGGACACATCCATTTTACATGCCTTCTAAGGTCTCTTTCAGCTCTAGAGCTATGGTCAAGTGATCCTATGATAATTCTTTTTTTTTTTTTTTTAATAGCTTTTTATTTACAAGTTATATGCATGGGTAATTTTACAGCATTGACAACTGCAAAACCTTTTGTTGCAATTTTTCCCCTCCTTCCCACCACCCCCTCCCCAATACATGTTAAATATTTTAAAGTATAGATTAAATACAATATTAGTATACATGTCCATACAGTTATTTTGCTGTACAAAAAGAATTGGACTTTGGAATAGTGTACGATTGATTAGCTTGTGAAGGAAATCAAAAATGCAGGCGGACAAAAATAGAGAATTTGGGAATTCTATGTAGTGGTTTATAGTCATCTCCCAGAGTTCTTTCCCTGGTTGTAGCTGGTTCAGTTCATTACTGCTCTTTACTATTACAATTGGAACTGATTTGGTTCATCTTATTGTTGAAGAGGGCCACGTTCATCAGAATCAATCATCATAGATTATTGTTGAAGTATATAATGATCTCCTGGTCCTGTTCATTTCACTCAGCATCAGTTCATGTAAGTCTCTCCAGGCCTTTCTGAAATCATCCTATTGGTCATTTCTTACCAAACAATAATATTCCATAATATTCATATATCACAATTTATTCAGCCATTCTCCAATTGATGGGCATCTACTCAGTTTCCAGTTTCTGGCCACTACAAAGAGAGCTGCCACAATCATTATAAGTCAGGTTTCAACCAATTTCATACCACATAAATCAAGATAAACTTGGGTCAAAGGGTATGCACAGTTTGATAACTTTTTGAGCATAATTCCAAATTGGTCTACAGAATGGTTGGATTTGTTCACAGTTCCACCAATAATGCATCAGTGTCCCAGTTTTTCCACATCCCCTCTAACATTTGTCATTATCTTTTCCTGTCATCTTTGCCAATCTGAGAGGTGTGTAATGGTGTCTCAGAGTTGTCTTAATTTGCATTTCTCTGATCAATAGTGATTTGGAACACTTTCATATGACTAGAAATAATTTCAATTTCTTCATCTGAAAGTTGTCTGTTCATATTCTTTGACCATTTATCAATTGGAGAATGGTTTGATTTCTTATAAATTTGAGCCAATTCTCTATACGTTTTGGAAATGTGGCCTTTATCAAAACCTTTGAATGTAAAAATGTTTTCCCAGTTTATTGCTTCTCTTCTAATCTTGTTTGTATTAGTTTTGTTTGTACAAAACCTTTTTAATTTAATAAAATCAAAATTATCTATTTTATGATCAATAATGATCTCTAGTTCTTTGATCAGAAATTCCTTCCTCTTCCACAGATCTGAAAGGTAAACTATCCTATGTACTTCTAATTTATTTATAATATCATTCTTTATGTCTAGATCATGAACCCATTTTGACCTTATCTTGGTATACAATGTTAAGTGTGGGTCAGTGCCTAGTTTCTGTCATACTAGCTTCCAATTTTCCTGAATTGGGCACCTTTCAATAGAGGGTGGTGATTATGATCCTAGCCAAGATCTCCAATTGAATAGGAGATTACTATTTGGGAGTTTTCCCTATGAACAGGAGGGTGGAGCCCATCCCAGAGACCTGGAAGGTTTGATACCCAGGACCACCCTTCCTGCTAAGATTAAAGGAGCACAGTTTACATCAGGGCCTTTTCAACCCTCCCTCCCCCATCCCCCAAAGATCAGGGGGATAGTTTACATCACTGTTACCCTATGAAATAATTCCAAGCCAAAAAAATAAAACAAACAAAAAACCTTAGAAAACTACAGTTGATATTTCTAGCCATATGAAAAGATGCTCCAAGTCCTTATTAATCAGAAAAATGCAAATTAAGACAACTCTGAGATACCACCTGTCAGATTGGCTAGAATAACAGGGAAAGATAATGCGGAATGTTGGAGGGGATGTAGGAAAATAGGGACACTAATCCATTGTTGGTGGAATTGTGAACGAATCCAACCATTCTGGAGAGCAATTTGGAATTATGCTCAAAAAGCTATCAAACTGTGCATACCCTTTGATCCAGCAGTGGTACTACTGGGCGTATATCCCCAAGGATCTTAAAGAAGAGGAAGGGACCTGTTTGTGCCAGCCCTCTTTGTAGTGGCTAGAAACTGGAAATTGAATGGATGCCCATAACTGGAGAACGGCTGAATAAATTGTGGTATATGAATATTATGGAATATTATTGTTCGGTAAGAAATGATCAATAGGATGATTTCAGAAAGGCCTGGAGAGACTTACACGAACTGATGCTGAGTGAAATGAGCAGGGCCAGGAGATCATGATATACGTCAACAACAATACCATACGATGATCAATTCTGATGGACGTAGCCCTCTTCAACAATGAGATGAACCAAATCAGTTCCAATAGAGCAGTAATGAATTGAACCAGCTACACCCAGCGAAAGAACTCTGGGAGATGACTATGAACCATTACATCGAATTCCCAATCCCTATATTTTTGTCCACCTGCATTTTTGATTTCCTTCACAGGCTAATAGTACACTATTTCATAACTATTAGGACATGTATGCTTATATGGTATTTAATTTATACTTTAACATACTTAACATGTATTGGTCAACCTGCCATTGGGGAGGAGGGGCTGGGGGGAGAGAGGGGAAAAATTGGAACAAGAGGTTTTGCAATTGTCAATGCTGTAAAATTACCCATGCATATAACTTGTAAATAAAAAGCTATAATAAAAAAATTAAAAAGAAAAAAGAAAACTACAGTTGATGAAGTTAGGGTAGCATTTTCTAGTTCGAAATAAATATGTAACAAATTCACAGTAGTCTAAAAGGTTGGTTTGTTTAGGGGAAAAAGTCAGAGACAAAATAAGAGATTAAATAGGCATCAGGAGAGGCAAATATGAAATAGAGGTGGGAGAGTAATAGGGTTATCATTATCAAGAAAAGAAGTTTGGAAAAATCCATTAAAAGAATATAGCATTAACCTGGATGTGCCATTGACTGGAAGGTTAGATCTGTAGAAGAATTTAGCAGACTAATCAGAGTTAGCTGTAAGCAAGGAAAAAGATGCCATTAGAGGGAAGACACTATGTGGAGGAGAGCAAAAGAATACCTTGTGATAGGTTTAGTCCTGGAAAGAACTTAGCAGGCTCTTCATCATTTTATAAGGAAAATACAGTCTTGGGATTTTTTATCTCAGCACAAGGGAAGAATTTGGTAGCTTAGAGGGAGAGGTCAAGGAGGAGCCAGATGGAATACTTAGCAGACCAGGTCCCAGACCTGTCTAAAGATATGCTAATCAATATCTAAAAGAATAGCCAATGAAGGCTGATTAAAAAGTTCCATCCTCACAATCACTCTGTACAAACAAGGTAGTCTGGGAATTGGTTATACCTAATAATACTCAGATGGACTTCTTCTAGACAAAGGATGAGAGTAAGTCCACATTACAATGACTATGACAAAGGAAGAGTAGATAATATTAAGATGGCCAAAAAAAAAAAAAAAAAAAACAGCAGAAAGGGCCTTGAAGAAAGTGATTGATGAAATGATATGAAAATTCATTTATCAAAAAAAAAATAATTATAGGGTAATTTAATCAAAATCTTCAATTAAACTTGTAATTATTTAATAAGTTCATATGGAGAATATTAGTTCGGAAGTCTAATATTGGGATTAATTATTCTCTTGCTATTTTCCTTCATATCCCTCTTCTACTCATCCTGCTTATGTTTGTTTTTTGTTTCCTGAGGGGATATCAGGCTATGAATTAACTTATCTTCTAATTCTAGCTCTTCTGATAACTAGCTGTGGTACGATTGAGCAAGTCCTGTCCCCTTATGGAGCCTCAATTTCTTCAACTCTAAAATGAAGATATTGAACCAAATGATTTGTGAAAATTCATCCAGTCTCTAAATCTGTGATCCTGTATTCTATATCTTTCCCTCACAGATTCTTGCTTTTCTCATTCTGTCTTGGTGATGTTTCAATGACTGTTATGAATCACTGCTAAATAATAAACTTTAAAGGATGGAAGGAGTGCCAAATAATAATTTCCTTGTCATTATTCATTGTTCTAATTTCTCTGCCAAGAAGATAATAAAGATCTAATATTTGTGGCGTATCTACCTGGGAGGAGAACAACAACACTGGTTGTTGCTATTGTCTGTCCTATTTCCTTTTACAAGTGCGGTTTTTGTATTCAAGGTAATGGGGACCTGATAGTCCCCCTCACTCTACTCCAACTTGAGTAGAGTTACCTGTCCCACTTCCAATCCCCAACTTCTAGTGGGCAGGGATCTAGGGGATTTTCAAGAAAATTCAGACTACCTATCTAACATAGGGAGCCTGAAGAAATTACAAAAAGCAAATCTTTGTTTCTCTTCCCTCTACCTCACCTTTCTGTAGTCATCCATAATACACCAGCTGTTTTCTCACCACAGAAGATCTTCTGTCCATTGGTCAGTTCTTCTCCCTCCCCCCCACCCCAATTCCAATTTAAGAAATTATCTAGGCCAGCCATGTTCACTTCACCCATTTTCTGGCTCTGCTCCATTCTCAGATTGTTTTCTCTATCTTCCTATAATATCTGCTTTTCAATTTCCTTTTATGTATTTACCTTTCTCCAATAGAATGTAAGCTTCTTGAGGGCAGGGACTGGAATTTTTGCTTATATATGTATTTTTAGTGCTTAGCATGGTGCCAGTAAAAGCTTAATAATGCTTCCTGGCTTGAGTTGGCTAGAGTGCTCTATAGGCTTTCATCCCATAATCCCAAGCCTATTTTAGGGGAAGACTACAATGAGAAGAACCTAGTGAGAAGGTAATGGGGTCCTGGAGTCACTAGATGAGGTTGACAGAGAAAGCCTGAAATACTGATAGGATTACTTCCTCAGACAAACAGGGAAGAGAACTATCAGCTCACCCTTACAATCCTATCCCCTGTAGTGGTAGTAGGTAACCTCAACTTACTGTATTTAATCAGAAAGCCAAATTATATCAAATCCTTGATGTTAAATTTCCCCTATAAATCTGTCCATGGACCATGACATCTTTGCTGAATCCTTTTTGGGCTAGCCTGCCACTGCATTCTGCCTTATGGTATCTTTCTCCTCCCCTCTTCCCATGCCATGTGGTATCTTTCAACCCCACTATGCTCCTGACCTCACTTCTCCTTATAACTAATTTACTCTTTTAGATTGCCAAGTCCCTTTCAGAACATTTAAGGCCCCCAACCTCATGGGCTATTTCCTTTCTCCTGGTAAATGGCAAGTTCTAAGAAAATTTGCCATTTCTGTCATTAATTACTAAACCCAATTCTATGCTCTCCCAGCTCTTTCATATTTACCATTCCTGGTGTCTATTGTAGCACTTCATTTTGTCTGTAACTTTTTCTAATTAAATCTACTTTTTGCCCAAGAGAATGGCCATTTTGAATTCTTCACATGACAGAACCCTAACATTTGGTACCTGCCATCATCTGGTGTCTACATCAGCCACACAAATAGTGTCTTTCCACTCATTCTTCCACTACAGCTCATGTTATCTTTCTCCTTACTATAGTTAACTAACTTTTAGGATGCTAAATCCTTCTATGGATTTAGCCAATGGCATATTTCTACCTCATGAAGAATTTCCGTTCTCCTGGTTAATTGAGTTCCACTAGGGAACTTGTCTTTTCCATTGTTGATTGTTTAAATCTCTTTCCTTGCTAATTATATGCTTTTCCAAATCTATTTCCATTTGCCATTTCCATCATTAATTATTAAAACCCATTTCTATGCTCTCCCAGCTCTTTCATATTTACCATTCCTGGTATTTATGTATCTCTGCATTTTGTCTGTAACTTCTTTTCATAAATAAACCTATTTTTTGCCAAAGAGATTGGCCATTGTGAATTCTTCACGCCACTGAACTTCAACAGCTGGTGTCAATTGCCTAAACATCAGTTTCATCATTTAGTACTGTATCTCAGACACATTAAAGGGATATGGTGGTAAAGTCCTGTGGCCAGTCTGAAGGTTATATATATGTACATATACTCCCCTCATATACACATATAGTCATACAAAATAAATTTCAGCATTAGTCACATTCACAAAAAAAGGGAGGGAAATGATATAGGATTTAGCATTATTATAATTCACCATCCATTTTCCTCAAGCTTTCTGCCACCTTCTTTTTCTTAAGTTTTTTTTTTCCTTATCCCTCTACATCTTTCTGTCTTTACTTAATGCAGAGAGATGATGACTAAGTCTAAAACTGAGGCAATTTTCAACTAAGCCCATAAATCTCCTTCTCTTCCCTACTTTCCTTCTTTGTCTTTTCCCTTACTTCATTCTCCTCCCCATCAAGGAGAGAAAGATAGATACTAAAAGGTCTCGTCTTCCTGCTTTGGCAGATATGTAGCTTTCTTACACATAGATAGCAACACGGACTGGCATTTTCTAGACACTTGATATTTAAATAAAAATCTTGTTCTCTGTGGTCCTGGTGAGGAATTCAAACACTACCTGGAATTCTGGGATGTAGTTGTCCTTTAGACATTATTATGATGTTTTTGTTTCCAAGATCAAGAGACCAAATTTGAACCATTAAGACAGTCAACAGGTAGAAGTCTATGGCAGGAGCGGTGACTTTGAGTGAGGACTGATTTTCTACAAACCTTGATGTTACCTGAAGCTTAGGCTATTTGAGTGGTCTAGATTCCTGGTGGTCTAGAGGTTAGTGGCTATAAGAGAGAGTTAACAAGAATCTCCTTTAAATGGGCCACAGTTTGTAGGAGTGAAAGAATTCACTCATTCCCAAATTATTGGTTGCAAAATGAAAGTTTATTGTTAGATAGAAATCAGTTTACCCAGAGACTGACTTCTATAGTGGCAGATCTATGAAAAATGGAGTTTTGCCCTGAGAATTCAGTTCTCAGTGGACAGAAAGTCCTGGCAGCTGAGTGAGCCACCGAGGTCCATCTGCAAAGACTTTAGTTGATGTACAATTATTATATTGGCTATTAGTGAGCGTTGGGAAGCCCCAGTGGGGTGGCCCAAGCAAGTTAGAATGGGGGCTGGGACAACCAGAGCAGATCAGAACCAGTGGGGGCTGGGAGAGCCTAAGTTGGCTCAGATATAGTGGGGGCTGGGATAAGCCAGATCTCCTATTGGAATTCAAAAGGATGCTTTTTGACCAGGATTTGTGAATCAAAGGCTCTGGCATCCTGGACTAGGGAGGATATGCCTCAGCCAGGAGGGGCTGGGAATCTGAAAGGAATCACAGATCAGTCTGAAAGGAATCACAAATCAATAGGAAATACAGTTTCTTAAAGGGACCCCAACCTGCTTCAAAGTCACCTTAATATTGATCAATGTAGGGGCACGTGAAGATCTCTGATTTCAGACAGAAACACACAACCTAAAATCTTGGGCTATTACAAAATAGTCCTTATCAAATCTCCTTTCCCTATTCCAGCTATCAGACATAAAGAAACCCTCAGGAAGGACTGTTTTCATCTATAACTAATGGGATCCCATGACAGTTTATCAAAAGGGCAAAAACTCAAAGTGAGAATTGTATATTTGGGAAACACTAAGAAAGCAGCTTGCAGAGACAAGGCATTTTCTTTTGTTTTGTTTCCTGGCATCTGATTTTCATATGACTGACAGAAATATGTATTATGGAAGTGGATAGCCGGGCAACTTGCACTCTAGAACTATTTCTGATTATTGGACACAGATAATTGCATGGGCATGGATTATCTGGGAGAAATAAGGATTTTGTTCATTGTCATAAGTTAAATGTGAGATTTTTTTTTAAACTGAAAGGCTTAGACTGGAAAGAGTCTTAAGAAGATTGGTAGGAAAAAAGTATGAAAGAAAGACAATTAATTCCCTTTCTCTACACTGCCACCTGCTGCCAGTAAGAGATGACTTGTACTAAACTCTTACTGTAAAGATGGGATTCCAGTTTCCTCCTGCAAAACTCCCCCATTTTTTATTCTGATTACCTAGATAAGAACACATTTTGATTGGATCATACAATCAGAATCAGGAGGGAGAGATTCTAAGGTTGGAGTAAGAATGACATTTATAGAACATCTCTGAAGAGCAAAGGGAGGATTGAACTAAGGTGGAAATGGGAGATATCAAGGAGACTCATTAGCTCTACTGTACACTTGGAGTGGAGGATTTAGAAAAGATGACTTCTTCCCCCAACAAATGCCCATCTATTCATATAACCTGTCATTTTAATTACCCCAACATTTCCAGTAAATTGAATTTTGCCTCAATCACAAAGACACCATAGAGAACGCAAATGTCTGCCTAGATCTTAACAATTTTTCTAACTTGAGACTTAGAGTGATTGTGATTTAAGTCAATCATTTTCATCAAAAATAACCCACTAAAACTGAAAACAAAGGAAACCAAGTAGACTGTAGGGACCATTATATTGTCCCCTAGGCTTAAAATGAATTATTATTGGAATAGAGTATTACACTTACCTTTGTTCGTACTGTGCCCTGCTACCTGGGAGACAGAAACCCCTCAGATCTCAGCCAAGGATACAGAATCGGGAAAATTCTACAGATACTAGCCTTTTAAAGATCTCTGCTCTTTTTCTGAAAGAATTTAGCACCACCTTAGCAGTGAAGTAGAATGGCTCACCTGGGAAAGGAACAGAGCAATACCCAGAAAAGCAACTCAGTTTAGTAGTATTGAGAGTACTACCTTTCAATGGACTTCTGCATGGACGGCTCTTGAGGAAAAGAAAGGAATCCAAGCCTAATTGTGAGTTGATTGCCTTTCACACACAAGTTGCCTCATTATGATAATACTGTGTGCTTGTGCCCATTTTTCCC
The DNA here is from genome assembly GCF_016432865.1 of Antechinus flavipes. Taxonomy (NCBI): domain Eukaryota; kingdom Metazoa; phylum Chordata; class Mammalia; order Dasyuromorphia; family Dasyuridae; genus Antechinus; species Antechinus flavipes. The sequence continues at coordinate 186,779,310 of NC_067401.1, forward strand.
TCTGGACTTATGTGTATTAATACCAAGGAGAGGCTCAGGTTTATGAATAGCATGTTAATATTTTAATTATTCTTGCTCAACCTTCTATTTAGTAAAAGCTTGTATAAGGTTTATCCCAAAGCCCAAAGAAAGAGTATTCTTTCCTTCTTAGTGAAGATGAATGTTTTGCCCTGCATGAGCTATGGGGATGGTGAGTGGGACAGAGTTGGTGAGAGAGCTCCAGTCTTCTTCAAGTCTTCTTGGGGTTTTCAAGTTTTGAGCTGCTTTGGCTACTTTTGGTGTCCAGCTTTGAGAAAGAAGATGGGAGAGGTCTTGTTGAAGGAAAAGACTCTGGAAAGAAAACAACATGAGCTGGAAATTTCCATCATGTCCTATTCCAGCTATCTACAGTAGAGACTTCAGAGAGTTTCTCTTGAGTGAGATCTAGGAAATTCTCTCTCTCTCTCTCTCTCTCTCTCTCTCTCTCTCAATCTCTCTCTCTCTTTCTCTCTCTCTCTCTGTTCATCTTTCTCTCTATTCATCTCTCTCTCTCCATCTCTTTCTTTCTCTGTTTCTATTTCTGTCTCTCTCTCTCTCTCTCTCTCTCTCTCTCTCTCTCTCTCTCTCTCTCACTGACTTAGAGTTACCTCATTCCCAAATGAGTGAGGAGTATAGTCTCTGATTTCTCTCTTACTACACTATGGATGAATGGGTTTCTTTGCTAAGTGCTGCGTGTATTCATTGTGGAACATATTTGATGGGAAAGAGGGTCAAGGCATGGATAAAAGCTTGGGATACTCCTGCTTCCTTTATTAATAAAATAGCAAGTCAAATAAAATAGCTTGGACATGAAAATCACATTCCCTAGACTAATAACATTTAAGAAAGCAGGTAGATATAATTTTGGCCATGTATTCCCTCTCTGAGAACAGAGTGGTGATGGTCTGTGGCCTCAATCTCCTGCTTCTCTTTCTGACAAGAATTAAAGTCTACCTTAAAGAAGGCAGGGGTAGAAGGGTGGAGAAGAGGGTAGAGATGTCTATTCTTCCTCCCTTTAAGTCATATAATGATACCCTCATGCTGTGAGTCTCACTATATGTGGGACTCTCTATATTTGGATTAAGACTTGATGTAAAGAGTAAGAGCTAGAGATAAGGCCATGTTTATTTTGGTTAGTCTGGCAGGCTCAGGTTTTAGAGAACCACTCGAAGATTTTGCTGCTGACATCGTGAGTAGTCTTAATTATAAGAGGAGATTCTCTTAAAAAGAAGGTAGACCATTAAAAAGAAGCAAGCAACTCTTAAAAAATCATTTAAAAATGATTAATCTTTTTTTAAAAAATCAAAAAGCTGAAAAAGGTCACTCATTAGAAGATCATGATGAAATATCTGGATAAAGAAAGATTCTGAACTAGAAGGGGAGATTCTAGAACTACTCCCCTTTGAAAAGAGTAAAAAGACATTGAGAGCTGATCCCAGAATCTGAAGTGCTCTACAAAGCATCATTTCAGGCAATATCAAAGCATAGTTCCCTTTGAAAGGACCATTATCCCTTAGCAACCCCAAGTGACCAAGCTATTTACAGGAAAATATCAGAAAAGTTGGAATGAAAAATAGTTTGAGAGGAGATTATTCTTCCTTGTAAGAATCTCAAGTCACAAAAAATGGAAAACAAAGCTGAAACTAATCAAGAAAATTCTGGAGAACATCCCTGAGCCAAAATCCAGGAAGTATCTAATGGATCACAGGATCATAGACTCAGGCCTGGAAGACTCCTTAAAAGTCAAAAAGTCCAAATCTCTCATTTGACAAATGAGGAAATTGAGGGTGAAAGGAATTCAGTGAATTGCTCAGAATCTCATACTTAGTAAGTGACAGAGGCAGGATTCACTGATTATCTATTGTGTCACCTGGGAACAGGAGGACATAGAAACCCTTCTTACCCTTGTAAACATGATCTGAGAAAACCATTTCTGCACCTCCCAGAACGCAGCATCTCAGCAAGACAGGTTGGGATTCAAAGATCCTAACTTTTGGGATAAGAATTCATTATTTGATAAAAACTGCTGGGATAACTGGAAATTAGTATGGCAGAAATTTGGCATGGACCCACACTTAACACCAAATACCAAGATAAGATCAAAATGGGTCCATGACCTAGGCATAAAGAACGAGATTATAAATAAATTAGAGGAACATAGGATAGTTTATCTCTCAGACTTGTGGAGGAGAAAGAAATTTGTGACCAAAGATGAACTAAAGACCATTACTGATCACAAAATAGAAAATTTTGATTATATCAAATTAAAAAGCCTTTGTACAAACAAAACTAATGCAAACAAGATTAGAAGGGAAGCAACAAACTGGGAAAATATCTTCACAGTTAAAGGTTCTGATAAAGGCCTCATTTCCAAAATATATAGAGAACTGACTCTAATTTATAAGAAATTAAGCCATTCTCTAATTGATAAATGGTCAAAGGATATGAACAGACAATTTTCAGACGATGAAATTGAAACTATTACCACTCATATGAAAGAGTGTTCCAAATCACTATTGATCAGAGAAATGCAAATTAAGACAACTCTGAGATACCACTACACACCTGTCAGATTGGCTAAGATGACAGGAAAAAATAAGGATGAATGTTGGAGGGGATGCGGGAAAACTGGGACACTGATGCATTGTTGGTGGAGTTGTGAATGAATCCAACCATTCTGGAGAACAATCTGGAATTATGCCCAAAAAGTTATCAAACTGTGATCCCTTTGATCCAGCAGTGCTACTACTGGGCTTATACCCCAAAGAGATACTAAAGAAGGGAAAGGGACCTGTATGTGCCAAAATGTTTGTGGCAGCCTTGTTTGTAGTGGCCAGAAACTGGAAAATGAATGGATGCCCATCAATTGAAGAATGGCTGGGTAAATTGTGGTATATGAATGTTATGGAAGATTATTGTTCTGTAAGAAATGACCGGCAGGATGAATACAGAGAGGACTGGCAAGACTTACATGAACTGATGCTAAGTGAAATGAGCAGAACCAGAAGATCATTATATACCTCAACAACGATACAGTATGAGGATGTATTCTGATGGAAGTGGATCTCTTCGACAAAGAGAGCTAATTCAGTTTCAATTGATCAAGGATGGACAGAAGCAGCTACACCCAAAGAAAGAACACTGGGAAACGAATGTGAACTATTTGCATTTTTGTTTTTCTTCCCGGGTTATTTTTAGCTTCTGAATCCAATTTTCCCTGTGCAACAAGAGAACTGTTCGGTTCTGCAAACACAAATTGTATCTAGGATATACTGCAACATATCTAACATATATAGGACTGCTTGCCATCTAGGGGAGGGGGTGGAAGGAGGGAGGGGAAAAATCAGAACAGAAGCGAGTGCAAGGGATAATGTTGTAAAAAAAATTACCCTGGCATGAATTCTGTCAATATAAAGTTATTATTAAATTAAAAAAAAAAAAAAAGACAGGTTGGGATTCTAACTACTCCTGCTTTTGTTTGCCACACACAGTTTTCAGATGTAATGCTTGAGAGTTCTTACAGAACTCTCTGTAACCTTCTGTAAGCAGTCATTAGTTCAACCCAGACACCAAAGGAACATCCATAATAATACACCTGACAAGTAGTTATTAACCTTTTGGTTGAGGATTCTCAAGGAACCAGCAGATCTCAAAAACAGCCCATTCATCTAGAGAAAGCTCTAGATTTACATTTAATATTTTTATTTTCCCCAGTTACATGTAAACAATTTTTTTTACATTTGTTTTTAAAACTTTGAGTTCCAGATTCTCTCCCCCACCCTGCTTTAAGAAGGCACTTGTGAAGTTATGCAAAACATTTTCATAAAAGTCATGTTGTAAAAGAAAACATAGATTCATGTCCACTGTCCACTCCTCCCCAAAAAAGTATGCTTTAATCTGTATTTAGATACAATCAGTTCTTTCTCTCTGAAAAATGGATAGCATTTTTCATCTTAAATCTTTCAGAATAGTCATAGATTCTTGCATTGCTGAGAATAGCAAAGTCATTCATTTAATCATCCCAGATTTCCTGTAGAACAGTAATATTCCATCATAACTACATAGTACACTTTATTCAGCCATTTCCCAACTGATGGGCACCCTCTCAATGTCCAGTTCTTTGCCCTGAGAAGAGAGTTGCTATAAATATTTTTGTACATGTAAGTCCTTTTCTTTTTTTCTTTTTGAACCTGTTTTGGATACATGCTTTGTAATGGTTTTGTTAGGTCAAAGTATATGCATTATTTTATATCCCTTTGGGTATAGTTCATATCTTTTGATCATTTATCAATTGAGGAATGACTCATTTTTTAAAAATAAATTTCACTCAATTCTTTATACATTTAAGAAATGAAGCTTTCATCAGAGAAACTTGCTTCAAAATTCTTTTTCAGTTATTATTGCTAACTGTTTTCCCCCTCATTTATTCTATTCTCTCTCTCCTTTTACCCTGGCTATCTTCAAAGGTGCTTTGTTATTCCATTCCTCAATATGCCCTCTCTTCTATCGCCCTCCCCCCTTCCTGTATTCTCTTTCCCTCCTACTTTCTTGCAGGATAAGCTAGATTTCTATATCCACATTGAGTAATATTATATTATTTCTTTTTTGAGCCAATTCTGATGAGAATATCATCTCCCTCTATAATGTCCAGGCTAGCTCCCTGGAGGGCCGCAGGATCAGTCAGAGTCAGGATCAATCCAAGTCCTTGGTCTTTAGGGGGAGAAGTAAAGGAGGCAGGTAAGCTGCCACGAGGCTTGCCAAAGATGATTCGTGAATTCTGGAGTCCAAAGTCTCCTGCCTCTCTCCTCCTCATCCTGCAGCCACATGACTCTGACTTCTTTCCCTCAGCCCTCCAGTCCTCAACTATGATTACCTCATCACCATTCAGCAAGCACCAATCATGAGAAGAGCCATCACATTACCATATCATCTAAGTATATGCTTATAGAGCCATTATCTCACATCAAATAGATAATTAGCCTTAAGTGCTCTGCTGTCTGATTCAAGCACACCTTTTCAGAGTTTCAGCCCTATACATCTCCCACTTTCTTTTGTTTTAGAACTCAGATGGTCACACCCCTCTCCCAGCTTCTCAGGAAAGGAGGTGAAAACACCCAAAAGGAGGTGATCATGCTCCCCCCTACCCCCAACTTCTCAGGAAGAGAGATGAAAAACACCAAAGGGAAGTGGGGAGTCAAGCCAGATATTTTTAGTGGGTTTCTGGGCTGAAGGGTCTTACTAGAAACAGGTATGCACAAATCCATCACCATGGGAGGTATTACACAAGCACATAGCAATAAAGCACAGGCTAGCAGTGATGACTTTCCCCACAGCCGGTGCAGACTCAATGTGGTGTAACAAACATGAATTATACATGCAAGTAGTGATAAAACAAACAATATGAATCAACATGGTGTTGTAAAAGATTTCCAAAAGTCTTAGAAGGAGGGTATGTAAATAAGTCACACATATGCTTCCTTCAGCAGCCAAGATATAGTCCAAAACCAATCTATTGTCCATTACTTCACATGTCAGGGAATCCAATGATTCCTGCATATTTTGAAGTCCTGTAACAGTCTTAGCATGTCTCAGGGAATCCAATGATTCCTGAGGGTTTTCAAGTCCTTCAACAATTTAGCATGTCTCAGGGATTCCAATAATTCCTGAGTGTTTTGAAGTGCTGCATCAGTCTCATTAACAATTTTTGATGTCCATGAGTCAATTGCCATAACTGCCATGCTCTTTCAGTGGTAGGCACAGTCAGCAATGGAACCACCCGATGTTTCTTGGGTCTTCTCCTTCATTTCAAGGGTCTGCTCCATCTCTCCGATGGACAATGTGAATATGGCTTGTAGGCACCCATCTGATTCCTTCTCCATCTGTAGGAATACAAACAAACCCTCTCCCCCAAGGAGTTAACCTATCTGGTCCCTTCCCTTTACCACTTTCTGGATCTCTCCACATCACCTGGCAATTATCTAAAGATAATGGAGCTGTTCGCACTGGACACTGCCCTTCTGGTGGGTTATAAAACTTGTCTGCTGGAGCCTGTGCATTTTTATCAAAAATCAAAAAATTAATAGTGTAAAGAGCTAAATTTAAAAGTTCTCTAGGATTACCTGTGGCTCCCCCTTTCTTTTGTTTTTGGAGGAGCATCTTAATGTCTGTTTCTCCTCTCTACTATTGTCTGTCCTTGAGGATTAAAGGATATGCCAGTGGTGTGTAAAATCTGATATTATACACAAAAGTGTACAAAATGTTTAGAAGTATATGCAGGGAAAGAACCCTGGGAGATGATTATGAACCATTACATAGAATTTCCAATCCCTATATTTTTGTCTGCCTGCATTTTTTGATTTCCTTCACAGGCTAGTAGTACACTATTTCAAAGTCCGATTCTTTTTGTATAGCAAAATAACTGTTTGGACATGATTACTTATATTGTATTTAATTTATACTTTAACATATTTAATATGTATTGGTCAACCTGCCATCTGTGGGGGGATTGGGGGAAGGAGGGGAAAAATTGGAACAAAAGGTTTGGCAATTGTCAATGCTATAAAATTGCCCATGCATATTATTTGTAAATAAAAAGCTATTAAAAAAAAAAAAAGAAGAAGCATATGCAGGTCCATTATCTGTTTTTATTGCTTGTGGCACACCTATAATTGCAAAAGCTTGTATAAGGAATTCAGTGACCACTCCACCTGTCTTTTTTACTGCTGGTATTGCAAAAGTAAATCCTGAAAAGGTGCCTACTACAACATGAATAAAAGACAGATGACCAAAAGATTTATAATGGGTCACATCCATTTGCCAAATTTCATTGGGTCTCAAACCACGAGGGTTCTTCCCTGGACGGAGCATAGGAGCGTGGAAAGGAAAGCAAGCTGTACAGGCTTTTACTATGCTCCTTGCTTCCTCTTTTGTTATCCCAAATTGCAAATGTAAAGCTCGAACAATCTGGTGATATTTAGAATGAAATTCTTGTGCTGCCTGAAATAAAGGAGTATTGACTAACATGGTTAGAAGGTTATCTACCTTTGAATTTCCATCAAAAATAGGACCTAGAAATCCATTATGTGAGTGGACATGCAAGATATAAGTCTTATCTGGATAGCAAGTCTCACTTGCTCTTAAAGTTCCTTAAAGAGCATAATATAATATAATATATATGTGTATGTGTATATATATACATACATATATATATATAATTATATATAATATATATAAGAAACTACAAATTTTATTTGGGCTGTGGCAATTCTTTGTACTACACTTACTGAATAGGCTGAATCAGATATTATATTTATATCTCCTGGATAATAAGTAAGAGCTAGAATGATTGCATACAATTTTCTCAGCAGAAGAATGTAGGTGAATTCACTCAGCAGAATGAATGTAACAGAATGTCAGCAGGTACAAAGAGTGGACTGAAAAGTAGTACTCTCTTTATAGTTAAGTCACAAGAGTATATAGCACAAATGTTATGTTTGAATGCATCTGTAGAGATAGTTGGTCCTTTAAGAGGAACCTTAGAAACCCTTTTCTTTAAGAATCCATTGACAATTATGTAATAGTCAGGTTATCTTTAATGAGACTGTGTGTAAAATTTGAAGCTGTGGCCAATAAAATTTGCTACTCTGGGATCATTTCACAGCATACATTAATTTGTTCATTGGTATAAAAGATGTATATCTTGTCAGGTCTTATCCCAGATCATTGTACTGCTCGCTTAATGGCCTTTAATAAAATTCTAGTGACAATCACTGGTAAGGAGTAAGGCTTTGTTCTGGTTGTGCTGGGAGGTTCACCCACTTTATCACACTGTGTCCTTAATGAAGGACTGCTGTGGGTGCCTCTTTTGTAGCAAAAACAGTTATTTCCAAAGGTTTTGAGTGACTCAATTATATTGGATAAAGTCAGTTCAACTTCTCTCAAAGCCTCTTGAGTTTCTTTTGTAAGCTGGCGTGGTGAGTTTAAAGCATTGTCTTCCCTTAAAATGTCATATATGGATGCATCTATTGGATATCTTCTATCAATTTATGAAAGTCATTTAAGGTGTCTAGGATATACTTCATATTCTAAATATTTAAAGGAGCATGTCTTTGAATTTTTTCTGGGGCTATATGCAATTTGTAGTTTCTTAGTGTTTCTATGGTCTTTTGTAGATATGCTTCTAACATTTGCTCCTCAGATGCACATTCCAATATATCATCCATGTAATGTAACAACATAACTTTTGGAAATACTTTTCTTATGAGAGTAAGAGCAGCAGCAACATACATTTGACACATAGTAGGGCTGTGTTTCATTCCCAGTGGCAAAACTGTCCATTCATATTTTTTATAAGGCTCAGCTAAGTTAACATTGGGCACTGAAAAGGCAAATCTTTTCATATCCTCCTTATCTAGAGAAATAGAACAGAAACAATCCTTAATGTCTATAACCCAAATTGCCATTCTCTAGGCAATTGAGTAGGAGATGGAAGTCCAAGCTGAATAGTTCCCATAGATTCCATCTGTTCATTTACTTTTCTTAAATCAGCCAACATCCTCCATTTTCCAGATGTCTTTTTTACAACAAATACTGGGAAATTCCAAGGACTTAGAGAAGGTTGTAAGTGTCCTTGGTCAAGTTGCTCCTGTACTATATCTAATAAGGCCTGAATTTTATCATTAGCTAAGGGCCATTGTTCTATCCACACTGGTGTATAAGTTGTCCATTGGATAGGAACAGGTGAGAGTGTTGGCAGGCCTTCAACAGCAGCCCTGCCTAAAAAGCCTAAAGAAGTACTCATTTGTAATCCTAACTATTGTAAGATGTCTTACACAGATTGATGGGGATTTTTTCAATTATAAAAGGAGTAAAGACTCCTGTTTCACCTTCAAAAGTCCATCTCAAAGGGGTAGCACTAACTTCAGCTGTTATTGATCCTCCTATGCCAACATATAGGTGTCTGCCTTAATCCTTGGCCAGTGACTAGGCCAAATGGCACCTCTAATGACTGTATGATCTGCACCTGTGTCTACCAATCCTTCTAATGGCATGCCATTTGTATAGATAGTAAGTGTGCACCCTGGTCTTCTCACTCTATCTCTATACCAACACTGAGCTTTCAAATGTCCTACTTTACCACATTGAAAGCATTGACGAGTCTCTTTGGAAGTCCCTTGCCAAAAGGGACCCTGTCTTCCCATGTTTGGATCTTGGGAAGTCTGCATCATAACCTGGATATAAAAGGTATTTGTGCCTACTGTGGCACAGCATCTTATGATCTTCTCTAAAGGAGCATCCTTGTGTAGTCCTAGTATAATTCTTTCACAAACCTCATTAGCATTTTCTCTAGCAAATTGTCTTATCATAATTTCTGTTGCTGCATTTTCACCAATCGTTTGTATGACAGCTGTCTGCAGATCTCCCACAAAATCAGCAAAGGGTTCATTTGGAACTTGCTCTATTTTTGTGAAGGCTTCCCCTTTATCTTGCCTTCCTGGGAGGGTGCCCCATGCTTTGATAGCAGCAGAAGCAATTTGCTCATATGCTGTTATGGGGTAATTAATCTGTGCTGAAGTGTCTGCATAAGGACCTACACCTCTTAGTTGGTCACAGGTGGTTAGTATATTAACTCCACTTTGCCTATTTTGTTGGGCTTGTATCCTACAGACTTCACTATATTCAGAAAGCCACAACAAGTTTTGTCCAGGTTCTAAACATGTCCTTGCTATAGATTACCAATCACAAGGGGTTAAAATTCCATAAGCCAAATCCTCTAGTAACATCTTTTTTTTTTTTTCTCTAGTAACATCTTAATATAAGATGATGTAGACCCATAAAGAGTGCAAGCCTTTTTCAGATCTTTGAAAATTTCTAGATTAAAAGGAGTGTATCTTCTCCTTTCTTGACCTGAAGAGTTAACTGTTCAATCACTGGATAAATTTCTCTTCTCAAATCAGCTGTATCCTGCCCTTCCTCTTTGGCTTTAAGTAGTGCCTTTTGCAATCTAGTCATGGGAGGGGTGATTTCTGGGGTGGAGAGGGAGGTGCTGGGGGTATCACTGGTGATATCACTGCCCTTCCTCCACCCAGAAGGTGAAGTTGATGGAGGGGAGGTCAAGAGCCTGCTTGGGTGTAGGTGGAGATAAAGCTGAGCTGTGAGATTGAGAATCACCACACTGTTTAAGTTTACTCAACTCTTCATGCCTTTTGATGATTTTTCCCCCTTCTCTTCCTCTTTTTCCTCATGCTTCCTTGTCTGGTTATTTTCCTTAAAACTTTTCTTTTTCTTAGAACTTGTGGGATTCTTTAAGGCCAATTGTATTATTTTGTATATATAGGATGTTTCCTTAAAAATTGAATCAGGACCATTATCATTGTAATATTCACTTAGTTGCTATCCTACTAGTTTCCAATTATCTGCCTCTATTTCTTCTTTCTTGGAGAACCAAGGGAACATGAATTCTAATGTTTCTAAGAGTCCACCAATCTTCTCCTAAGTTACAAGCAAACCTTGCATCTTTATTAACCTAAGTATGTTTTCTATAGAGCTCCTTCAGGTGGGGTGGAGGAATCTCTTTTCCTAGTATCTGTCCCATTTCACCCCTTAACAAAGTTTCCTGCTTGTCTATTTTAATACTCACCCTACTTCCGGGTCACAGGGACGTCTTCACTGAAATTACGATTGAGTTTTATACAGGTCCTTAGTCCATGTTGCGGCGCCAAATATAATGTCCAGGCTAGCTCCCTGGAGGGCCTCAGGATCAGTCAAAGTCAGGATCAATCAAAGTCCTTGATCTTTAGGGGGAGAAGTGAAGAAGGCAGGCAAGCTGCCACGAGGCTTGTCAAAGATGTATCCTGAATTCTGGAGTCCGGAGTCTCCAGCCTTTCTCCTCATCCTGCAGCGAAGTGACCCTGATCTCTGTCTCTCAGCCCTCCAATCCTCGACTACGATTACCTCACCACCACAAATTCAGCAAGTGCCAATTATAAGAAGAGCCATCACATTACCATATCATCTAAGTATATGCTTATAGAGTCATTATCTCACATAGAATAGATAATTAGCTGTAAGTGCTCTGCAGTCTGATTCAAGTACACCTTTTCATAGTTTCAACCCTTTACATCCCTCCTTCTTCCCTCCCCTTCTCCTCTATAGAAGCTTTTTCTTGCCTCTTTTATGGCAGATAATTTGCAGCATTCCACATTTTCCTGTTCCATTAATTCTCCTAGTATATTCCTTTCTCACACCCTATTTTGTTTTAGATATTATCCCTTCATATTCAATTCATACTGTTCCCTCTATCTATGTATACTCCTGTCATAATAATGAGAAAGTCCTAATGAGTAACAAATATCATCCTCTCATGCAGGAATATAAACAGATAAATCTTAAGTCTCTTTTGATATTCTCTTTCCTGATTACCTCCTTATGCTTCTCCTGAGTCCGGTATTTGAAAATTAAAACTTCTACTCAGCCCAGTCTATTTATTATAAAAATTGAAAGTCTTCTATTTCATTGAATATTCACCTTTTCCCATTTTGCTGCATAGGTGATTTCTGGTTGTAATGCTAGCCTCATTGTTCTCTGTTATATTCCAAGCCTTCTAATCTTTTAATGCTGCTAAGTTTTGTGTTATCCTGACTGTGGCTCCACTATGCTTGAATTGTTTCTTTCTGGATACTTGCAATATTTTCTCCTTGACCTGAGCATTCCAGAATTTGACTATAATATTATTGGGAGTTTTCATCTTGGGATCTCTTTCAGGAGGAGATTGATGGATACTTTCTTTTTCTATTTTACCCTCTGGTTCTAGAATATAAGGACAATTCCTTGATAATTTCTTCTTCTTCTTTTTTTTTTTTTATGTGTGTGTATAATTTTTTTATTTTTTTAAATTTTATAATAACTTTTTATTAACAGAACCCATGCTAGGACAATTTTTTTACAACATTATCCCTTGCACTCACTTCTGTTCCAACTTTTCCCCTCTCCCTACACCCCCTCCCCCAGATGGCAAACAGTCCTATACATGTTAAATATGTTGCAGTATATCCTAGATATGTATGCATATATGTATGCAGAACCGAACAGTTCTCTTGTTGCACAGGGAGAATTGGATTCAGAAGGTAAAAATAACCCGGCAAGAAAAACAAAAATACATACAGTTTACATTTATTTCCCAGTGTTCTTTCTTTGGATGTAGTGGCTTCTGTCCATCCTTGATCAATTGAAACTGAGTTAGGTCTCTTTGTCAAAGAAATCCACTTCCATCAGAATACATCTTCATACAGTATCGTTGTTGAAGTATATAATGATCTCCTGGTTCTGCTCATTTCACTTAGCACCTGATAATTTCTTGAAAGATGATATCTAGGCTCTTTTTTTGATCATGATTTTCAGGTAGGCCAATGATTTTAAAATTACTTTTCTTGTATTTATTTTCCAGGTCAGTTGTTTTTCCAATGAGATATTTCACACTGTTTTCATAATAACTTTCTATGGCCAGAATCTTTTTCTATTATCTGATTATTTCTCGAGTCTATTAGTTGGCTTTTAACTTTTAAAAGTAGGGCTCAATTTTCAGGGTGGAGAGTGCACTGTATTAAGCTGTTTTCAGAGATCCCTCTAAGGACCTTACCACAAGCATTCTTCTCTGGCCTGGAACATGAGGAGTGGCCCTGCTTCACTATGGTTATAAGTTCTACTGTGCTAAAGCGAAGTCCTTCCTAATTGCTAGTAAAGGGACTTCCAGTGAGCTGAGGTTTCTGGAAGCTTCTGCAGCTACCACAACCCATGCCCAGTGCTGATTTGCTGGTTTCCCAAGGTTCACTAACAGACCTTTCTGCTGACCTTCCAAATCATTTCTGGTGTCTCTGGCTTGAGAGGTCTAGAAACAACCAATACTGCCACTGACCCGTTTCTGCTTTGCTGACACATAGGGCTGGGATTGGGGCTGTATTGGTTTGACCTGCATTAAAACAGTGCACTGGATTCCCATCATGGTGTCACAGACCTTTCTTGATGATCTTCTAAGTTATCTTTGGCTGGAAAATGTTCCACTCCAATCAATGATTTATGGGAGTTTATTTTAAATACTGCAAATTGTTAAAGTTGTTAACTGTTTCTAGTAGTTTTTTTAGTTGATTCTCTAGGATTCTCTAAAAATACTATCATATCATCTGTAGAGTATAATAGTTTTTTCTTCATTACTTATTCTAATTGTTTCCATTTCCTTTCCTTCTCTTATTGCTAAAGCTAATATTTCTAATACAATGTTAAATAATAGTGGTGATAATGGGCAACCTTGTTTCATCCCTGATACTTCTAACTTATCCCCATTACATATAATGCTTGCTGATGGTTTTAGATAGATGCTATTTATCATTTTAAGGAAAACTCCATTTATTCTTTTTCTCTCTAATGTCTTCATTAGGAATGGATACTAATATTTTATCCAATGCTTTTTCTACAATTATTGAGATAATTATATGATATTTGTTAGTTTTATTATTGATATGGTCAATTATGCTGATAGTTTTCCTGATATAGAATCAGTCCTACATTCTTATTATAAATTCTATTTGGTCATAGTGTATTATTCTGCTGATAAGTTCTTGTAATCTCTTTGCTAATATTTTATTGACAACTTTTGCATTAATATTCATTAAGGAAATTGGTCTACAATTTTCTTTCCCTGTTTTGACTACTCCAGGTTTAGATTATCAGCACCATATAGGTATCATAAAAGAAATTTAGACTTTTTCTTCACCTATTTTTCCAAATAGCTTATATAATGTTGGAATTAATTGTTGTTTAAATATTTGGTAGAATTCACTTGTAAATCTATCTGGCCCTGGAGATTTTTTCTTAAGGAGTTCATTAATAGCTTGTTAAATTTGTTTTACTCAAATGAGATTATTTATATGTTTTATTTCTTCTTCTGTTAATCTAGTAAATATATGTCTTTATAAATATTCATCCATTTCACTTAGGTTGTAAGATTTGTTGGTGTATAATTGGACAAAAATAGCTCCTAATTATTGCTTTAATTTCCTCATCATTGTTGGTACTCATCAATTTTTGATACAGGTAATTTGGTTTTCTTTTTTCCTTTTTCTAATCAAATTAACCAAAATTTAAGCTATTTTGTTGTTTTTTTCATAAAACCAACTCTTATTCTTATTTATTAATTCAATAATTTTCTTACTTTCAATTTTATTAATCTCTTCTTTGACTTTCAGAATTCTAATTTAGTATTTATTTAGTTTTTTTTAATTTGTTCTTTTTCTAACTTTTTTTTTGGTTACATGCCCAATTCATTGATCTCCTCTTTCTATTTTTTATTTATATAAGCATCTAGAAATATAAAATTTTCCCTAAGAACTCCTTCAGTTGCATCCCATAAGCTTTGCTATGTTGTCTCATTATTGTCATTTTCTTGGATAAAATTATCAATTGTGTCTATGATTTGTTCTTTCACCCACTCATTCTTTAGGATTAGATCATTTTAGTTTCCAGTTAATTTTGGTCTATTTTTCCATGACTCTTTATTACAGGTGATTTTTATTGCATCATGATCTGAAAAGTATGCATTTAATATTTCTATCTTTCTGAATTTAATTGTAAAGTTTTCATACTTTAATTCATGGTCAATTTTTGTATAAGTGTCATGTACCATTGAGGGTATATTCCTTTCTATCCCCATTTAATTTTCTCCAAAGGTCTATTATACCTAACTTTTCTAAAATTTTATTAACCTCCTTAACTTTTTTCCTGCTTATTTTATGATTAGATTTATCTAGTTCTGGGAGAGAGGGGTTGAGATTTCTTACTAGTATAGTTTTACTTTCTGTTTCTTCTTGAAACTCATTTAACTTCTCTAAGAATTTGAATGTTTAGTTCATAATATTACATAATTATCTATAGTATCCTTTAGCAAAATGCAGTTTCCTTCCTTATGTCTTTTAATTAGATCTATTTTTGGGTTTTTTTTTTTTTTTTTTTTTTTTGGTCTGAGATCAGAAGTACTAGTTTTGAATCCTATACCATTCACTTACACTCACTGTTTCCTTATTTGTAAAATGAAGAGGTTGTATTTTATGATTGCTAATGTTCTTATTATCTCCTACTTTCTTTTTTTTTTAATTTAAATTTTATTTTATTTAATAATAACTTCGTATTGACAGAATCCATGCCAGGGTAATTTTTTACAACATTATCCCTTGCACTCGCTTATGTTTCTATTTTTCCCCTCCCTCCCTCCACCCCCCCCAAGATGGCAAGCAGTCCTATATATGTTAAATATGTTGCAGTATATCCTAGATACAATACATATTTGCAGAACCGAAGAGTTCTCCTGTTGCACAGGGAGAATTGGATTCAGAAGGTAAAAATAACCCGGGAAGAAAATCAAAAATGCAAATAGTTCACATTCGTTTCCCAGTGTTCCTTCTTTGGGTGTTGCTGTTTCTGTCCATCGTTTATCCATTGAAACTCAGTTAGGTCTCTTTGTCATAGAAATCAACTTCCATCAGAATACATCCTCATACAATATCGTTGTCGAAGTGTATAATGATCTCCTGGTTCTGCTCATCTCACTTAGCATCAGTCCATGTAGGTCTCTCCAAGCCTCTCTGTATTCATCCTGATGGTCATTTCTTACAGAGCAATAATATTCCATAACATTCATATACCACAATTTACCCAGCCATTCTCCAATTGATGGGCATCCATTCATTTTCCAGTTTCTAGCCACTACAAACAGGGCTGCCACAAACATTTTGGCACATACAGGTCCCTTTCCCTTTTTTAGTATCTCTTTGGGGTATAAACCCAATAGAAATACTGCTGGATCAAAGGGTATGCACACTTTGATAACTTTTTGGGCATAATTCCAGATTGTTCTCCAGAATGGTTGGATTCGTTCACATCTCCACCAACAATGCATCAGTGTCCCCGTTTTCCCGCATCCCCTCCAACATTCATCATTATTTTTTCCTGTCATCTTAGCCAATCTGACAGGTATGTAGTGATATCTCAGAGTTGTCTTAATTTGCATTTCTCTGATCAATAGTGATTTGGAACACTCTTTCATGTGAGTGGTAATAGTTTCAATTTCATCATCTGAAAATTGTCTGTTCATATCCTTTGACCATTTATCAATTGGAGAATGGCTTGATTTTTTATAAATTTGAGTCAGTTCTCTATATATTTTGGAAATGAGGCCTTTATCAGAACCTTTAATTGTAAAGATGTTTTCCCAGTTTGTTGCTTCCCTACTAATCTTGTTTGCATTCGTTCTGTTTGTACAAAGGCTTTTTAATTTGATATAATCAAAATTTTCTATTTTGTGATCAGTAATGGTCTCTAGTTCATCTTTGGTCACAAATTTCTTTCTCCTCCACAAGTCTGAGAGATAAACTATCCTATGTTCCTCTAATTTATTTATAATCTCGTTCTTTATGCCTAGGTCATGGACCCATTTTGATCTTATCTTGGTATCTCCTACTTTCTTGCTTCACTTAGAGATTAAAATTTTCTATCATTAGAGTCCTCTGAGTTTTCAAAAATCCTGTTAGAATACATATTTTCTAGAGAGGTCTGTCGTACTATATGTTCTTATCAGCCAACTCTTCAGTTGAGGATCATTTGACTGTAAGTGAGAGTATGATTCAGTTGAAAAGAAATGGGAGAGGGGCAGTGAGGTAGTGCAGTGGATAGAGCACCAGCCCTGAAGTCAGGAGAACCTAAGTCAAATCTGGTCTCAGACACTTAACACTTCTTAGCTATGTGACCCTGGGCAAGTCACTTAACCCCAAATGCCTCAGCAAAAAAAATGAGAGATGGAGAGAAGAGAGGAAGAGAGGGAGAGAGTAGGGATTGAGCAGGAGCCCTGAATTCTAAACCTGGTTTTGCCATCAGCTCAAGTGACTTTATGCTGGTAATTTCTTGGGCTTGTCCTGTTTACTGTTTTCAGTTGAATGACAGCAGTTTAGTGGCCCAGTGGATAAAAAGCCAGGCTTAGATTAAGAAAATTACTCTTCTTGAGTTTAAATCCAGTCTCAGATATCTACTAGCTGGGTGACCCTGGGCAAGTCACTTCATCCTGTTTGCTTATAAAATGAGCTGAAAAATGAAATGGCAAACCACTTCTGTATCTTTGCCAAGAAAATCCCAAAAAAAAAGGTTATGAAGAGTTGGACATGAGTTTTATAAAAAAGAAAAGAAAAGACTTCCATTAGATAACCTCTAAGATATCTTTTAGCTCTAATTTTCCTCAGTTTCTAATTCTTTGACATCACTAAAAAAGAGTTGCTATAAATATTTTTGTACAAATAGATCCTTTTCTTTAAAAAAAAATCTTTTTGAGATGTAGACCTAGTAATAGTATCATTGTATCAAAGAGTATGCACAAATTAATAGCTCTTTCGGCATAGTTCCAACTTACTCTCCAGAATAGTTGGATCAGTTCACAACTCCAGTAGTGTCCCAATTTTCCCACATTTCTTCCAACATTTATCATTTTCTTTTTTGTCATATTAACCAATCTGACATTGGCAGTTTCAATTCACATTTCTCTAATTAATAGTAATTAGAGCATTTCTTCTTATAGATAGCTCTCATTTCTCCTGAAAACTGCCTGTTCATATCCTTTGATCAATTGATCAATTGGGGAATGACTTGTTTTCTTATAAATTTGATCCAGTTCTCTAGGTATTTGAGAAATGTTCCTTTCCTAGAGACTTTTTCTGTAATAATAATAAAAAAAGATTCTTCCAGCTTTCTGTTTTCCTTCTATTCTTGGTTGCATTGGTTTTCTTTGTGCAAAACCTTTTAAATTAAATATATTCATTTTACATCCTATAATGCTCTCTGTCTTTTGTTTGGTCATAAATTTGTACTTTATCCATAAATCTTACAAGTAAACTATTCTGTGCTACCTTAATTTTCTTATGATTTCACTCTTTATGTCTAAATCATATATCCATTTTAACCATATCTTGGTATATGATGATATTAAATACTTAATTTCTGCCAAATTGCTGTCTAGTTTTTGCAGCTCTTTTTGGGCTCTTTTTTAAAAGATATTTTTTGCAAGATTTTTTTCAGGGTCTGAAATTACTATTCTTGAGAGATCTGTGTTTTCTTTCCAGAGTTGAGGAAGAGTCATGGGCAGCATTGATGAGACAATTCTATTTCATGTCTATTTTTTATGCTTTTGAAGTGACTAAAGCTGTGAATTTCACTCACTGCCAATACATTGTCAACATTTATTTGTCTTTATATCAATATCTGTGACTATACTAAGTAGTATGAGGAATAACATCTATTTTATGTAAGCCTAGGATTTTAGGGTGATAAAAGTTAGAGAATGAAGAGGATTCTTTCATTTACTTATCAATTCAAGATGGGGTAGGAATAAAGCTAATTAGCCAATCAATGGCATTTTAAAATTTCTATTAATTTATGAAGAAATATAAACATTTAAAATTAGTGTCTCCACTTTCTCTCCTTTGCTATCTGGCTTCCAATGCCTGCATTCAACTGAAACTCTCCCAAGTCTTCAATGATCTTGCCTTTTTTTTTTTTTTTAGTTTCTACACTCCTTTACTTCTTTGCAACTTAACACTGTTGATCTGACTTCAAATCCAGCCTCAAGTCACTAAACTTCTATCTGCCTTACTTTCCTCAACTGTAAAGGGAGGATAATAACAGCATCTACCTCTATGCAAATCTTCCATTTAGCAAAGCCCTTCATAACTTAAACCTTTTCCTATCTTTCCAATCTTCTTATGCTTTACACCCCAATACCGATTTCCTGCTTTTCCACGAATAAGACATTTCATTTTTTAACTCCATGTTCTCAACAATAATATTTTTTCCTAGTTATCTTTCAGATACTCTTCCTCTTTCTCTGAGATTACTGATTTCCCAGAATTTTTTAAATCTCAGGTGATTGATTTAAGCCTCATAGTAATTGTGAAGATCAAGTGAATTAATATTTGTAATTTGTATGACACAATGTCTGGTACATAGTAGGTGATTAATAAATGCTTGTTTCTTTCCTTCTTTTTTTTTTCTCTTGGAAACTTTCCTGAATAGCTCTCTCTTCTTAGGTTTTCATGACTCTGCTCTGTTCTGGTTCTCCTGAAAGGGAGGGAAATTGTTCCCTTTACTGAAACTGTGTTCCCTTTAAGATTATCACTCTGAAACTGTTTCCCTTTTGATCTGTGATTACTTTTGGAGTCTCAGCTCCTCCTGGGGAAGGCATACTCCCCCAGATAAGTTATCTTTTGGGGATGCCAGATTCTTTAATTCAATTAGAAATCCTGGTCAAAAAGCACCCCTTAGAAGTGTTGTTAATTCCAATAGAAGATCTGGGCCAGGTACTGATAAAGCATCAAGGCTGGGAACCTTGCCTTCCTGAATCCTCAAGACTTCTTTTAAAGGGCAGTTTCTAAATTTACTCTTTGCAGAGACCCAAAAGCAGGAACATGCTATGCCAAACAACTTCTCTTTCTCCTTGGCATAGCTGCCTGGGAGGATCCTCTGCCCACTGAGAAGTCTCAGTGTCAGTCTCCATTTCCCTAATAGAACTTTGCCCCTATACAAGTCAGTCTCTTAGCAAAACTGGCTTCCTGTCCAACAATAAACTTTCATTTTTGCCAATTAATAATTCAGGTTTTATGAATTCTTTCATAAAAAACCTGTGGCAACCATAAGGGATTTTAACAACTCTGACTGCCACTAACCTCATCACTCCTGCTTATGCTTTTTAATCTCCTTTGCTGTTTCTCCATCCAGGTCACCTCTACTAATCGTGAGCTCTGTCCTGCATCCTCATCTCCTTCTATACCATTTCATTTGGTGATCTTATCAGTTCCTATGGGTTTAATTACCATCTCTATGCAGATGATTCCTGAATCTATATATCTAGGCTTAATTACTTTCCTGAGCTCCAGTCTCACATTATCGATTGACTTTTGGATATTGCAAATTTGATGTACCATAAGCATCTTAAATTCAACATGTCCAAAACAGAATTCATTCTCTCTCTACCCAAGCCCTCCTGTTTTCCAAACTTTACTACTGCTTTAGAGAGCATCACCATCTTCCCAGTCGCCAAGGCTCAGAATCTCAGTGTCAAGCTTTCTCACATATAGCCAGTCCACTGCCAAATCTTGCTTTTTTCTACTTTCACAATATCTCTATTATATATTTCCTTCTTTTCACTCTGGTATGGGTCCTCATCATCATTTATAGACTTACAATAGCTTTCTCTTACCTTAAGTCTCTCTACTCTAATCCATCATTCACTCAGTTGCCAATTGAATTCCCTGAATTTTGATCATATCAACTCCCACCCTATTCCACCATAATCAGTAAACCACAGTGGCTCCTTCTTATCTTCAGGAGCAAATATAAATTTTCTGTTTGGTAATTAAAGCCACAATCTGATCCTTTGCTATATTTCTTCTTACACTTTGATCCCTTCCACATACACTGGCCTTCTTGCTATCCCTTGCAATGTATGCCCCAATATCAATAATGTTTTTCCCTTCTCCTCTCCTTCAATTGCCTTTCCTGAGTTTCTTCTAAAATACAGGTTTGAACATGCCAACAGCCTTCCCAACCTAACAAACTCCAATGACTTCCTGTTGTATGAGGAGCAAACACATAATCTTATGTCTAGCATGCAAAGCCCTTCATAACCTCACCTGCTCCTATATTTCCAATCTTCTTATACTTTATAAATACTGATTTCCTGGCTGTTTCATGAATAACACACTTCATTTCTCAACTCTGGACATTTTCTCTGGCTATGTTCCAGACCTGGAACACTCTCCCTTCTCCTCTTAGATCACTGACCTCCCTAGATTTCTCAATTAAAATCCCACCTTCTCTAGGAAGTCTTTTCTAGCCCCTTTGAATTGCTGTTTTAATTATTTTTTCTTTATTCTATATATAACTTGCTTTGTATATATGTTTGCATGTTGTCTCTCTATTAGATTATAGACTACTGGAGGGCAAGAACTGTTTTTTGTCTCTTTTTGTATCCCCAATATCTGGATACATAGAGGGTACTTAATAAATGTTTAATGAATTGAATGGAAATTCTCAATTCAAATCCCATTTGCCACAAAAGATCTTTTTTGATACTCCCTCTCCCAATTTCTTTCATCTTCTCTGTATATTCATTGCCTCAGTTCTTATTTAGTCTTAGTACTGCATGGGCATTGCCTCAGCCAAACTGAGACCTGTTAAAGACCAAAAAAGGGTCAAGTTCTCCCACTACATTCAGGGTCATTTCCAATTGTCTTGATCTATATCTTGCCACCAGATCCAGAAGGCTCTGGAGAAAAAAGTAAAGCAGGTGACATTGCACAGCTCACCCTCATTTAAATCCAACTCAGTCTTCCTGATATCATGGTCCTCTGTGAGAATGAAGGACAAACAACAACAATTTTTTAAAAATCTATCTAATTGTTTGCATACTCCCCATTAGATGGTGAGCTCCTTAAATGCACAGTACCTGGTCATTTAGTAGGTGCTGAATAAATCTTTGTTGACTGCCTGACAGCCCTTCACATATTTGAAGATGGCTATTATCTTCCTATTCTTATTCCTTTTATTATTCTTCCTATTGCAAAGCTTTGATTCTCCATAGTGTACTAGTCATCAATCCATCATCCTAGTTCTAAGATTTGATCTTATTAAGTCAGGAAGATCCCAGGAGTTGGGGCTAACAGTGATTTGAAAATGCTTGCTAGGGAAAACTTGGCAAAACTCAATCTAGATCTTTTTGCCTAGGAAAGATGGCTTCTAGGGCTTTCTCAGAGACATCACTCCCTGAGAAATAAACCTTGTAAATCTTCCAGAAGAGCTTCTCCTTTCTTCTTCCACCCATCTCTTTGAGCCCTTGAAGCAGCACTCAAGATAGGGGATCTCCTTGTGCTTGTCATTCTGGAAAGCCCCCTTTCAGCTTTGATGAAACATCATTGCAATATTGTGGTTATGCAAAGATAAAGCAAAGCAACTTTTTTAAAGACTGTTTTTTATTTTTTCTCAATTGCATAATAGTATTTTTTTCCTATTACATGTAAAGAGGATTTTTAGCATTCATTTTAAAAAGTTTTTTGAGTTCCAATTTTTTTCTCCCTTTTCTCCTCATTCCTCTCTCTAAAACAGTAAACAATTTGACATAGATTAAATATGTGTAATAATGCAAATCAAATGTTTAATAAAGCAAAAATTTCATATTAGTCACTTGTAAAAGAAGAAACTGAACAAAAAGAAAAATACACATACACAAAGTAAAAATAATATATTTTGGAATGTACTAAGACTTCATCTGGTGATAAATTGCTATTATCTCTTTGGTAATGTTATATTTAAAATATTTGCATCAATAATTCATTAGAGAAATTAGGCTATAATTTTCTTTCTCCATTTTATCTGTTGGTGGTTTAGGGGTGAGCAACATATTTGTATCATAAAAGGAATGTGGTAGGACTTCTTTACCTATTTTTCCAAATTGTTTATATGGTATTGAAATTGATTGTTCTTTAAATGTTGAATAGAATTCACTTGTAAATCTATCTGGCCCTGGAAATTTTATCTTAAGGAGTTCATTAATGGTTTGTCCAATTTCTTTATTCTAAAATGGGAATTTTAGATATTAGATAAATATTTAGATATTTTATTTCCTCTTCTGTTAATCTGGATAATTTATATTTTGTAAATATTCATCCATTTCAATTAGATTGTCAGATTTATTGACATACAGTTGGGCAAAATTGCTCATAATTATTGCTTTAATTTCCTCTTCATTGATGGAAAATTCACCCTTTTTATTTGTGATACTACATATCTGATTTTCTTCTTTCTTTTTTTAAAAAAATCATATTTGTCCTGAGACCAAATTACATTTTCCTTTGAGGCTTCACATATAATCATTTTGATATTACTTAGTTTGTGTCTTGTCTCTGTTACCATAGTAACTTTTTATAGTCAAGTTCTTTTGTTTGTTTTGGGTTTTTGGTTCATTTTTTTCTATCTACTTTGTGACTTCGTGTTTTTATGTTGATGCTGTTCTAGTATCAGTGCAGAGTTGTGGGAATCCACTTTTTGGTCAGAGGCGCAGGTCCAACATGAAAGAATTCACGAACCCAAAATATTAGTGGCAAAAAGGAAGTTTTATTGGCACTAAGAAGTCAGCTTTGCTAGGAAAACTGACTTCCTCAATGGCAAAATCCTGGCAGAGAAATAAAAAGGGATTTCATTGAGAAGAAGGTCTCTTCACAGTGGGCAGGAATCCTGGTAGGCAGTTGTGCCAAGAAGCAAAGCATACTACCTTGGACTGTTGTAAAAATATGGAGTTTGGAATTGTTCTTTATAGAAGTCTGAGGCTTAAACTTCCAGTTGAAAAGAAAGCCAATGCTCCCAGGCTTAGATACTCATCTTGGAGTTTCAGCCACTCAATATCAGGCCCAGATCTCCAGTTAAATGAACATCACTTTGAAGGCTTCCTGAATGGGTATCCGGCTACCGATGGGAGTAGGGGTATGTGTGATTTGCCTGGAAAATATGCCTTCTTTTAGACTCCTTGGAGTCTGGGAGGTCAGGAATCAAAGGGGCAGAGTGATTATTTTACAGATTAAAGGGGACACAGTTACCAACCAAACAAAAACCATATGATCATTTCAATAGATGCAGAAAAAGCATTTGATAAAATTCAACATCCATTCCTAATAAAAACACTTGAGAGCATAGGAATAAATAGAGTTTTCCTTAAAATAGTCAGGAGCATATATTTAAAACCATCAGTAAGCATCATATGCAATGGGGAAAAACTGGAATCTTTCCCAGTAAGATCTGGAGTGAAACAAGGTTGCCCACTATCACCATTATTATTCAATATCGTATTAGAAACACTAGCCTCTGCAATAAGAGTCGAGAAAGATATTAAAGGAATTAGAATAGGCAATGAGGAAACCAAACTATCACTCTTTGCAGATGATATGATGGTATACCTAGAGAACCTTAGAGATTCTACTAAAAAGCTATTAGAAATATTCACAATTTTAGCAAAGTAGATGGATACAAAATAAATCCCCATAAATCCTCAGCATTTTTATACATCACCAACAAAATCCAACAGCAAGAGATACAAAGAGAAATTCCATTCAGAATAACTGTTGATAGCATAAAATATTTGGGAATCTATCCACCAAAGGAAAGTCAGGAATTATATGAGCAAAATTACAAAAAAGTTTCCACACAAATAAAGTCAGACTTAAATAATTGGAAAAATATTAAGTGCTCTTGGATAAGCCGAGCGAATATAATAAAGATGACAATACTCCCTAAACTAATCTATTTATTTAGTGCTATACCAATCAGACTTCCAAGAAAATATTTTAATGATCTAGAAAAAATAACAACAAAATTCATATGGAACAATAAAAAGTCGAGAATCTCAAGGGAATTAATGAAAAAAAAAATCAAATGAAGGTGGCCTAGCTGTACCTGATCTAAAATTATATTATAAAGCAGCAGTCACCAAAACCATTTGGTATTGGCTAAGAAATAGATTAGTTGATCAGTGGAAAAGGTTAGGTTCACAAGACAGAATAGTCAACTATAGCTATCTAGTGTTTGACAAACCCAAAGATCCTAACTTTTGGGATAAGAATTCATTATTTGATAAAAACTGCGGGGATAACTGGAAATTAGTATGGCAGAAATTAGGCATGGACCCACATATACCAAGATAAGATCAAAATGGGTCCATGACCTAGGCATAAAGAACGAGATTATAAATAAATTAGAGGAACATAGGATAGTTTATCTCTCAGACTTGTGGAGGAGAAAGAAATGTGTGACCAAAGATGAACTAGAGACTATTACCGATCACAAAATAGAAAATTTTGATTATATCAAATTAAAAAAGCCTTTGTACAAAGGGGACACAGTTTCTCCTTGTCATATGCATAGTCTGTTGCATCTCAGCCTCAGAGGCTGCATTGAGTGTATGATTATCTGTGAACAAAAAAGTCACACATCAACTCTCCCTCTATTTTTGTCTTAGTTTGTAGCCTTTTCAAGTTAAATAATTTGCCATCAATGAAGTAGTTGGCTTTAATGCAATTTTCATTCTTGTTGAAGGCATCTGCTGAAAACATCATGCTAAAAAGTATATGAGCAAGCAAACAGCCCTGTTTTACCTCCACTGGCGACTGGGAAAGTATGAAAGCATTGTCTATTATCCAAAACCCATGCAAACATCCCATCATGGAACTGACATACAACATTGACAAAGTTTTTTTGTTTTTTACAATGAGATAGCCAGGGACAATATGCCTCCTATCTAGTTACCCTAATTCTAATTCTGTTTCTAATCAGCATGAAAAAGGGAAATTAGAATGACCAAACCCAACTTTATGGAGGAGATCCAGTTAAGGAGCCTTAAAAGAAATTAGAGATTCTGAGAGGGGAAGAACCACAACTTAAATATAAAACTCAAGCTTAATGTAATTACCATGTTAAAGATAAATAGAGTATAGAATTTGGGCCTTTCAGACTTATTCCTAGAAAAGTGTTATAACTGCCATCCACCATTCTTATATAAGTCAATATCTGAATGAATAATGACATTTATCATTGAAAAAGCATTTATCAAGAGCTTACTATGTGCCAAGCACTGTGGAATGACTAGAGATACAAATACAAAATAAAAGACAGCCCCTGATGTGAAGAACCTGACATTTCAATAGGTGCTGACACATATAAAGGAGTAACTAGGGAGGGGCACTTGGGAGGAAATTGCCCATTTTTCATATTTCTGCTAAATTTGTTTAAAATGTGAGAATACTAACTACTATATTCCTAAAGCCTAGAGAAAGATACTCTCTGTGTTAATTCTACAGAAAGAGCAATTTAATCATTAAAAGGCTGCCTCCTCTGAATTGCCCACCGGATTAAAATTTCTATTTAAACTACCAGTCCACACTTTTTCAGTTGAATAGTCTTTTCCCACTAGGCTATAGTACTCCTGCTGGACACCAGAGGGCACTAAAACTGTGAATACTCAAACTGGTTAAGCCTGTAATGCAGAGATGGGTAGAGCAAGTCTGATTAATTTACTGACAAGATCTGACTTTAATCTAGGGTAGGGATTCTTAACCTGAACTCTGTAAAATATATATATATATATTTAAATATTGATAACTGGCTCCCTTAAAACCTTCTGTAATTTTATATATTTAAAAAACCACTTGAAGGCTCAACTCTCAACAAAACTGTCAAGAAAGTTAATCCAATCTCATTATCAGTAATGTCCTTCAAGAGAGTGGACTTTGAAATGAGGACTATAGAAAAATGGGATACTCTGGGTCTCCCCAAATAATTGGTTATCAATAATAATTTCTCTTAGTTATAGTCTTCCTAACACAGGGTCCCAGGTCTGATGAGTGTGGCCACAGAGGCGTGGGGACACCCTATACCAAGAAAGGTTGAAATGGGTTCATGATTTAGACACAAAGAGTAATACTATAAGCAAATTACAACAAAGGATATTCTACTTCTCAGATTTATGGAAAAGGAAGGAATTTGTGGCCAAAGAAGAACTACAGTACATTATGGAATGCAATTGGTAATTTTGAGTATATTAAGTTAAAAGGTTTTTGTACAAACAAAACTAATGCAGATAAGACTAGAAGGGAAGCAATAAATTGGGGGAAAAGTTTATATCAAAGAGTTTTGATAAAGGCCTCATTTCTAAAAGATATAGAGAACTGACTCAAATTTATAAAAATTCAAGCCATTCTCCAATTGGCAAATGATCAAAGGATATAAACAGAATTTTAAAATGAATAAATTAAAACCATTTATAGTCCTATGGAAAAAATGCTCTAAATCACTATTGATTAGAGAAATGCAAATTAAGACAACTCTAAGGTACACCTCTCAAAATAGCCAATTTGAGAGGTGTATAGTGCTATCTTAGAGTTGTCTTTGTTGATGTAACTGATCCAGCCATTCTGAATGGCAATTTGGAACTATCCCCAAAGTGGAAAATGAGTGGATGCCCATCAGTTGGAGAATGGCTGAATAAGTTATGGTATATGAATGTTATGAAATATTATAGTTCTAAAAGAAATGATCAGCAGGATGATTTCAGAAAAGTCTATAGAGACTTACATGAACTGATGCTAAGAATAGAACCAAGAGATCACTGTACACAGCAACAGCAAGATTATATATCAATGATCAATTCTGACTGCTGTGGCTCTATTCAGCAGCAAGATGATTCAGGCCAGTTCCTGTAGTGTTTTTTGTTCAGTTTTCTTGTGGTCTCTGGGGCAGCCTTCCTTTCAGTCAAGTAATCACCACAAGTGCAGTCAGGTATTAAAGTCCAAATCCTTTATTGTCTCCTTCAAAGTCTTGTCTCCTTTCCTGGGGCCCGGTTAGCTTTCTTAAAGGCTTTCTGGAGTCTTGATTTCAGTGGAGAAATGAAGAAGGAGAGCCTGCCACCAGGAGCCTGACTGAAGATGGAATCCAAGTCCAAGGGCTTGTGCTTCAGCCTCCAGTCCGCTTGTTTTCTCTAGCTTTCTCTGAATGAATCTAGCTGAGGCTCCCAGTTTATATGCGTACACTGAGTAGAAACCAATCATTCTATCACTAGGAAACCATTATTTGTTGTAAGATTAAATTAATCATACTGAACTTAGAGAACTATTAAGCACCATGCTAAACTAGATAATCATTGTCTTATCAGTTCCACTGAGTTAGTACCTTGTAAGTATCCTTTGTTTTAAGTTCAGGATTCTGGCCCATAAAAAATTCCAATAGTCTTGTGATGAAGAGAGCCATCTGTACCCAAAGAGAAAACTGTGGGAACTGAGTGTGGATCACAACATAGCATTTTCACCTTTTTTATTACTATTTGTTGCATTTTGTTTTTTTTTCTCATTTTTTTTCCTTTTTGATCTGATTTTTCTTGTGCAGCATGATAATTGTGGAAATATCTATAGAAGAATTACATATGTTTAATATACATTGGATTACTTGCCATCAAGGGGAGGGAAATGGGGAAAAGGGAAGGAGAAAACAATTTGGAACACAAGGTTTTGCAAGGGTGGATGTTGAAAATTTTCTATGCATGTGTTTTGAAAATAAAAATTTTAATTAAAAAAAAAAAGATGAGGTAAAGGCAGGAACTTGCCTTTGCTCTCCCCCAAACAAATTCTTGAGCAGTAGAACCTACCAAAAAAAGGATTGAAATAATTTTCCAGTCCAAGACAACTTAGAAGATAGGCTGGAAAGTTCAATTGCACCAAAATGAGAGTGGACAACTATGCAAAGCAGACTATACAAGCCCAGAACCCATTCTGGGGCCCACCCCAGCAAAGTAGGAATAGGCCTCAGGGCAACTGAATCAGTGGCAGCAGTGACAGTTTCCAGATATGTCATCCCAGAGACAACTTCCAAGGTCCACAAGAAAGGCTTGTCACACCTGGGTTAGAGTGGAACACAATTTAGGGCAGACCACACCAGCATAGCCCCAACCCCAGCAAGCCAGGAGCAGGCCTTGGGAGACACTGAATCAGCTGTTGACTGCTCCTGGAACTCTCAGTCCAAAGACATTAAGGGGATCAAACAAATGGTCAGAAGGAGATTACAAGGGTCTCTTTGCTACCTCTGAGGCAGGATTCTGTTCCTTTGCCCATACTTGGATCTGGATTGTAGACCTGAGTGGCAATCCCAGGTGAGGAAAGCAATAGCACACCGAGCTTGCAGCCACCATGGAGTAAAAATCCTCCTCACAGTTCCAGGGCAGAAACAAGTGTTTGTGGTTATTCACAGATTGGAGCATAGGACACAAGAGTAGTAAATACCTCTCTTTAAATAATACAATCTTGGAAGAACTGAAAACTTACAGGTACCTGGAAGTATTTCAGAAAACAATTGCATAAAATCCCTGAAGTTTGGGACAGTACACCCTCCATCCTGGAAGCATGACCCTATTTTTTATGGGGTTTTTTTAATAATTATAATTTTTTATTGACAGAACCTATGCCTGGGTAATTTTTTTTACAGCATTATCCCTTGCACTCACTTCTGTTCCAACTTTTCCCCTCTCCCTCCACCCCCTCCCCAGATGGCAAGCAGTCCTATACATGTTAGATATGTCACAGTATATCCTAGATACAACATATATGTGCAGAACCAAACAGTTCTCTTATTGTACAGGAAGAGTTGGATTCAGAAGGTAAAAATAACTTGGGAAGAAAAACAAAAATGCAAACAGTATACATTCATTTTCCGGTGTTCTTTCTTTGGGTGTAGCTGCTTCTGTCTATCATTGATCAACTGGAACTCAGTTAGATCTTCTCTTTGTCGAAGAAATCCACTTCCATCAGAATTAATCATCATATAGTATTGTTGTTGAAGTGTATAATGATCTTCTGGTTCTGCTTAAAAAATAACACCTTAAAAAAAGACTACATTATGGGGAAGATAGGTGGTGCAGTGGTTAGTGTACCAGTCCTGAAATCAGGAAGACCTGAGTTCAAATTTGCTCTCAGACACTTAACACTTTCTAACTGTGTGACCCTGGGCAAGCCACTTAATCCCAATTGCCTCAGCAAAAACAAAACAAAACAAACAAACAAAAAAAAAACTGCATTAAATGGTAAAGGAGGTACAAAAAGCCAATGAAGAGAAGAATACTCAAAAAGCTGAATTCACCAAATGGAAGAAAGGCACAAAAATTCACTGAAGAAAAAAAACCTCCTTAAAAAGTAGAATTTCAGATGAAATAATCAGTTATCTAGAATTAAGTGAAAAAAAAAATGCTGTCATTATTGAAGAAATGCAAATTAAAACCATTCTAAAAGGAGAATGACAAATGGTGAAGATGTTGAAAAAATGGTTCATTAATTGGTGGAGTTCTATAAAGTAATTTGGAAATATGCCCAAAGGGCTATAAAACAAAATATACTCTTTGACCCAGCAATACCACCAAGTCTGTATCTTAAAATAGATTTAAAAAATGAAAAGGCAAAGGACCTGTATATATTTTCTTTTTTTTATTAAAGCTTTTTTATTTACAAAACATATGCATGGGTAATTTTTCAACATTGACTTTTGCAAAACTTTGGGTTCCAAATTTTCCTCTCTTTCCCCCACCCCCTCCCCTACATGGCAAGCAATCCAATATATGTTATACATTTTTAAATATATGTTAAATCCAATATGTGTAAACATATTTATACAATTCTCTTCTTGCTGCACACACACACAAAAATCAAATCAAAAAGGAAATAAATGAGTAAGAAAACAAAATGCAAGCGAACAACAACAAAAAGAGTGAGAATGTTATGTTGTGATCCACATTCAGTTCCCATTGCCTTCCCTCTGGATGTAGATGGCTTTCTTCATCACAAGATCATTGGAAATGGCATCAATCATCTCATTGTTGGAAAGAGTAACATTCATCAGAATTGATCTTTGTATAATATTGATGTTGCAGTGTACAATGATATCCTGGTTCTGCTCATTTCACTTAGTCTCAGTTCATGTATGTCTTCCCAGGCCTCTAAAATTGTCTTGCTGATTGTTTCTTATAGAACAATAATATTCCATAACATTCATATACCATAACTTATTCAGCCATTCTCCAACTGATGGGCATCCACTCAGTTTCCAGTTTGTTGCCACTACAAAAAGGGCTCCCACAAACATTTTTTGTACATGTGGGACCTATATATATATTGATATTTATATATTTATAGTAGCTTTTTTGGGGGACAAAATCAGAAATTGAAAGATGCTCATCATTTGGGGAATGGCTAAACAAATTGGATATGTGATAATGATGGAATACTATAGAGCAGAATACTCTCAGAAAAACCTGGATATCAAATTAAAAAGCCTTTGTACAAACAAAACTAATGCAAACAAGATTAGAAGGGAAGCAACAAACTGGGAAAACATTTTTACAGTTAAAGGTTCTGATAAAGGCCTCATTTCCAAAATATATAGAGAAGTGACTCTAATTTATAAGAAATCAAGCCATTCTTCAATTGATAAATGGTCAAAGGATATGAACAGACAATTTTCAGATGATGAAATTGAAACTATTTCCACTCATATGAAAGAATGTTCCAAATCACTATTGATCAGAGAAATGCAAATTAAGACAACTCTGAGATACCACTACAAACCTGTCAGATTGGCCAAGATAACAGGAAAAAATAATGATGAATGTTGAAGGGGATGTGGGAAAACTGGGACACTGATACATTGTTGGTGAAGTGGTGAATGAATCCAATCATTCTGTAGAGCAATGTGGAATTATGCCAAAAAAGTTATCAAACTGTGCATACCCTTTGATCCAGTAGTGTTACTACTGGGCTTATATCCCAGAGAGATACTAAAGAAAGGAAAGGGACCTGTATGTGCCAAAATGTTTGTGGCAAGTCTCTTTGTAGTGTCTAGAAACTGGAAATTGAATGGATGCCCATCAATTGGAGAATAGGTGGGTAAATTGTGGTATATGAATGTTATGGAATATTATTGTTCTGTAAGAAATGACCAGCAGGATGAATACAGAGAGGCTTAGAAAGACTTGCATGAAATGATGCTGAGTGAAATGAGCAGTATACACTTCAACAATACTATATGAGGAATGTATTCTGATGGAAGAGACTATCGTCGACAAAGAGAAGATCTAATTCAGTTCCAATTGATCAATGATGGACAGAATCAGCTACAGCCAGAGAAGGAACACTGGGAAATGAGTGTGAATGGTTTACATTTTTGTTTTTCTTCCTGGGTTATTTTTACCTTCTGAATCCAATTCTTCTTGTGCAATACGAGAACTGTACGGTTCTGCACACATATATTGTATCTAAGATATACTATAACATATTTAACAAAAAAGACTGCCTGCATTTAGGAGAGGGGTTGGAGGGAGGGAAGGGAAAAGTTGGAACGGAAGTGAGTGCAAGGGATAATGTTGTAAAAAATTATCCATGCATATGTACTGTCAATAAAAAGTTATAATAATAATAAAAAAGAAAAAACTGGAAAGATTATATGAATTGATGCAAAGTAAAATGTACTTTGTACAGAGTTAAGGCAATATTGTAAGGTGACCAAATATAAACAATTTAGCCATTCTCAGCAATAAAATGACACTAGACAATTTTGAAGCTCTTATGATGAAAAATGCTATGCAGCCTCAGAAAAAGAACTGAAAGCATCTGAACACAGATTGAAGCATACTTTTTTAAACTTTATTTTTCTTGAGCTTTTTTGGATCTGTTTTATTTCATGACATGTTTCTTATAGAAATGTTTTATATGACTACACACGTGTACTCTTTATCTAGTTGCTTATCTTCTCAATGAAGGGTTGTGGGGAGGAAAGAAGGGAGACAATTTGGAACTCAAAATTTTTTTAATGCATGTCAAAAATTATTTTTAGTGAAAGAACAAGACAGGAAAGTAGAAATAGAAAAAATCAGCCAATCACCTCAAAGAAATCCTACAAGAAACCGTCATTGCTATTCAAAATCCACAGATCAAAGAGAACATTTTACAAGCAACAATTCAAATATGTTGGAACTACAATTAGAATTGCACAGGATTGATCAATGGCTATAATAAAGACTGCAGGTCCTGGAATACTATATATTGACAATCAAAAGAATTGGAGTTGTGACCAAAAATATTATATCCAGCAAAATTAATTATCATCTTGAATTTTAAAATGAACATTCGATAAACTTTTAGAAGCAACAATTCAAATATGTTGGAACTACAATTAGAATTGCACAGGATTGATCAATGGCTATAATAAAGACTGCAGGTCCTGGAATACTATATATTGACAATCAAAAGAATTGGAGTTGTGACCAAAAATATTATATCCAGCAAAATTAATTATCATCTTGAATTTTAAAATGAACATTCGATAAACTTTTAGAATTTCAGGTTTTTGTCTCAAACAAACCCGAATTCAATAGAAAATTTAGAATCAGAGCTAACATCAAATATTCATTTCAAGGGACTAAATAAGGACAAACTTTATGTTTTATATGTGGAAATATAAACCATATGTCTAAGATTGATATTAGAAATTGGGTAGTCCAAAAGAAAGATGAGGTAGAGCTGAGTATAATGTGATTCTAAAAAGCAAAACTGTTTTGGAAAAATAAAAATATTAATTATGCTATTCAAATGAAATGCAAGGGCAAGAACCAATACAGAGAATTTAGAAAGGGGAGGAGGATTAATAGTTCTGAAAACCTACTCACATTGGGAATGGGTTAAAGAGGGATGATATATATTCATTCATACATACACACACACACACACACACACACACACACACACACACATATATATATATATACCTAGAAAGGTGTATAAATTAATAGGAGTGGGATAAAGTATGTAGATTAATGGAAATGGGATAAAGAGGTAAGGAAAAGGTGGGGGGAAGAAGATAAAAGAGAGATCCATGGTTGAGGGAGGGGCTTACAGATGGAGAATTAAGTAGCAAGAAGGCAAATTGATGGGTAGAAGTAAAGTAGAAGAGTTAGTAGGGATAAGAAATAAATATACACAAACACAATAACAATGATCAGGAATGCCAGAGACCATGTCCTTGGAATCAAAGAGCTAACATGCCAGAGACCATGTCCTTGGAATCAAAGAGCTAACATGCCAGAGACCATGTCCTTGGAATCAAAGAGCTAAAGAAGAATGTAATCGCCTGCACATAAATTCTGAAGCTACAACCTTATCGTAAACAAACTATACATCCTAAACTCCGGAGACAAGATGATGTGTGTTCCAGGAAATTGGCCCTATCAGCCCAGGTGGAAGATAACGATTAGGCTCCAGGATGTCTGCCACACATCTGGTGTGACATTCTTTACATTGCAACCCCCCATTCAGAAATGTATTTAACTAGACCCTCTTCACTCATTAAACTGAGACTTTGTTTCACCCCAACTTGTCTCCCTCCTCATTTCTAACCCCATCCCTTTTCAGGCCTAGCCTTACAGAAAAATGTCCACCTCAGGAGCCACACTTTGATGACCTGGTGGATAGGTCATTTGGCGCCCAACGTGGGGCCCCGAGGCTGGACATTTGCCCGGCAGATTAAGAAGAAATCCGTCCAGACCGCTACGAGACCGCTCCACAGAGAGCCCCGCAATTGATCGCTCCACAGAGAGCCCCGCAGACCGCTCCACGGAGAGCCCCGCAACTGAAAGGCTTTTGCCCTACAACCACGTGGAAGTTTCTTTCGGGCCCCAGAGAATCCGCTCCGAGAAGACCCAGCTACGCCCAGCGTCTACTCCGAGCTACGCAAGTGAAAGGTAAGTGATCGTCTGTCGCATTCATGGGAACTAGAAAGAGGAGTAAAAATTCCCCGTCAGGGATCTTTAAGATCCCTCCCGTCAAGTCTATCTACCCCCCGCTTCCCAAAGAAGGGACTCCCCCCGTAAAAAGCAATCTCGCATACCCCGTCTTCCCCGCCCCCAACCTAAACTCCCTGTAAAAACTCAGGATGCCCTTAGCGCCTCAGACGTTGGTGAATTAGAAAGCGAGGCCGCAGGGTATATTCTACCTCCTCACAGCTTGCCCTTTCTTACTGCCCCGATAATTAATTACCCAAAGCGGTGAGACCCTTGAAGAATAAAAATTCTGAGACGGATATTTTCTGGCACGCTGGAGGATATCCTCTGAGTATATGTTATGTGTTATATGTTTGTTTAATGTTGTAACTGTGTAGTCTGTGTGATGTGTGTTCTATGTTCTGTGTGATTTGTCTGTTTAATTGGTTGGAAAAATTTTTTAAATGGAGCTCCATGTCTGTCTGTGTGTGTCTGTGTTAAAGGGTAGCAAGCTTGTAAGAGATAAGGTTTCAGCCTCTGTGTTGCAGGTTTAGAGAATATCAAGAAGTTTGAAAAATCTTTCTCTCTCCCTCTCTCTGTCTCTGGCTGACTGCAGCAGCCTGTGAAACAGGGAGAAAGGGGAGAGAAAGGAAGAAAAAAAAAAAAGGGAAATGGAAAAAATAGATTGAAAGGGATTTGGAATTTCGGAAAATTAAAATATGTATATAGAAGACCAGTGTGCTAACATTTAAAGGAAAGAAGTTTGAATGGAATATCTAGGCATTCTCTGTGAAGGCAGAGAAAAAGCACTAAATGGGTTTGGAAAAGGGTAACAGAAACCCCTTTGAATACTGAAATGGGAAAAGGGAATTCAACAAACTTCTCTCTGGGGGTGGAGGTCCTGGAAACAGCCCCTAGTCTGTTTTTGCTGATTTAAAAGCTTTGTTAAGTTTTAAGAACAATGATTAAGAAATTTGGGAATTGGTTGTTTGAAAATTTGCTTGTGATTTTAAAACTTTTAACCTGTTGTACTAATTTGTAAGTAAGGAAAAGCCTACTAGAGTAAAGAGCAATAAAATTCAAGCTTACCCTGGCCTGGGCAATAAAAAGCTCTGGAGATAAGATGCTAATAGCTGTTAGTAGGAATGTGGTAAAAGAAAAAAAACTTTAAAAAACAGCTGTATTAGTTTGATTCAGTTTGTTACCTTCTGAAATATATTGAGTTATTTGTTAACATAAGTTATATTTTAAAACCAGCTCTGCTGGACATGTGTGGGTTTTTGGAGGTTTGGGCTTATTCACTATAGTGTGAATCTTACAGGTTTTTGAAGGGAAAAGGAAAGAGGAATGCAGGTGATTTAGGAAGGACTGATTTGTGGGAACAATTAGAGGTTTGCATGGTTTTAAAAAAGGTGAAAGAAAATCTTTTGGGAGTAGGTGAAGAGGTGGGGGGAGGGAGCCATCCATCTCTGCTGTCTTTATAGTAGCATCAGGAGCATCTGGTAGGAAAGTTCTTTAAGAAATTGTTCATGTAGTCAGGGAGAAAGAGAAAGTTGGAAATGGGTAGATTTGGGAAGAAACCTGATGTTGGGAAACTGATGGGCTAAATCTTGAAAAGGATCCCCATGTAGAAAATCGAGTGGGGAACCTGAGGAAAGTTTTTTTTCTAGGGGGCAGGAGTGGGGGAAGGGTGGCCATGTGGAATCCTCTCCTCCCCTCACCCCTCTAGAGTGTGTTACTGCCGTTTTTTTCTTATCTGATTACGGCCAGTGCAGCAAACTTTGATTTTTTTAAGGGCATACTTACTTTTAGGTTAATTGATTGAATATTTGGGTTTTTTTTTTTTTTGATACATAAAGGTTTTCTTGGTTAAGAGATATGGTCATAAATGTGATCCATATGTTGGTACGAATATTTCTAAAAGTTTAATTGCTATGTTAAAAAAAACCTTCTTGAATTCTTTTATGTGGAATTGGGTCTTTTGTATAAGTTTAAATTGATTGTATTGGGTCATCCTGAGGTTATTTAAAGGGCCTCTGAACATAATAGTTTTTTCTTTGTCCTTTTGAAAATGTTTCTGTTATGGACAATATGCAATTTGGGATATTTTTCGATGTATTGGGTATTTTTAAAAGCAAAATGATTTGTATGTATAATGTTCACTTATGTAACATCTGCCCAGATATGATAATTATTCTAAGTTGTGAACTTATTGAGAAGAAATTTCTTTCTGTTATTACTATAAGGTTGGGGTAAATGTTTGTTTAGGAGTTATCAGAAATTTGATTAATGGAATTTGTTATTGGAAGTAAAAGTTTTTGGCTTAGAGTTAATTAACTAATGCTGTTTGGGAGTTTTAAAGCTCCACCTTCTGACAGTTACGGGGACAATTGATAAGCCGTTAAAACTCAACTGTTTATATTATGTTATAGTTATGTTCTTGCATTTTTTCCTTTTGTAACTGATCTCTCTGATCAGAGCAATGGTCAATAGAACTGTTAATGCAATTCAATTATGTTATGACTTGCTATTTTCAGTCTGTTCATATGTAATCATTGTATCCTAAATGCTTGGGCAAATGAGTATTTCACCTGGTCATCTGTCTGTTACTGGATATTTGTGTTTTATTTCTTTAAGGTTTCTACATAAGAGGACAATTAATAATGGTCTGTAAGACTGCAGCCGTTTGCTTAGCCTGTAAAGCAAACTCATTTCTTCACATAGGAAACAACTTATTTTGGCCTCCTCATGTTTTGCAGCAACCTGATGAACTGAGTCTTTCTATCTGAGACTGATCTAATCTTTGTGCTAGATTTGTGTTTTTGCTCTAGATTTTGGTCAAATTACAGATATTGGCTTGCTTCTGGAACCTGGATCAGCTTTGATCAGCTTTGATTGTCAGCATGACACACCCACTCTGCAAGGAATGAGAGCCTTCTATCACTTCACAGCCTGAAGCAGCAGTTTGTACATGAGACCATGGACTGGACCCTGCATCAAGTGTACTTTGGACTGATATAAGGGACTTTGGGAATGGTTGATGACTGACTGTTAAACCTTGCCTGGATCATCTATTACTGTGTGCTTAAGATTTGGGATGGGATTTGTTAAAACTGTGTAATTATTGCTGTTATGTTTGAGGGATTTTTAGGAAATGCTACTGTATTAGTCTGTTATGTATAGGGATTTTGATTTGCTCTTGGAATTTATATGGGGAATGGTCATTTGATAATTCCTTTCTGTGAGAAAAAAAAAGGGGAGGGGGGAAGAGATAGAACATTGGGGAAACTGGTATATATTTTTTCAAAATACCTGAAAGAATGGGACCGCCTAGCTCCTATTCACTTTGCCTTAAGCACTTTTGCCCCACCCCCTATCTCACTAGTTCAGATTGAATTTGGATGCTTTAGTTTTAGAATCCCTTATTTTGTTAAAACCTCAACATCAAAGAGCCCATCGGAGGCTTGCTGAGATTTAATGACCAGTTGTTAGAAGAGCCTTGGTACCGACGGGTCGGGTCTAGGCTGTGCCCCCCTTTCAGCAGGCAGTGGTCTAGCCAATGACGGGATTAGTGTGACCCCAGGTAGTGGATGCTTTGAGGTTGACTTATTATTTTTTAATTTTTTAATTTTGGAGCCATGGCAGTAAGACCACGCCAGTGCCATGACGGGCAACCTCGAGAGGTCAGGCCACCCACTTAAGACAGGGTTTGGCATGGCGTACCCCCGAGTTGGCATGGCTGACCCCGACGACCTAAGACAGCACTTGGTGGCATGCATCCTCCTTTCCAATGATTCGCGATACTAAGACATTGTAACATTGGTTGTGTGCCAACGCTCGCTCCCCACAACTGGAGGCCGGTCACATAGCCTAAGACAGGCCTCCCACCCGTGCATAAATAAAAAAAGGGGGGACATGCCAGAGACCATATCCTTGGAATCAAAGAGCTAAAGAAGAATGTAATCGCCTGCACATAAATTCTGAAGCTACAACCTTATCGTAAACAAACTATACATCCTAAACTCCTGAAACAAGATGATGTGTGTCCCAGGAAATTGGCCCTATCAGCCCAGGTGGAAGATAACGATTAGGCTCCAGGATGTCTGCCACACATCTGGTGTGACATTCTTTACATTGCAACCCCCCATTCAGAAATGTATTTAACTAGACCCTCTTCACTCATTAAACTGAGACTTTGTTTCACCCCAACTTGTCTCCCTCCTCATTTCTAACCCCATCCCTTTTCAGGCCTAGCCTTACAGACAAATGTCCACCTCAGGAGCCACACTTTGATGACCTGGTGGACGGGTCACAGGAATATATTAGAAAAAAAAGTAGAGGTAGTAATCATTGATCTCTGACAAAATCAAACTTAAAAATGATTCAGTCAAGAGAGAAATTAACATTATATGCCAGCCATATTAATATTGTTTTAGATGTAGTGTATCTCTGTGTATATGGATATGTAAATATATGTATATATGTGGAGGGTATATGTGTGTATATATGTATGTATTTGTGTGTGTGTGTGTGTGTGTGTGTGTGTACAGAATATATCCATACTTACTATAGCCTGCTTGGGGAAGGTGCAGTGGAGATAAAAGGGGGAGAAAAAAATAAAGTAGTAAGTGCCCAGCAGACAAAAGAAAACCTACAATCCTTGCTTCCAGCAAAGAAAAGATGGACAGTTATGAATACAATGTCTTCTATTAATATATATGCTTTCTTGAAATGGAAATTTATTGTTACATAATTTGAATTCTCCCTAATGTTCTGCTGGGCATATGACAATTTCTTTTCCTGTCTTTGTTTGTTTTTCTTTTTTTTTTCTTACTTTAAGTTTCAAATAAATAAATGCACTTTAAATTGTTTTTACATGTTAGTAAGAAAAAATAAAATATTAAAAGAAAAAAAAGAAAATTCGAATGGATCAAACAGAAGTTAGTGATGCCATAAAGCAACAAGAGATATTAAAAATAAAGTCAAAAGTCTGAATTTTAAAAAAAAAACAGAAGAAAATGTAAGACATCTCATAATAATGGTAACTAACCTGGCAAGGAGAGATCAAATATTATCTGAAAGTCATGACCGAAAATAGAGCACAACGGGACATTGTCTGCATTTCTGAAAACCTGAAAGCAAAGTAAAAATAAAAAGAATCTACTATTCACCTTCTGGGGAGGGAAAACCTCAAAGATGATCCTAGAAATATCCACAGCTTTTAAATCAAAGGCAAAAAATACAGCAGGCAGCCAGAAAGAAAAAAGTCAAGTAACAAAGAGCCACAGCCAGGATCACACAAGATTTAGTACCTATCACCCCAAAGAAGAGTTTGGAATGTTATCTTCCAAAATCAATAATAACTTAGCTAAATAACTAAGTATAATGTTATAGAGTAGTGGTGGAATATGCTTTTAATGAAATAGAGAACTTTTAAGGATGCCTTATGAAAATACTAGAGCTAAGTAGAAAGTTATAAATATAAACACAATATAGAGACTATAATATACAATATAAATCAAGAGAAAGAAAAATACAAATGAGCAATCATAAGACAATAAACAAGGGTAAAATCACTTCATTCTATTAGGGGGACATAATACAAGTGTCCCTTCAGAATAATAATATAATCAGGCATTACAGAGAGAGTCAAGTAGAACAAAGTGTTTTTATTATGTTATAATGCTCAAATAAGTCAAAGTGACTTTATTATGTTTTGATGATCTTAGAAGAAAGGCATACACTAGGCAAGAAAAGGAGAAAAATGATAATGAA
Source organism: Antechinus flavipes (assembly GCF_016432865.1). NCBI lineage: Eukaryota > Metazoa > Chordata > Mammalia > Dasyuromorphia > Dasyuridae > Antechinus > Antechinus flavipes. The sequence continues at coordinate 186,819,517 of NC_067401.1, forward strand.
AATTATCTCACATAATCATAACACAAATAAAAGACTATAGAAACAAGGAAAAGGGATAGGAAGGATATTTGAACCTCACCTTCATCTGAAATGTCAAGGAAAGTATAATGTGCATACATGTACACACACATTGAATTAGATAAAGAAATACATTTCACTCAACAAGGAAATAGGGAAAGGACAGAGGCGGGATGAGAAAATTCAGGGAAGAATTAATCACTTAGCCACAATCATAAGCAAAACAAACTCTAACCTCAGAGTTTATATGGTAAACACAAGTGTGAAAGGAAAGAAAAAAGGTAAAAACCTAGATTGGGTTCTGGGCGAGGGAAAGAAAAGGGTCAGGGAAGAAGATGCAGATGGCATTTGGGGTTGAGCACACTCACTACTTTATTTTTCTTTGTTAAGATAGGGGGTAGGAAGTAAAGGGGGGGAAGTATAATAACAGGAGGTAGAGAAATATACAATGATCAGAACAGAATTTTTTTTCCTATAATAATAGCTTTTTATTTTTTGAAGTACATGCTAAGATAGTTTTCAACATTCACCCTTGCAAAACCTCATGTTCCAAAATTTTCTCCCTCCTTTCCCACTTCCCTCCTCTCCTAGACAACAAGTAATCCAACATAGGTTAAACATGTGAAAGTCTTCTAAAAATATTTCCACATTTATCATGCCATGCAAAAAAAATCATCAAAAGGGAAAAAAGAGGAAAAACAAACAAACAAGTACACACCAACCAAAAAAAAGGTAAAAATACTATGTTGCGATTCATATTCAGTCCTCATAGTCCACTTTCTGGATGCAGATGTCTTCTTCCATCACAAGATTATTGGAATTGGCCTGAATCACAAAAAAAGAACCAAGTCCATGACAGTTGATCATCACACAATCTTCTTGTTGTTGTGTACAATGTTCTCTTGGTCCCATTCATTTCACTTAGCATCAGTTCACATAAGTCTCTCCAGACTTTCCTGAAATTAGTGTCTGCTGATTGCAGAACAAAATTTGAATGGAATTAGACTCATCCATAAAATGAAAGAGGATAGCAGAATGGATCAGAAATCAGAATCCATGAATATGTTGCTTACAAGAAACACACTTGAAATATAAATATTCAATAGAGTTAAAAATAAGAGGTTGGAACAAAATCAATTATGTTTCAGCTGAAGTTTTAAAAAAAGGCAGGAATAATTATCATGACCAGTCAAAACAAGAGCAAGAAAAGAGACTTTACTAAATAGATTGACAGGGAAATTTATTGTTGTTTGTTCTTAGTTCTTAAAGAAAACCATAATGAGAGTCTCTTGACTTGTTCATGGATTGAATTTGAATGAGGCAGAGCTCTGCAAAGCCATCAGCCTCACTCTCTCCTCCAGAGTCATCAAAATTTAGTGGCAAGACAAAGGTGAAAACAATTACTAATGGCCCAAGATGAAATGGGTGACCTTGGCCTTTTAAAATTAGAGCCTTTCCCAAGTCTCAATTTGAGGAGAATGAGGAGGAGGAAAAGAAGAAAGAAAAGAAAGAGGAGGAACAGAAGCATTCCCTAACTTCTGCTCCAGTTGGCAGGTTGGGTACCCAGAAGATAACTACTATTTCTTTCTCTCAGATAACTTAGAAAAGAGACTTCAAAGAAACAAACAAGCAAACAAACAAACAAATACATTATCTTAAGAACCTACTTTCCTCCTTCCTCTTTTTAAAAATAATTTTTGAGCTTTTTCCAGGAAATCTTTTTGGGCTTGGGACTAATTCACATTTTTCTTTGAAGCTTTGGATATAGCAGTTTTGACTTTTTTCTTCTTCTTCTGAGTTTTTGTTTTGTTTTTCCTTGTCAACATAGTAATTTTCTATGGTCAAATTCCTTTTTGATTTTGTTTGCTTATTTTTCATTCTATTTCTTGACTGTTAACTTTATACTAAAATTGGGCTCTGTTCTGGGAATAAAAAGTGCATTTTCTCAAGCTTTTTTTTTTTTTTTTTTTTTGAGCAGCTGTTTTCAAAGTTAATTCTTAGGGTATGTAAGTTTTCAGTTCTTCCAAAGAGATATGATCTAAGGAGATGTGTGCTTACTCCTCTCCTACCCTGTAATTTGATCTGTAAGTGACCCCAAGCATTCTTTTCTATTTACAGACAAGAAACTACATTATGTTGAAAGGTGCCAAAAACAATGAATTAAGATAAATACTGAACATATTTCAAAAAAAATGACTTGTTCTTTTTTAAAAGAAAAATTAAATGAAAATAGTGGGAGACCTCAATGTACCCTTTCAGACCTAGACAAATCTTACCAAAAAAAAAAAAAGTTAGGAGTCTGAATTGAATTTTAGAAAAATTGCATGTGATAGACAACTACCAATGACTGACTCAAAATAGAAAGGAATATATTTATTTCTTAGCCTCTGAATGATATCTTTACAAAAATTTACTATATGTTAGGGCATTAAAAATTTTTACAAATGCAGAAAATAAAAAAATCAAGTACAATAAACACGATGCAAAAAAAATCATATTCAATAAAGGGTTAGTTACTGACATGATAATTAAAATTAATTGGAGACTCCCTATTTGCTGATGACACAATAATATACTTTATACATCTTGGAAAATCAGCAAAGATAATAATTGAGGCAATTGATAACTTTAACAAAGTTTCAGGCTACAAAATAAACCTACAGAAATCAACAACATTTCTCTATAATAATAACAAAATCCAAAAGGTACTAATAGAAAAGGAAAGCTACAAATAACTACAAAATGCATAAAATATCTGTTGATCCAAAAATGCTCCTTAAAGAAATAAAGAACAGTTTGAATAAAATATTCATTGTTCTTGGCTTGGTCATATCAACATAATAAAAATTATAATGTTCCCAAAGTTAATTTACACCATTAATGCTATCTCAATCAAATTATCAAAGAAATACTTTACAAAACTCATAAAATAATTACAGAATTCTTTTTTTTTGTTTGTTTCTTTTTTTTTTAATTTTATAACTTTTTATTGACAGAATCCATGCCAGGGTATATTTTTTTTTCAACATTATCCCTTGCACTTGCTTCTTACAGAATTCATTTTGAAAAAATTAAAAATATGGAACAGGTTTGAAAACCATAATTTGTTAAGGCAATTACAGGCAATGATGAACTGACAGGTAGGTATAACAACCTCCCACTCAATTCATGAATTCTTTAAGTTGATAATTTTGTATGGCCCGTGAATGATATAAATATCCAAATGGCCTTTGGCAGAAAAAAAAAAAGTCCCCTACTCCTGATCTAGAACATAGAGGAAAATAATGAAAAGAGATAGAAACAAAGGGGAAATAGTCCTTCCAAACACCAAACTATATTTAAAAAGCATCAGTCATCAAAACATCAAAACAATCTGGTCAATACCAGATGTTTAGAACCAATGTTTAGAAATGTTCAGGGGCACCGACCCTGAAGTCAGGAGGACCTGAGTTCAAATCTGATCTCAAACACTTAAGACTTTCTAGCTATGTGACCTTAGGCAAATCAATTAATCCCAATTGCCTCAGCAAAAAGAAAAGAAAAGAAATAGAGATAGACTAGACAAAGAGAATCAGAAACAATTAACAATAATTTTCAATAAATTGGAAAGCATGAATTACTTGGGAAAATCCGATAAAAATTTTGAAGGAAATTGGAGTATAATTTGGCAGAAATTAGATCAAAATCTTACATCATATTCCACAATTTATTCTAAATAGACATAAAATATAAAATATATTAAATAATATTAATAATTAACAAATAATATACACAATAATATAATTAATAAATTATATTAAGTAATATTAATTAGTATTAATGTTAAAGCTCATAATATTTTAAAATTAGAAGAGAAGCAGATTATACACCTCTCACAGCTCTGAATAACAAATGCATTTTTAACCAAATATAGTATAAACAATTACAGAAGATAAAATAGATCACTTTGATTACATGAAAACAGAAAGGGAAATAATCAAATGGGAAATTTTTTCTATTAAATGTATCTCTTCAGGGTTTTGTATTGAAGACATATAAACAATAGTTATACATATGTATGTATAATGAAAAATTCTAAATAAAATACTAGCCATAAGCCTATACAATATATCACAAATATTATATATGGTGACCAAATATAAACACAGGGATGATTTAACATGAGAAAATATTAACATAATTACTTATATAAATAAAAAAAGTAAGAATTATATGATAATATCAATAGATGTAGTAAAAACTTTTGACAAAATATGAAACTCATTCCTATTAAAAATGCTTGAAAGCATGGACATAAATGGATATTTCCTTAAAAAGATAAGAAGCATCTACCTAATTTCATCAGAAGCATTATTTTTAATGGGGATAAGCTAGAAACCTTCCCAGTAAGATCAAGGGTGAAGCCAGGAAGTCCAATATAATTCAATGTTGTATTAGAAATGCTAACAATTGTAATGAGAGAAGAAAAAATATTGAATAAATCAGAATAAACAATAAGGTAATAAAATCATCTTTTTCTGCAGACAATATGGTGATAAATTTGGAAAATCCTAGATATTCAACTAAAAAGGTAGTTGAAACAATTAAAATTTAAACAAAATAGCAGAATGCAAAATAAACCCACATAAATCATTAGCATTTCTATATATCACCAGCAAAACTCTGTAAATAGAGAGAGTAAGAGATATCTCATTCTAAAAACTGCAAACTTCATAAAATACCTGAGATTATATCTGCCAAAACAAACCCAGAATTGGATGAACAAAATTTTATATACATATATATATATATACGTGTGTGTATGTAAACATACATATATACAGATATATCTATATATATCTATATATATCTATATATCTATATATATATATATATATATACACATATATATACTTTTTATACAAATCAGACCTAAATAATTAGAGAAATTTTAATTGTTCATGGGTGGGCAGAGTCAATATAATAAAGATGATAATTCCACCTCAACTCATCTACTTATTCGATGCTATCTCAATTAAATTACAAAAAAATTATTTTACTGAGCTAGAAAAAATATAAATAAAATTCACTTGAAAGAACAAAAAGTCAAGAATCTCAAAGGAATAATTGAAAAAAAATTAAAGGAAGGAGGTTTAGCAGTACCAGATTTTAAACTGGATTATAAGATGGTAATTACCAAAATTATCTCATACTAAGAAACAGAAAAGTAGATCAATGGAAAAGAGTAGACACAACATGCAGTAATGATTGTAGTAATCTTGTGTTTGATAACATAAAGATTAAATCTGGGGAATAAAAATACACTACTTTTTTATTATAGCTTTTTATTTACAAGATATATGCATGGGTAATTTTTCAGCATTGATTCTCACAAAACCTTCTGTTCCAACTTTTCCTCTCCTTCTCCCCACCCCCTCCTCCAGATGGCAGGTAGACCAATACATGTTAAATATGTTAAAGTATATGTTAAGACAACATATTATAATTATCCATACAGTTATTTTGCTGCACAAGAAGAATCAGACTTTGAAATAATGTAAAATTAACCTGCAAAGGAAATCAAAAATGCAAGGAGATGAAAACAGAGGAATTGGAAATGCTATGTAGTGGTTCACACTCATTTCCCAGAGTTCTTTCACTGGGTGTAGCTGGTTCTCTTCATTATTGAACAAATGGAATTGATTTGGTTCATCTCATTGCTGAAGATGGCCACGTCCATCAGAATTGATCATCATATAGTATTGTTGTTGAAGTATATAATGATCTCCTGGTCCTGTTCATTTCATGAAGCATCAGTTCATATAAGTCTCTCCAGACCTTTCTGAAATCTTCCTGCTGGTCATTTCTTATAGAATAATAATATTCCATAACATTCATATACCACAACTTATTCAGCCATTCTCCAGCTGATAGGCATTCATTCAATTTCCAGTTTCTAGCCACTACAAAAAGGGCTGCCACAAACATTTTTGCATGTACAGGTCCCTTTCCCTTCTTTAGTATCTCTTTGGGATATAAGCCTAATAGTAACACTGCTGGATCAAAGGGTATGCACAGTTTGATAACTTTTTGAGCATAGTTCCAAATTGCTCTCCAGAATGGCTGGATGTGTTCACAATTCCACCAACAATGTATCAGTGTCCCAGTTTTCCCACATCCCCTCCAACATTCCGCATTATCTTTCCCTGTCATTCTAGCCAATCTGACAGGTGTGTAGTGGTATCTCAGAGTTGTCTTTAATTTTCATTTCTCTGATTAATAATGGCTTAGAGCATCTTTTCATGTGGGTAGAAATTTCAAGTTTCAATTTCTTCATCTGAGAATTGTCTGTTCATATCCTTTGACCATTTATCAATTGGAGAATGGCTTGATTTCTTATAAATTAGAGTTAATTCTCTATATATTTTGGAAATGAGGCCTTTATCAGAAACTTTGACTGTACAAATATTTTCCCAGTTTATTGTTTCCCTTCTAATCTTGTCTACATTAGTTTTGAAAAATACAGTACTTAATAAAAAAAATTGTTAAGAAAACTGGAGATCAGTCTGGCAGAAATTGGTTAGACCAACATCTTACACCATTTACCACGGTAAGATCAAAATGGATACATGTCCTAGATGAGTTATCACAAGAAAACTAGAAGAACATGGAATACATATTAGGCTTGTGGTGAGAGATGAAGTTATAAATAAACAGGAGATAGAGACTATTTGAGATATAAAATGGATAATTTACTACGTTAAATTAAAAAGATTTTGTGCAAATAAAACCAATGTAACCAAGATTAGAAGAAAAACAGAAAATTTGGGGTGGGAGGAAGCTTATATAGACAGTTCTCAGTAAAGGTCTCATATCTCAAATATACAGACAATTTTGTCACATTTCTAAGAACATTCAGCATTTCCCAATTGATAAGTAGTCAAAGATTATATATGAACAGACCATTTTCAGAAAAATAATTAGAGCTATTTGTAGCATATGAAGAAATGTTCTAAATTATTATTGATTAGAGAAATGAAAATTAAAATAATTTCAAGATATCATCTCACATTTATCAGTTTGGCTAAAATGATAGAAAAGGAAAATAACAAATGTTGGAAAGGATAAGGGAAAATTGAGGCATTAATATACTGTTGGTGGAGCTGTGAACTGATCCAACCATTCTGGAGAGCAATTTGGAATTATGTCAATGCTGGAGATGTTTTGAGAAAATGAGGTATCACAAGCTGTTCTCATATAAGACAGTGAACTTAAAAAATGTTGTGAGGAACTTATTGTTTCACCAACCAGCCATTCCCTCATTCCTCTCTACCTGTCCTTGGACCTTCTTCTTTCTTGAAGAGGATACAATATTGAAAATGGGCCAATTAATAATCCCACAATGGCCTCTAAACATGCAAATAAAAGGAAGAGTCCATTGATATGGCAAACTGCCATTATTTTGTTTTAGGAAATTACTACAGCCACTCCAGCTTTCAATAATCATCATTCTGATCAGTCAGAAGCCATCAACACAGAGGCAAGACCCTGTACCAGCTAAAAAAGGCTCAGGAGATAGTATATTTTTTTTTTAGCAATAAAATATTTTTATTAAGGCATATACATTTTTAAAAAGATATTGTAATGCCAGAAAAACTGAGGCAAGATAGAGATTAGAGAGTTTTTTAATATTTTATTTGAAAGGAAGAGATTTACTGGGACCAAATGGATGCATGGTTTGGTCCTAGGGCTGAATGAGACTATCATCTTCAAGAATCCAGCAAACAATGTGAGTCCTCAATGACATATATATGTATGTGGCTCCAAGCTACCAGGGGGTAGACTGAGGCAGGGGTGGAGTCAGAGCACTGAGATCGGGAAGGGACTATCAATCCGGTTCTGACAGGGTAAGGGGGCGCACCAGACATTCTGATGACTTAGGAGGAGTAAGAGCCAGGAAGTCCAAACTCCCCCTTATCTTGAGTTTACACATTTACAATTTATAACCTTAAAGTAACTAGCCCTAATGATGGGGGGAAACCCTGAAACTGTCTCTACTTTGGGAGGGACCCAAGGTAAAACACTTGAGAAACTTCTTGAAGGAGAGAGTGTCCTTGAACCCTTGCCTCTGCAAAAGACCTGAGAACTGGCTTCTCAGTTCCAACAATAAACTTCTTTTTGACAGTCTAACCTTTTGGGTTTGTGAATTCCTTCACGAAGAACCTCTGTGCCAACCAAAAGGGGTTCCCACAACTCTCTGCCCTGCGCCAAACCTCATCACTAAATTATACCAGTCCTAATGATCAGGAGGGGGCTTGTAACCAGAGGGATTAAGGCAGAAGCTTCTAAGATAAGTAGCTTCATTTTGTTATCCTGAAGGAAATCTGCACACCCCCATTGATAACACTCACTACTGATTACACCCTCTATTGAGTTGAATGTCCAGGGACACTCATTCAATTGGAATATTTTGGTCTGATTTCAATTCAAACGGCCCCCAGCTCCCAGTCAAGATAAAATAGTCATTTGCTAGTTCAATTCTTCACAGAGGCCCAAAGCAGAAACATGCCAGGCCAAGGAACCTCTTTCTCTCCTTGGCATAGCTGCCCTTGAGGACCCTCTGCCCACTAAGAAAACATTCTCTTTTCAGCATTAACCCCTCTTTATCTCTCTTACCTATTTCCCTAACAGGCCACACCTCTCTTTACCTTCCTAGCAAAGGCTGGCTTCTCAGTTCCAACAATAAACTTCTTTTTGACAGTCTAACTTTTTGGGTTTGTGAATTCCTTCACGAAGAACCTCTGTGCCAACCAAAAGGGATTCCCACAACTCTCTGCCCTGCGCCAAACCTCATCACTAAGTTATATTAGTCCTAATGATCAGGAGGGGGCTTGTAACCAGAGGGATTAAGGCAGAACAATTTAGGGAAACTGAGGCAGAACAATTGGGGAAACTTGAGTCAAGACAATAAAAAGGAACTGTGGCACAACAATATAATACTATTGCACAGTTTGTAGACTATAGTATAGTATTTATACTATATAAAAGTTATTTTTACATAATTTTTATATACCCTGGGAAGTCAAAAAATCCATGTGACTCAGTTTATTGTGATATTTGTTTCAGTGCAGTGGTCTGGAACCAAAAATCACAATATCTCCAAGGTATGCCTATAAATGAATATAATGGAACGTTATCGTATCTCTAATTATATCTCTAAACACTTTTATCAACAAAAAAGTTAAAGAACAGTTCAGTAAATTGGGCATGTATGCAAACTAAAATAAATTAGAAAACCAATAAATTTGAAAATCCCAATTATAGGAAATCTTCAAATAGAAATTTTGAAAATTAAAGAAATTAACAAAATTGAAAACAAAAAGAAATTGAATTAATAAATAAAACTAAGAGCTAGGGTTTTGAAGACAAAGAAATAGATAAACAATAGCTAAATTGATTTACTAAAAGAGGAAAGCCAAATTAACAGTAATAAAAATCAAAAAAGCAAATTAACAACAAATGAAGAAAAAATCATGGAAATCATTGGAAATTTTCTTTTGTCTTATGATATATCAGTAAAACTGACACCTAAAGCAAATGGAAGAATATTAATAAAAATATAATATGCCCAGATTAACTGAACAAGAAATAGAAGAATTTACATAATCCAGTTTCAAAAAGGAAATTGAATAACCCATAAATGAGTTCTCAAAAAAAAAATGTCCCAAGACCATAGGGATTTATAAATGAATTCTATCAAATCCTCATAGAACAATTAATTTCAACATTATGTAAACAGATAAAGTAGGAAAATGAGTCCTATTAAATCTCCCTTATGATACAGAAATGCATATTAAAAGGAATAGAGAGTAAAGGAAATATAAAGAAAAAAGGAATAGACAGTTTAGAAGTCAGAAAGACCTTGATATAAATGCTGTCTTTGATCTATACTGGTGGTATAATCCTGAGTTAACACATTCATCTCTCCATACTCTAGGCAACTCTTAAAATTGTAAGTGACAAAGAAGGTGCTAATCTGTATTGGTAGGAGGAGTTTCCCTATTTGGTCATTCCTTCTAATAATGAAATCAGAGTCAGTCCCTACCCCCATTCTCATTGTTTTGTCTGCTTAAGAAAAGAATCTCTGATGCCTGATAAAAGGCTGCTGTCAAGGACAGCAGTGGTCTGGAATTGTTCCATATTTCCATAATTCTGGGCAGATATTCTGAGCTAAAAGCAGATAAGTATCACTCAGATATAGTCCAGCTCTATTTAATTCTTCTAATTGGGCTCAATTCAATTAAACAAATATTTATTTAATATATAATTACAAAGCACTATTCATGGCATTGGGAAGATTTAAAATGTACTGAAATGGTAAGAATCTTCCTTTCCCTGATTGCAGTCCCTTCTCAAATTCAGTGAATATGTAACACTTCTTACTCCCTTTTAAAAAGGTTGTATAAAGCAATCTGGAATGATCTGCATAACCTTGTCTAGGAAGGTGGGAGGCAAATGGAGAATGGGAGCACATTTCCAAAATCCCAGAAGATTCACTGGGAGGTGTTGACTGAGTGGAAGGCAGACTGCCCAGGTACCAACAGGCTGAGAAAAATGAAAGGGACTCACCAAAAGTGAGGTTCAGACTAATCTGAGGAGTAACATTGAAAGGGGTACAATTTCTAAGGGAAATAGAGCAGTAATTCTAAGGTCTGCAGACCTTAGAGTTCTAACAATGTGTCAATGATTCTAAAGTCTTCTGGTCTTAGAAATTCTTTTGAGATATCTTCCAATACTAATCTGTGATGATACCTTTGTGTGGGGTCTCTTCAGCTGTGCTACTGAAGAGACCCCTTGTGTGAAAGGTGAAGCTGTGGATGCCATCAGTATGAAAGAGAAACAAGATGGTCAACGTATGCAGAAATGGCACTATCTTCTGGGGAGGAGAAACAAAGCCTCAGGGAGCAGGAGCAAAAAGCAGGAGCAGCAGCTGGGAAAAGAGAGAGTTCAGCAGAAGATGAATTGACTGCATCCCAATGACAAAGACTCTTACTTCTTGTTGGGAGACTCTATTCCAACATATTAAGTCATTCCTTATTAAGTTAAGTCATTATGATGAGGTGTGAGATCTCCTCTGGTTGGAGCCACAGTTCCTATGCAAAAGAATTCACAAACCTGAAATCTGTGGCAAAAAGAATTTTATTTTCTCTAAGAAGACAGTTTGCTAGAAAGTCAGCCTTCTTAGTAGGCAGGGAATAAGCAAAGGTGATATCTTCAACAGTGGCCATGATACTGTTTAAGACGTCTTCAAAGATAGGTTGGCAAACCCTTGATTATATCTGGTAAATCTTGGCCTGGGGGCTGGGGAGCAGTTTGAGCTACTCAATAGAGGACTATCAGGCCTAGATCTCCAATTGAATGAGACCACTTATCTTGGGAGTTTCCTTTAAAGATAGAAGGGTGTGGCCCCTCCCAAGAGGCTGGGAGAATTTGAGACTCAGGAATTCTCCCTGAAAAGGGGGACAAAGTTTCAGGGCCCCTCAAAGGTTAAAGGGGACACAATTTACATCAATTACTTAAAGTCATTATTACTTTTAGTTATGGCAACTGTCAGATGCCTAGGCTTACCAAAGGCCTTTGAGGAATCTCAAAGTTAAGGAAACTGAAGCAAATAGAGTTAAGTGATTTATTCAGGGTCACATATCTAGTAAGTGTCTGAAGCCAGCCTTGAACTCAAGAAGAGTCTTCCTGACTCTAGGTCCAGCACCTATCCACTGAGCCACCTAGCTGCACTAGCTATGGACAAGTAGTAACTTAATCTCTATAAAAGAGGAATAATAATATTACTTCCCAAGGTTATTTGTGAGGATCAAATGAGATAATATTTGTAAAGTGCTTAGCACAGGGCCTGGAATATAGTAGGTACTATATAAAGGCTAATTAATAATTAATGCAGTAGAGCTCTCCATTTGGCACCTATATACTGTTCCTTTTCTGCCAGTGAAGAAAAACAAGATTGATTGCCAACTTCAGATGTCATGATTGGTCACTGCATTGATTAGAGCTCAGATGCCTTTCAATGTTTTTCCTTCCTTTGTATTATTGTAATTGGAGACATCATTGTGTTGGAGCTTAGACTACTCATAAACATTTTCATGGAAATTTTTGAAGAAAAACACCAGAAAAAGTAAAGGAAACAGTTCATATCTGCCATCTGGCTGTCATGAGAAGAAATGATGGATGCCAAGTGTTTTCTTTCCCTCTCAAACTCTTAGGAGAGAAGATAAACAGCAATTACTATTTGCTTCCTTAATAAAGACAATGATTAGTGAGATAACCAGGATACCTTTCAGAGAGATTGCCCTTCTCTCCTACTTTTAAGAAGGGGAAAGATGTTGCCCTTCTGAGTAATTCCTCAACAATCCTTCTCTCCAGGGAGAAAGAATTTAAGCAGAAAACTTATTTTTTGCTTGTTTTCAGAAACACCTAGTGCTGGCCTCTATATATCTTTTGAACTATTTCATCCTTTTGTCCTCTTTTTCACTATGTTGTCTGACTCCTTTCCTTTTTACCTTCCTCCCTTCCTTCTTTCCTTTCTCATTCTCTCTCTTCCTCCATTCCTTCCTTCCTTTTTTTTCCCTTTCCTTTCTCTCTCCCTTCTTCCTTCCCTCCTTTCCCCACCTCTGTCCACATAGGGTATCATACCCTTATCTATAGATGCTGTTAAAAGCATTTTTTTTCTCTCTTTTGCCCTTCTGAATCCTCCCAAGATATCTTGGGATTTACTTTCTAGATTTCTTTCTTAAGTAAACAGACTTTAAAACTAATCTGATTCTAATTGAACCAATAGGTCCTAAGCCATGCCCCATTTGGTCATAGTCTGGGTCCTGACTGACTCAGATTGAATGTAAATAGCAGTCATTTCTGTTTTGACCAGAAACCCCGAGGGTCTTCCCCTCTCAGATTCATTCATTCATTTATTATTTATTTTTTAATCTAGGTCAAAGAGATACTTCTTTACCTCAATTGCTACCTACCCTTAATTACTGAATGTGTGAGACCTCAGTCAAACTGAGACCAGTTGAAGATACCCATTTCAATCAGGGCCATCTCCAACCATCTTGGTCTATATCTTGCCACTGGATGCAGATGGCTCTGGAGGGGAGAGTGACTTTGCCTAGCCTATAGCCTACCCTCACTAAACTAATTTGCAAGTTTTCATGTAGATTATTCTCCTAGTTCTGCTAACTTCACTCTTCATTAGTTCATGCCAATTTTCTCAAGGTTCTCTAAATTCTTCATATTTATCTTTTTTTCAAAATTTGTTATTTCATCAGAGTAGCAATTCCCAGTGATATGCAAACTGACATTTTCTCTGCAGTTTAAGGAATCTAACAGTACATAGATTAAATGATCTGTCCAGGCTCACACAGCTAGTATGTGAAAGACACAGATACAATATAGTATAATATTGTTTCATTCCATTCATACATTGTAGTTTCTTAAGTTGTTCTCAGTAAATAGATACCCCTTTTTGTTTCTAGTTCCCTACATTACATCACACAAAAAAATGTTTTGGTGTAGTTGAGATTTTCCCTCCATCTTTGACCTCCTTAGTGTATGTGCCTAATAGTGCTATTCCCCAGGTCATTTAGCTATTTTTAAAATATAATTCTAAAATATAGCTCCCTCAACAATGTACCATAGTAACATGGTAATGAAAAAAAAAAAAAAAAAAAAAGCTGAGGAAGGTTTAAGAGCTTTGATTAACACAGTGATCAACCAGAGATTCAGAACACTGATAATGAACTTCCGGACAGAAAGGTGATAGACTTTAGTTGCAGAATGAGATATATATTTTCACATATGGCCAATGTGTGAATTTGTTTTCCTTTACTATGCTTATTTGGCATAAAGGGAGGGCTTTCCCCTACCTTTTGATGGGGTGAATAGAATTTGAGGAAGAATAAATGATGTGATGCTATAAAAAGAAGAAAAATGGAAATAAAGGTCATTAGAGAATTTATTAAAATGTATTTAAATGCCCAGGAGAAAACAGAAAGAAGTTCAGAAGGAGATAGAAGTTAGGACACAAGTTCTACACTTACAAAGGATCAATTGACCGTTTCAAGTCTGTCACTAAAATGGCAAGCTACTGGAAGTGAAGGACTACATAGTTGTCCTCAGTACAGATTCTTGATTTTTTCCCCCTCCAAAAAAATTTGTTATTATTTTGTCTATTCTATAAAATAACTATTTGGCCATCTTATTGGCATAGCACTCAATCTAAAAATTAATTTAGGAACAATTGTCAGTTTTATTGTAGTGGTATGGTCCTACCTTGAAGAAGAAAAATGTATCCAATTATTTGTCTTCCTTTATCTCTTTAAGAAAAGCATCATGCTAGGAAGCTAGCCAGAAAGATCTGGGTTCAAGTTCTGCCTCTAACACATAGTAACTTTGTGACTCTGAGCAAGTCATAATCTTTCAGTGATCTGAGCAACTCTCCAAGTGATCTCCAACTCTCCAGAAAAGGTGCTAACCTGCATACCAGAAAGAATTCTCTCTTCTTGGAGTTCCTGTATCAGTAAAATAGCATGATTTCTCTAAAGAGCATTTTAAGATTGTATTTCATATGCGTATTTATTGCATAGGTATACATCCTGAATATGTCTTGATATTTAATTTGCATGATGTTATTACTTAGAATGGTATATCTCTAAGGGGCCACCATTGGGCAAGTTGTCCCAGGTACCACCCAAGAGAGATAATAAATCAGATCTGATTGCACACTAGAGGGAATGTCTGATACTCTCAAACATCACTGATCATCATCCAACATCATTATCATCATTATCTGGGTGGGAATAATGAATAAGAGAAAAAATGTACCCAAGGCTTTTATATTAGGAAAAATATCAGAAAAAAATTAACAAAATTTAAGATAAAACATGGTCTTTGCCCTTTTAGAATGTATAAGCTAGTATATGAAGCTAGGTAATACAAGAGATAGAGCACTCTGTCTGGAGTCAGGAAGACTTGAATTCAAATCTGGCTTTGGATATTAACTGGTTGTATGACCCTGAGCAAGTCATTTAACCTTGTTTGCCTTAGATCTTCATCTGTAAAATTAGCTGCAAGAAGGAAATGGCAAACTACTTTAGTATCTTTGCCAAGAAAACCTCAAATGGGGTCATGAAGAGTTGAAACTACTGAAAAACAAATTGCGTGGAATAAGAAATAAGTGCAGAGAGTTGTATTAGAAAATGTTTATAATATCTTTATTAAAAATGAGGAGAGTATTACATATGGTCCAAGAGTAAAAAAGTTATTGCTGATTATGGGGTCATTGAGTTGTCACTAGTAGCTGAGGGGAGAAAGAATTTTTTTAGGTATAGGGAATAGTATGGCCATGGTCAAATCAGTAGACCGTATTGCAAGAACAGATAGTAATCCAGTATATGTTCTGTGTACATGGAAAGCAGCAGTATGAGATAAAGCTGGAGAGGTTGAAGGATACCAAATTCTGAAGAGCCTTGAATGTCAAATAGACTTTGACTTTTATTCAGTAGGCAATAAGGAGGCATTAAAGAATTTTGATGATTAGGATTTTATGAGTAAACATACAAATAAAATAATAATATAGAATAAAAAGAGATGACTTTGATAGTGATATGGATTAGCAAGGGAAGAGAGTGGAGGTGGGAGTGGTAATGGGAAGAAAAGAGGAACAGATGAAGGAT
Organism: Antechinus flavipes; assembly: GCF_016432865.1. NCBI lineage: Eukaryota > Metazoa > Chordata > Mammalia > Dasyuromorphia > Dasyuridae > Antechinus > Antechinus flavipes. Next base: position 186,835,257 of record NC_067401.1, read on the forward strand.
GTTTCAAAGAAAGATTTGATAATAGGTCAATTTGATAAGCATTTATCAAGTCCCTCCTGAATGCCTGACATTATGCTAAATTCTGCCTTAGTAATATTGATTATTAGAAAGAAAAGAATCAAAGAAATAACACTAAAATTATGTCCAAAGTCATCATTATGACTGATAAAATTTGATGAAATCAACATCATTAAGTGAAGTCAACAAAGATAACCAAAAGAGGCAATAAAATGTTTTTTTTAAAAACAAACAAAAACCATTCTACACCACATTCCTGGAGCACTCAGAAATCTATAAGAACTTGAGGGAAATTGCCCAGACTGGATAGAGGACAATCCCATTTGCCTTCTCCTGCACCCCCTCCCTTAAACTTGGAGCTATCTAGTCCAACCTCCTTATTTTATAGAAACAAAAACTGAGGCTAGGGAACTTGAGTAAGGTCACACAATTAATAACAATCTGTGACAATAAACCGGCCTCTTCTACACATTTCCCATACAATTTTTTTTCATATTTTCTCATTCAAAATTTAGTTTTTATTACCCAGTAATAATATCAACGACTGCTCAGAATTACAACTATCATTTTTCTTAGGTGTAAAGCCATGTTTAAGTTAGCTTAGATCCTGGATTCCAATCCTGACTGCCACTTAGTACTTGAGGGACTTTTCTGAGCCTCAAAATTTTTAATATCTTGTGATCTATTTCCCCTCCGTCCAACATCAGCCACTTTCCCTCAGGAGGGACAAGCGACAGTAGGGGAAAAGGAGATCCGACCTTCAAGTCTTGGAATTTTTTCCCCACAAGACCCGGACCCGCAACAGATCCAGGCACAACTATCCCTAGCGCCACCTGGAGGTTTCCATAACCTTACAAGAATAGGAGAAATTCAGGGTTGATATCAAAGATGCTCAAGATGGAGTGGAAGCTGAGCGGGAAGGGATATGCTAGGACAAGGACCTTGCAACTGAGCAGGGAGGAGGGGGATCCCAGAATTGGGCACTTGGAAAGCATAAAGAAGGAATAAGATCTAAGACGAAAAACAGTCATAGGCCTGGGTTAGACTTTTGGAAAGTTGCCTGGACACATTAACCGGAGTTTCTAAATAGATTAGGCGAGGGCGGGGCTGGCAGGGAACTCAGCCTGCAATTAAAATGGCCAGGAAGGGAAAACAGAAAAGGAGGCTAGGGAGGAGATCCCCACTTGTCTTCATAAGCAGAAGGGACCAGTTTAGAGGGTTCTTGGGCTGGGAGGAGCAGGAAGGCAGAGAACAAGGCTTCCCTCAGGCCCTTCTGCCCTGCTCCAGAGAATCTTGTCCCTTCGCCTATTTCCCGGTCTCCCTTTGCCTCCATCGCAGTCCCTTTTAGTGCACTGAGATTGCTAAAGGGAAAGAATGGGGTGGCCTGGGGATTGACAGCCTAGAGCCCGATACATGCAGGGACACCTGCAGCATGTGTGGGTGAATGATCGATCCCACAACTGCCTTGTTTATCCCAGAGCCGCTCACATACAGGGTTCGGGAACAGGTTGAACCCACAGGAACTAACTCGCCGATGTATTCCTCCCTCCGATACGAGTGCCCCATGCCAAGCTATGTGGGAGGTGGGGAGGGGGTAATGACATGACAGATGAAGAGGTGTCACCTCATCTCTGGTGAAACTCCTGGGAGCATGAGGCGTTTCCATCTCACCTCATACTTCTATTCTATTATATGGCTTCTATTGGTTGAATATTGAGGGGAGATTGGCTGGAGAGTCTGGGGGTGAGAGATGAATCGGAGCCTGAGAGAGAAGTGGTCACGATCACTAAGGACTGCCGGTGGCATTGGCCAATGACTATTCATCCTGGTGATGTCATGGACCAGTCGGTTTCTGATTGGTGACCAGGGTCCGAGAACCTTCCCTCCCCTCCCCCAACACAAGTTCTTGGGGCACCCAAGCCAGCGGCCTCCGGAGCTTCCTGAGGTTTCCAATGCTGGGTGGGGTTGAGACCTCCTATTCCCCATCCTACTAAGCAGTCCTCATTCCTCTTGTTCTTATCTTTCCCCAATAACCACCCTCACCCCTGCTCTATAGGTTTCCTCAATTCGGTCTTTCAAGAGCCTTCTCCGATCTCAAGGTATCTTTCCTCCACATATATGTTAACTTAGGGAAGCTGAAAATTACGGGGTTGGGACAGAAAGGCCTACACTCCTGCTGACTCACCTAAGAAAATATAGGTTGTATGAGAAGACAGAACAGATAGGCAGACATCTCCCAATTCTGAGGTCTTCTACTGTCTAGACCGGACTAGGGTTGCTCTGCCCCACCGTCAAGTACCGGTGGGGGTGGAACTCTCTGACACTGTGTTTCGGTGTGTCTGCATCTCTACCACACTGTGGGTCAGTGTGTGCATGGCTGACACACTGTGTGCGCCCATGTGAGTCTATCACCATGCATCAGCTGTATCACTGAATATGGATGGTTATGTTCTTTCGTTTGTATTGGTGTCCCTCACGTCTATCTCTATAACTGGATCTACCCCCCTCCCTCTGTGTCAGTGTCTCTGTCACTGTAAGTATTGTCTAAGTATGTCTCTCCGCGTCTCACAGAGGGGAGGGGGGAGAGATGGGCGGGGGAGCTGAAGCCCTAGCAGCCCCGGAGGGGGTGTGTGTGCCAGAAGCTGGGGGCGGGGAGGAGGAGGCGGCGGCGGCGGCGGCGGAGGTCAGAGCCGGCTTAGCCTGCGTTGGAGAAGCTCCTCCGCCTCCTGCTCCTGGCCTGCCCGGCCCAGGTAAGACCCCAGCCCCCGAGTCTGGTCTTCCCCCTCATCTCCCATCCAGCTACTCTGAATCATCCGGTAAGGCGCAACTCGGGTGCATGCGTGCATCCTTAGGCTTCCATAGATCCTTCACACATACCCCGCCAGCCCTTACCTCAACACACTCCCTCCCCCCAATTCAGACAACCCAATCCAACTCATCCCTGGACTATAGCCCTTCTTCTCCTATCACAGAGAATCCCAAACACACCAGTCCTCACCTTGGGCAGAGGGAGAGTAAACCCAGCGCCCCTCCCTGTCTCCCAAAGACCTGCACACACACTTCACCTTCGCTCACGGGCGGACGCTCTAGTTTCTCCATTGCAACCCTTGGGAGGCCGCCACCTTTTAGGGCCAGAGCATTTTATTTAGTGTCTATTGGATCCTTGGGGTGGGGCCGGGGCTGCAAAGAGGGCTCCCGGGACCCCCCAACCCAATATCCCCAGCTTCCTTTTCCCCAATCTCCTGATCCTTCCAGGGTTCCCTGCGTCCCCGCCCCCAAGGGAAATCCATCTGTATTTTACTGCAGGGGGAGGGGAGGTGTGTGGGGGGAGTATCAGCGGAAGCCCCGGGTTATAATTAGCCCCTTTCCTCGTGTTTCCTAGTTAATCCTCCTCTCCTGCCACCCCGCCTTGTTGCTGAGTTTTAGAACCTCACGGGGGATCCTGAAGGCTTCAGAGGACAGCGACTGGGGCGGGGGCGGGGGCGGAGAGGGAGGGGAATGGGGGAGGCAAAAGAGATTTCCGTCCTGATCTGGGGAATTTTGATCCCTGGATGGAAATACCGGAACAGCAGCAGCAGCTGCTGTCCCCAAAATAGAGACGGACTGACCGTCCGTTCCTCTATTCCCCAACGCCTCCCCCCCTCCGGATATGGGGACCCCTTAATAACCCGGGTGTCCCTTGTCCTCTTCAGACTCCTAACCCTTGCGCTCTTGTCAAAAGTCAAGGATTCCTCCACCTCGCTCGTCCGTTCCTGGGTTGGAGATGGGAGACGTTAAAGGGGGTGAATAGAGATTGGGGGTGGGGGCAATGGGAATAAGAGACAAGTGGGAGGATACACTTTTGTCAATAGCTGCTGACCCTTGCTGGCTGGATACTGGAACTGCAATCCCAGAGCACAGTATTGAATGGAAGGTGGGGAGGACGAAGAAGGGGTCATCTAGGGCAGCTGGTTCTGGGGAAGAGCACAGCAGCTGACAGGAACAGGCGCAGCCCTAGGCCTCTGTGCCAGAGGATGAGGCCAGAACAGGTCAGGATAAGGATAGGGAGTGGGCAGAAATTTGAGGCAGTTTCCTGGCCCGATCTCAGAACTCCTGACCCAAGGACAATTCCATGAGAATCCTTTCTCTCTTCTCTTGGTCTCCATCCTCCCCAAACTCCTTGACCCTATGTTCTGTAAACTGTGGTTTTGGGGGCCACATCACCTCTCCCTAGCCTTATCTCAAACTCATACAACCCCAAAAGGATGGGATCTAGACCTGAGAATGAAACAAAGGGTTGTCTCTGGGACTTTCTATCAACTTGGCCCCTCCTATCTCATGATAACTATATCAAATCTTAATCTTTCTGCTTTCCGACTTTCTCCATCCCTTCCTCCCTCTTTGGCCATCTTACCTCCTCTTCCTCTTTACCCTTGCAGGCATGAGGATGGCCATTCGATTCTCTCTTCTGCTTCTCCATAGTCCTTCCCCATCCCTTCTCCTCCTCCTCTTCCTCCTAGGCCGGGGGGTAGAGGCTGAAACCACTGAGGATCCTGAGCTGCTGGTGACAGTAAAGGAAGGCAAGCTTCGTGGGATTCACCTCAATGCCCCAGGGGGCCCTGTTTCTGCCTTTTTGGGCATCCCTTTTGCTGAGCCCCCAGTGGAATCTAGGCGCTTTTTGCCTCCAGAACCCAAACGGCCGTGGAATGGGGTCTTGGATGCCACATCCTACCAGCGTGTCTGCTTCCAGTATGTGGACAACCTGTATCCAGGTTTCCAAGGGTCTGAGATGTGGAACCCTAACCGGGCACTAAGTGAGGATTGCCTATATCTTAATGTGTGGACACCCTCCCCCCGTCCGGTGGTTCCTGCACCAGTCCTGGTCTGGATCTATGGGGGTGGCTTTTACAGTGGGGCCTCCTCCCTTGATGTTTATGATGGACGATTCCTGGCTAGGGTTGAGGGCACTGTGCTTGTTTCTATGAACTACCGAGTTGGTGCCTTTGGCTTCCTGGCACTACCAGGGAGTCGGGAGGCACCAGGCAATGTGGGGCTGCTGGATCAGCGACTGGCAATGCAGTGGGTACAAGACAATGTGGCAGCCTTCGGAGGGGACCCAAAATCAGTGACACTATTTGGGGAAAGTGCTGGAGCTGCTTCTGTAGGCATGCATCTTCTATCACCTCCAAGCCGTGGGCTATTCCATAGGGCAGTGTTGCAAAGTGGGGCTCCCAATGGACCTTGGGCCACTGTGGAAGCAGATGAGGCTCGTAGACGAGCTACCCAGCTGGCCAGGTTAGTGGGTTGTCCTACTGGCACTAATGACACTGAGCTGGTGGTCTGCCTGAGGAAACGTCCAGCCCAGGATCTTGTAGACCAAGAATGGCAGGTGTTGCCCCAACAGAGTGTCTTCCGATTCTCCTTTGTTCCTGTTGTGGATGGAGACTTCCTCAGTGATACTCCTGAGGCCCTCATCAATGCTGGGGATTTTCATGGCCTTCAGGTAATTGTGGTTTTTAGCTTCATTAGTCCCCCAAATTCACAAATCTTTCACCTCTCATTTCATTTGGTCTACCCTTTAAACATACTTAGGCCTAAAAAAAAAAACTTAGTGGAGAAGGAAAAGATGAAGTAAATTTCTTTTTTTTCTTCCCAGTCTTACAAATGTTCTTTTGTTCTCTTCATTTGACCTCTCTGCCTCTCTTGGACTCTCTGTATTTGCCCTGATCTTTTTTTACCTCTCCCCCTCTGTTTTTCTGTGTATGTATCTTACTGTGACTGACTTTTTTTTGTGTCTCTACTCTCTTTGTCCTGTTTTTTCCCCTCAGGTGCTGGTAGGTGTAGTACAGGATGAGGGCTCCTATTTCCTGGTCTATGGGGCCCCTGGCTTCAGCAAGGATAATGAGTCTCTGATCAATAGGGCCCAGTTCCTGGCTGGAGTGCAGGTTGGGGTCCCTCAAGCAAGTGAATTGGCAGCAGAGGCTGTTGTTCTGCACTACACAGACTGGCTACACCCTGATGACCCTGCACGACTTCGTGAGGCTTTGGGTGATGTTGTGGGTGACCACAATGTGGTATGTCCTGTGGCCCAGCTAGCAGGAGGACTTGCTGCACAAGGTGCCCGTGTTTATGCCTATGTCTTTGACCATCGAGCCTCTACGTTGTCTTGGCCCCTCTGGATGGGTGTCCCCCATGGCTATGAGATTGAATTTGTCTTTGGCCTTCCCCTTGAACCAACACTCAACTACACTGGCCCTGAAAGAATCCTTGCTCGGAGACTGATGAGATACTGGGCCAACTTTGCCCGTACAGGGTCAGTTGGGTTGGGAGAGTGATGGGATAATTATTACATTCAAATGAGAAAAAGGCAAGAAGAGAGAAAAATGAAAAGTCTGAGGGAAAGGGATTATAAATCATAAAAGGGGTAATTAAGGTAAAGAAGGATGAGAGGTAGAAAGGGGCAAAAAAAAGTTGAACCTGTGGATAAGGAAAAAAATTTTTTTTAAAGATGGAGATATTTGAGATAAGGGAGACAATGACAAAGATGGGGAGAGAGAAGAGATGGGGAGACCAAAGGATCTGGAACTGAAAGGTCCAACCACCTCATTGTAGAGGTGAAATAATTTAAGTCCAGGGAAACTGTTCAAGCTCCTCCAGATAAGTGGCAGATGGGGAATTTGAACACAGCTCTTCTGGCTGCAGATCCAAAGCATCTCTTTGATGAGAGGAGAAAACAGCATTAGGAGCTTAATATATGCCAGGCTCCACATACAGGGGGGAAATGAGTTTGCTATGGAAAGAAGGTAGAGTCAAATACAGAGGAGGAGGGAGGAGGCGCAGCTCCTGGCCTACCTGGCTCTCATCCTACCCTCGCCCTTCCCCCTAGCGATCCCAACGAGCCCCGGGAGCGTGAAGCCCCGCGCTGGCCTCCCTACACAGCTGGGGCTCAGCAGTACGTAAGCCTCAACCTGCGGCCGCTGGAAATACAGCGAGGGCTCCGAGCGCAGGCCTGCGCCTTCTGGAATCGATTCCTGCCGAAGTTGCTCAGCGCTACCGGTATGCCGATAGTTAGTGTTGGAAGAGGATGCATGAGAGCAGCTTAGGGGGGAACAGAGGCACGGTGGGTACTAACTAGGAAGGGTGCGGTGCCTCGGGAAAGCGGTCTTGTTGCCCCTTATCTCACCCCATCAGGGTGTAATCCATCCTTCTTCCCCTCCCCCCAGAAAGGGATGCCCGGCGTCCCCGGTCGAAGGTGGGGCTACTATTGGCCGCTATTAATTCTCCTGCTCCTCCTCTAGTTGCTCCGATAAATCAACCGTTACCCACTCTCCCAGTCCGGGTTACGGCCACAGGGAGGGGTCCTGTTGTCAGGGAGCTCCAGATTCAGCGCCCCTCCCACCCCGTCTCGATAAGCCTCTCTCGGCGGAGGGAGAACCTCATATTAGACATCCTTTCCCAGTTTATGTAGAAAAAAGCCAAAATTTTTAAATAGACTAATTCTGAGCATCCTGAGCGTGAATAGAGAGAGGCTTAGGGTCTCACTACCCCGCCCTTACTGGACTATTCTTTCCCAAATGTCTTTTCCATCGTCTTATGCCGCCCTTGTCCTCTTCATCAATGTCCTCACATTTGCTTCTTATATTGCATTTTTGCTTCCATCCTGACTCTCCGGTTTCTTTTTCCCCCGCCCCACTCCCCACTCCCCACCTCCCACCAATGCTCCCCCCACCACCCCGTGTGCCTCGGAACTCCTCCCTCACGGCCACTGGCCGCCCTCGCAGATAGCCTGGATGAAGCAGAACGCCAGTGGAAGGCGGAGTTCCACCGCTGGAGCTCCTACATGGTGCACTGGAAGAACCAGTTCGACCATTACAGCAAACAGGAGCGTTGCTCTGACCTATGAAGGAGAACGGGACCCTTGGATCCTCCCTCGCCACTTCAGGAAGCCGGCCTCCACTCACTCTCCCCCCAGTTGTATATACTATTTATTTCTGGGCTGGGGCAATCACGGGCAAAGCCGCGGGGCTGGCCCCACCCACTAGGGCTCTCCGCCCCCTGCATGTCCGGGGCCGAGTCCCCTCCCCCCCGCGGTGCCTTCGCCCCTTTGGGCCGCCAATAAATTTAGTCACTAGAGCTGTTGTGAGCCTGGTGGGGGAGGAGGGTGGTAGGCAACTCTGGGGCAGCACCTAAAGGCTTAATGAAAGGTGTGGCTGTTGTATAAGGAGAATGCTTAGAGGGCCCTCTTCCGAGTCAACACGGAAGGAGCAGCAGGGAAAGGGTCAGCAGGGAAAGGGTCTTGTAAAGACCAAGGGCCTTTTCTCCTTACAACCTATGCAAGAGCTGCAAACTGCAGTAGGAAAATAAGGACCATCCAGCCCAAAAGAGTTTTATCAGATTCAGAATGTCAAAATGTTTTGCTCTTCCCACCCCTCCTTCACCCAAACCTGGAGTATGCCAACTCAAATTTCTTGCTTTACACATAAGATTAGTACTGGCTTTCGAATGCCCACCTAAGCCTGGGCCTCAACCTGTCTCAACACTTCTGCGAAGGGGTGGTGGTAGGTACAGACTGTGTTCCAGTTGTGGCAACTTCCTGGCCTGATAAAACAGGTCCCATACCAATAGGATCTAATCAATATCACAGTATAGGCTGTGATAGAGATGAGAGATAAGCTTTGTGGCTTTCAAAGTTCTAAAACTATCCCTTTCACTTTGTATGGGAAGAAGGCAAGAAAACTAACCCAGAGAATTGTGAATGCAGGAGCCAAGGCTCCTGCCTTGTTGGCACAGTTTTGTTTTTTTTTTTGTTTTGGGGGGGTTTTAAGAAAACGGGGATAGTTTTTCTACGGTCAGGAGACTGGAACTGTGAAAAGGTTGGTTGGATGAGCAGGCAAAAACTAGGAACAGATTTTCTACAACCTGAGAATTTTGGTCTTCAGCAAAATGGGGATTAAAAGCTAATATAAATCAAGATTCCATCTCTATCCAGTGTTAAGGATGGCTCTATGCCCAACACACCTGTTGGGATCTGTGAAAAATAATGGCAAAGATATCAGAAATTAAAAGGAATCTTACTGTTACATATGATTCTTCTTCCCAAAGTCAGAAGGATAAAAGTCAAGGAGTGTGATTCTTTTGTAACTCTTATCTGCCACAGGCAATTAAGCTACTTTGGGATTCCATTCTGCACACCCAGTTGCCTCAATCATATGGAAAGCTGTTTATTGGCAGTAGGGCTGAACATACAAAAAAATTATTTTGGATTTGAAAGGGGGAGGGAATTATAGATACAGCACTTGGGAGAAGGGATACTGTTCAGAAGAAATCAACATCTTCAGGGGCATCCAGATCCCGGTATTCCACAATTGCCCTTGGGTCACCACGAACCATCCTGTGAGAGAAAGTAATCAGCCAAGAGGTAAAGCCAGATTTTAATAAGTTAGGGTGGAAAGAAGAGAACATCTGAAGTCTAGAAATCTCAGATCTTACCGGTTTCGAGGTTTCCCAGGATAACCACCCTGGCCCCGGAATGAGTCATAGTTGCCACGGCCAGCACCATATGGAGCATGGGGGCCACCATATGGGGGTCCTCCTGTAGGGACTGTGGGACGGACAGCTGCAGCTGGGGGATGAAATTTTAAAGTCAGGACACCTATTGGTACTCCAATTTTCTCCAATCTCTTTCAAATGATTTCACTCATCCTTCCTTTACACTCACCTCCATAGCCAAGGATAGGTGGCCGAGGTTGACCATAAGGCATCAGGCCCTGGGGCGTCTGATGTGGGTAGGGAAGTCCTGTCAGGCCTGGGGGGAGTACAGCACGGACCGGAACATGAATTACTGCGTTAGGGAGGGAGGGGGTAAGGGGAAGATAGATTCATGGGAATGAGTGCCCTAGGAAACAGGATACCTAGGTCTTAAGATTCTCGGAAGGCCTGGGAAAATGCTAACAAATGACTATATGACTGATATATATATATTGCCCAGAGTGAGATAAATTAGAATCTCCATGAAGCACTTCTTACTTTGAGCGGGACCAGGTGGTTGAGCTGGCTTGACCTCAGGCAGTGCTGGCCGCTTGGCATCAGTAAGGAAGTTGTTGAAAAAGGCCACCTCCTTCTTTACTTCCTCAATTTTTTCAGCATGCTTGTTGAAGATGTGCTTCCGTACAAATTCAGGGCCCTGGGCCAGAAAAGAGGTTAAAACATGACTTTATCCATATCTTCCTAACTATCTGACCAAAATCATTAGGAAAGACACATTGTTTAGTTTCCTCATGACCCTCAGGATCATATCTTCCCTGGGGTTTTATTGACAAAGATACCAGGCCACTTTTGCCTTGGCAAACAGGTTAAGTGACTTGCCAAGGGTCACACAACTAAAAAGTGCCTGAGGTCAAATTAGAACTCAGGTTTCCCTGAATCCAGAACCAGAGTCTGGATTACTAACTGCTTCTAGGAGGGAAGAAAAGAGACCTATTTCTCCCTACTTCTTTGTTCTTTGGAGTTTTCATTTTGGAATCTTTCAAGAGGTGATACATGGATTCCAGGTACTATTTTATCTTCTGATTCTAGGACATCATCTAGGACATTCCTTGATAATTTCTTGAAAGATGCAGTGCAGACTCTTTTGATCATGGCTTTCAGGCAGTACAATATAAATTAACTCTTCTGTGTTCCAGGTCTGTTATGCTGACATTTCCCCCTTTCAAGATTCCTTAAGACACCCAGAAACCCTTCACCATAGCTCCCATCATTCCTAACCTTGAATTTTTTGCCACTGAGGGGGCATAGCCACTTGTCTTTGCCCAGTTCCTGGGTATTGGAAGTGACAAATTTTTCCACCTCTTGCTCAGGGTCTTTTCGTCCCATCTTCTGGGCTTCATCCTCTGACAAAGACTCCCGAACACTCAACAAGGGTGTCAGCTTTTCCTCAAATGTCTTCTGCCATTCTACTACTGTGGTAAGAAGAGAATATTTAGGGTGAAATAGAGGAAAGGATAAGAAAAAAAATATCACAGGTCAGAGTAGTAAGAATACTACTTAAGACAAAAGGGGTTAGTAGAGAAAGGAGTAAACAAGGGCAGATAACAAGTCTTGCCTTCACCATGGCTGATGCGATTTGGGGGTATAGGCCCTCGAACGTGAATGATGCCACATCTGTTGGGCATTTCATCTTCATTGGGATATTCACAAGTGTTGTAATAGTCCAGAGAGTGCACAATGCGTAAGTACAGAAGGAGTTTGTCAAGAACCTGCATAGACATGTGGTATAAAGATAGTCTTTATTCATGCTACCTTTCCATACCCCTATTTATACCCCTTCTCCCTAATACACACACAGCCACCTTCCCTAACCTTGAGTAGCTTTTCATCTCGTTCCACATTAATTTCAGCTGGATTCCCCTCCTTGGGAGGTTCTTCAGGGGGTCCCCCTCCACTGTTCCCCAGCAGCTCTTCCTCTTCAGCACTCACTTCCTCAATCAGGTAATCAGTAATATTCTTCAGAATTGGATTCTGAGAGGGCAGGCTCTGAATGGGGTAAAGGGAGAGGGAATGAGGGGAGAGAGGTGGGTTATAAGAAAGGAATAAGAGCACCACCCCAGGTTGGCTGAATTGGACTGCTTACCACATAGGGCTGTGAGCTCAGAATCTCCCTATTCAGGAAGGCAGAATTTGAAAGGTGAGATAAGATTCTTATTATTAAACTGCATGGGAATCAATGAGAGTGGTAGGTTTAGATTGGTAATATCTTGACTTTTGTCTAGTCTACAATAGTCCCCACAGTGGGGAGGGAGAGAGGATAAGATAGGGTGAGGAAAAGAGGACAATGATGACAGTAGAAGAGTCTCATAATATAAAAAAGATAAAGGAGTTATAACCTAGATGCAACCACTGACCGTAGGCAAGGGAGGGGTCCCAGAATCAGCCCCCCAAAGTTGGGTTCTATCATCCAGAGTATGAATCAGCTTGGCAGCCAGCTTGATGTCATTGCGCACAATTTGTTTGTGTTGAGTGATGCCATTGACATTACGGACCCGTCGAGTTAAGTCTCGATTCACACCAGGGCTCAGTTCACATTCCCGAAGCTACAGAACAATAAATAATTACACTTCAATTTGCCCCTGAAAGATCCAAGATACTCCGAATATGGCCTATGGAAAAGTCCTTCAGAGAAGTAATTGGTGAAGCTTATCAAATGAAGACAGATATGACCAGCCCTCTCAGTGGATCTTGCTCAGTGTCTTGTATAACCCTATATAATTTATTCCCTGTATGGCACTCACCCTGATATTTTGCAAGTTCCAGCAAATTTCCTTGATGTTAACACTTCGATCAAAAGTCACCCAACCCCGACGGAAAAATCTAGGCAAAAATAGTAGTAAAGCTTCAGAATAATCTTAATCATCCAAACCCTACTTAGCCCATTCCCCCAATAGTACCCAAAGATCCTGTCCTTCATAGCTCACCTCCTCTCAGGCTGGGGCTCTGACAAAGCCACACGCATGAAGCCTGGGTATTTCTTACACAGCTGGGAAGAGAAAAATTAATAGGTATATTTAAAATTCACATTTCTCTTCTTCCAAGGCTCCTACAACTCATAGTTACAGTGCCTTATCTCCCTCCCTTCCCAGTTAAGGGAATTCCATAATGGTATTAATGGTCATTATGATCTTAATGATCTACTTACAAGAGGAGTAAAAGATAACCTTGAGATATCTATGTGCATAAAATCACAAACTACAATCCCTTCACAAACATCCTCTTTGATAAATAAGGTATCCCCATCTCACTCACAGAGATAATCTCAGCCCGAGGGATATTGGGTGCAATGTTGCGCATGAAGAGAGAGCAAGTCTTGTGTAGTGGTCGGGGTTTGAATTCTAGTCCAAGTGTTTCCTTGGGCTTCTCTTTAGGTTTTTCTCGATCTTCCTCTTTGGGCTTATCCTTCTCCTTGGCAGTTTCTTCTGTGTGAGTTGGGGATGTTTTTGGGGTAGGGAGGACAAAGGGAGAGTAAATAATCTCAAATTAAACTTCCCTCCCAATACTCTATATTCACCTAACTGAAAAAGAAAAATAGATCAACAACAGAAAGCTAAACCTACCAGCCTCATCCTTCTCCTCCTCAGCCGGAACACTCTCTGACTCAGATTCAGACTCAGACACACTGCCTTCATCAAAGCTGTCATCCCCACTGTGTTTCCGGTTTCGCTTCTTACTGCTCTGTGAGGAATGGGAGGTGGGGTTGGAAAAGTCAAAGGATGAGCAGGAAATCAGGACACTTTCCCTCCCCTCTCCCCCCCCTCCTCCCCCCCATCAAGCTCAGTCCCTGCACCACAAGCCTACTACCTTTTTTGTTTCTTTCTCAGGCTCTTCTTTCTTCTCATCTTTTCCCCCATCACCATCAGGTTTTTTGGCTTTATCTTCAGACAGACTATCATTCTCAGTCTACAAGCACACAAAAAATGTGGAGATGCTGTATTCAGGGCCCGTTTCTCTGAATTTCTATGTGTACTACTCCCACTATTTCCTACATCCTATGGACTCCAACACCCCCAACCTGTTTGCTGTCTTCTTTGTCATCCTTATCAGTTTTTCGTTCCCCGTCAGGGAGCACTAAACCTCCCCGTCCATCTTCTTTCTTGCCAGATTCTCCAGGTTTCCCTGATTGCTCTTCTTCTTCTTCCTGGTCCAGAATGCGAAGATCATGTTCTGTGCCTCCTTCCATCTTAATCACAGCTACAGACAAAAATGTTCTGAGGTTACAATCCAAACTTCCTAGTCTTTAGCTTTTGGTTTTTCAATTAAATAACAAACTGAACACCTACTATAGGCTATGTGATGGGGACACAAAAATAAAAAAGTCACTCCCCTCAAGGAATTCACATACTACTTGAGAAATACAACATGCCATTTGTGTATGTGAAAATTCAAAGAGAAAAATAATATAAACTACAAATTATATAAAACTTTCCTTGGAGATGCACATGCATTCAGCCTTGAAAGAAGCTAATTATTCTAAGAGGCAGAATTGAGAATGGAATACATTCCATATAGGGGAACAGTTTTTCTGCAAAGGCATAATGATGAGCTGATTATCTAGTTGGGGAAAACAGGGTTTAAGCAGATTTATCTACATGAAGGAGAATAATAATGGAATGAGTTCATTTAACATCTTTTATGGATATACTGGAGAGGGATGAACTTGAAAACAGAGTTTTATTGAGCTGAATTATGTTTGTCAGAGAAAGAGCTAACAATATTTGGCAAATAGAGGATGACAGAAAAGGAAGAGCTGAGTATTAAACCATGGTTTGAAAGAGTAGCAAATTGGGGGGAAAAGGGAAAAAGAGAACAAATTCTATTTTGAACACACTATCACAGAATTTGAGAGCTGGAAGTAATCTTAGTCCAATCCAAATAATGCTGAATCTAAGACTAACATAAGCAGTTAACGATGTCCAATAAAGTGATGCCGGTTTGGGAATAAGTGATATGAAATTATGGTTTAGAAGTGGGCTGGGAGGGCAAAGCCAAGATGGCAAGGAGGACACACTCTTCTTTCTGATCTTTTCCCACGATCCTCAGCTAATTAGCAAACCTTGCCTCTGAATTAGTTGCAGATTGGCAGAATCCACGAATATTGGGAGTGCAACCAATTAGCAGCAGAAGATAATTTCAAAGATCGCCAGAAAAGGTCTGTTTCGGTAGGGCATGGAGGAAGGAGGCCAGGAGCAAGCACATGCCAGCAGCTGTTTTGCAGACCTGGAGCAGGATGTGGAGTCCATAGGGCAGTGCAGACTCTGCCCAGCAGAGAATACGGGGGGAGGATTTTACAGCAATGTTGGCTACTCTACCTTGGATGCAAGCCAGTAGATCAGCAGAGAAGTTATAAAACATCCAACACAAACACAAAAAGCAAATAGTGAACCCTGAAGCCCCAGAGTCTCACAAGACCTGGCCCTGGCTACACCCACCCAGCACCAGGAGTGAGTCAGCATGAACAGGAACCCAGCTCTGCCACTGCAGCTTGCAGAGGATGCTTGGAAAACCTCCCTTCCCCAAAAAGCAGATCCCAACTTTTTAAAAAAGTGAGTAAAAAGGCAGAGAACTCTGAATACAGATAGTTTTTATGGTGAAAGAGAAGAACAGATTTCAAACCCTGAGGAGACTAAAAGTACATCGTCTCCAGATGAAACCCCAAAGGGTGATATAACCTGGTTCCTATCACACGGCTCTCCTAGAAGAAATTAAAAAGGATTTTTTTTTTTAAAGAGAGAAGAAGAAAAATGGGGAAAGGAAATGAAAACTTGACAAGAGGGTTTTTGGAAAAGGCAACACAAAATGGAAGCCTATAACTTATAAAACTCAAAGATAGATTTGACAAAATCAAAAAAGAAAACAACTCCTTGAAAAACAGAAGTTGTAAAATGGAAAAGGTAAGTAACTCCCAGGAAAACAATTTGTGAAATGGAAAAAGAAAATATTTCCTTAAAAAACAGAATTTGTGAAATGGAAAAAATTCCATAGAACAAAACAACTAATTTAAAAACTCAATTGAACAAATACAAAAAGAAGTAAAATAAATTAAATGAAGAAAAAATTCACTAAAAATCAGAACTGAACAAATGGAAATGACTCAATGAGACATCAAGAATCAGTCAAGCAAAACCAAAAAAATGAAAAATGAGAAAAAAATATAAAATACCTACTCAGAAAACAACTGACCTGGAAAATAGATCTAGGAGAGACAATCTAAGAATTATTGGGCTCTCTGAAAACTACAATGGAAAAAGAGGTTATTTTTCAGGAAATCACCAAAGAGAACTGCTTCTGATGTCATAGAATCAGAAGGTAAAAACAGCCATTGAAAGACTTTACTGAATGCCTCCTGAAAGAGACCCCAAACTAAAACTCCAAGGAATATTGTGGCTAAATTTCAGAACTATCGGACCAAGGAAAAAATATTACAAGCTGCCAGAAAAAACCAATTCAAATACCAAGGAGCCACAGCCACAATAAGGATTACCCAGGATCTAGCAGCTTCGTATAATTTTACTGTTATAATATAAAAACGAAACCAGAGGTGGAAAGGGGATTGTACCAATAAAAGGGAAAAGTGGAGGTAAAACAAGGGAAATTACATCTCACAAAGAGGCAAAGGAAACCTATTATATTTGAGGGAATGAATGGAGGGTGAACACTGTGTGAATCTTACTCTCATCAGATTTGGCTCAAAGAGAAAATATTAGACATATTTGGTTTACAGAGAAACTTCTCTCACCTTATTATAAAGTGGGAGGGGAAAAGTGAAAAGGGAAGGGATAGGCTAAATAGAAGGGAAAACAGAAATAGTAGGAGAAAGGTATAAGAAAAGGGGAGGGACTCTAAAGGAGAGACCTGCTTCAGGCAAGTGGTACTCATAAGTAAAATACTGGGGAGGAAGGAAAGGGGAAAAGGAAAGAGAAAAGTATAATTTGGGGGTTAATAAGATGGCAGAAATATAGAATTAGTAGTTTTAACATGTAAATGTGAATGGGGTGAACTCTCCCATAAAACGTTAAGTGGATAGCAGACTGGATTAAAAGCCAAAATCCAACAATATGTTGTTTACAAGAAACACATTTAAAGCCGAGTGATATATACACAGTAAAGGTAAAAGACTGGAGTAGAATCTATTATGCTTTAGATGAAGTAAAGAAAAAAAGCAGGGGTAGCCATCCTGATCTCAGATCAAGCAAAAGCAAAAATTCATCTAATAAAAAGAATAAAGAAGGAACCATATCTTGCTAAAGGGTACCATAGATAATGAATATGCATATAATGAATATATGCACCAAGTGGTATAGCATTTAAATTCCTAAAGGAGAAGTTAAAGAGAGCTGCAAGAAGAAATAGACAGCAAAACTATAATAGTGGGAGATCTCAACCCTACTCTCTCAGAAGTAAATAAACCAAACCACAAAATAAATAAGAAAAAAGTTAAAGAGGTAAACAGAATACTTAATGGATAGGTATGACAGATCTTTGGAGACAATTGAATGGAGGCAGAAAGGAGTTCACTTTCTTCACGGAAATTCATGGAACCTATACAAAAACTGACTATATATTAGGACATAAAGACCTCAAAATCAACTGCAGAAAGGCAGAAATAGTAAATGCATTTCTTTCAGATCAAGATGCAATAAAAATCATACTCAATAAAAAGCTAGAGGAAAATAGAACAAAAAGTAATTGGAAACTAAATAATCCTAAAGAACAAAAGAATGAAACAACAAATCATAGACACAATAATTTCATCCAAGAGAATGACAATAATGAGACAACATATGAAAATTTTGTGGGATGCAGCCAAAGCAGTAATATGGGGAAATTTTATATCTCTAGATGTTTACTTGCATAAAATAAAGAGAAGATCAATGAATCGGGCTTACAACTAAAAAAGTTAGAAAAAGAGCAAATTAAACCCCCCCAATCAAATACCAAACTTGAAATTCTAAAAATAAAAGGAGAGATTAATAAAATAGAAAGTAAAAAAAAACTACTGAATAAAAGAGTTGGTTTTGTGAAAAAACCAACAAAATTGATAAATCTTTAGTAAATTTAATTAGAAAAAGGAAAGAGGAAAATCAAATTGTTAGTCTTAAAAACGAAAAGGGAGATCTTTCCACCAATGAAGAGAAAATTAGAGCAATAATTAGGAGTTACTTTGCCCAACTTTATACCAATAAACTTGATAACCTAAGTGAAATAGAGGAATACCAACAAAAATATAGACTGCCTAGATTAACAGGGGAGGAAGTAAATTGCTTAAATAGTCCCATTTTAGAAAATCTTTTTCTATATAGAAATAAGCTATATAGAACTAGAATAAGCTATTAATCAACTCCCTAAGGAAAAATCCCTAGGAACAGATGAATTTACATGTGAATTCTACCAAACATTTAAAGAACAATTAACTCCAATACTATATAAACTATTTGAAAAAAATAGGAAATGAAAAACTCCTACAAATTCCTTTTATAACAGACATGGTACTGACACATAAACCAGTAGCACAAAAACAGAGAAAGAAAATTATATGCAAAAATCTTAAATGAAATATTAGCAAAGAGATTACAGAAAATCATCCCCTGGATAACACACCATGACCAAGTAGGATTTATACCAGGAATGCAGGGTGGGTTTAATATTAGGAAAACTATTAGCATAATTGACTATATCAATAACTAAATTAATAATGTGATTATCTCAATAGATGCAGAAAAACATTTGATAAAATGCAACACTCATTCCTATTAAAAACACTAGAGAGTACAGGAAATAATCAGTAGCATCTATTTAAAACCATCAGCAAGGACCATATGTAATGGGGATAAATTGGAACCATTCCCAATAAGATCAGGAGTGAAACAAGGTTGCCTACTATCACTATTACTATTCAATATTGTATTAGAAATGCTACCTTTGGCAATAAGAGATGAAAGAGATTAAAGGAATTAGAGTAGGTAAGGAGGAAACCAAATTATCACTCTTTGCAGATGATATGATGAGAATCAACTAAAAAGCTATTAGAAATAAGCCACAATTTTAGCAAAGTTGCAGGATACAAAATAAATCTACATAAATCATCAGCATTTTTATATATCACTAACGAAATCCAACAGCAAGGACACAAAGAGAAATTCCATTTAAAATAACCATCAATAGTATAAAATATTTGGGAATCTATCTGCCAAGGCAAAGTCAGGACCTATGAGCAAAACTACAAAACACTTTCCACACAAATAAAATCAGATCTAAACAATTGGAAAACTATCAAGTGTTCTTGGATAGAGTGAACAAACATAATAAAGATGACAATATTACTTAAACTAATCTATTTATTTAGTGCTACACCAATCAAACTGCCAAGAAACAATTTACTGACCTAAAAAAAAAATTATAACAAAATTTATCTGGAAGAACAAAAAGTCAAGAATTTCAAGGTAATTAATAGAAAAACAAACAAACAAAGAAATGAAGGTGGCAAAGCTGTATCAGATCTAATACTATATAATAAAGCAGCAGTCATCAAAACCATTTGGTATTGGCTAAGAAATAAGACTAGCTGATCAGTGGAATAGTTTAGATTCACAGGAAAAAATAGTCAATAATTATAGCAATCTAGTGTTTGACAAATTCAAAGACCCCAACTTTTGTGATAAGAATGAATTATTTGACAAAAACTGCTGGGAAAATTGGAAACTAGTGTGGCAGAAACTAGGCACTGACCCACACCTAACACTATATACCAAGATAAGATTAAAATGGCTTCGTGATCTAGACATAAAGAATGATATTATAAATAAATTAGAAGAACATAGGATAATTTACCTGTCAGACCTGTGGAGGAGGAAGAAATTTCTCACCAAAGGAAAACTATAGATCATTACTGATCACAAAATAGATAATTTTGATTATATTAAGTTAAAAAGCTTTTGTACAAACAAAACTAATGCAGACAAAATCATAAAGGAAGCAATAAACTGGGAAAACATTTTTACATTCAAAGGTTCTGATAAAGGCTTCATTTCCAAAATATAGAGAAATGACTCAAATTTACAAGAAATCAAGCCATTCTCCAACTGATAAATTGTGAAAGGATATGAACAACTTTCAGATGAAGAAACTGAAACTATTTCTAGTCATATGAAAAGGTACTCCAAATCACTATTGATTAGAGAAATGCAAATTAAGACAACTCTGAGATACCACTACACACCTCTCAGATTGGCTAAGATGACAGGAAAAGATAATGACAAATGTTGGAGGGAATGTGGGAAAACTGGGACATTGATACATTGTTAGTGGAACTGTGAATGAATCCAACTGTTCTGGAGAGCAATTTGGAACTATGCTCAAAAAGTTATCAAACTGTGCAGTGTTAGCCCAGTAGTGTGACTATTGGACTTATATCCCAAGGAGAGCTTAAAGGGGGGAAAGGGACCCACATGTGCAAAAATATTTGTGGCAGTCCTTTTTGTAGTGACTAGAAATTGGAAATTGATGCCCATCAATTGGCGAACAGCTGAATAAATTTTGGTATATGAATGTTATATAATATTATTGTTCTATAAGAAATGATCAACAGGATGTTTTCAGAGAGGCCTGGAGAGACTTATATGAATTGATGCTAAGTGAAATGAGAAGAACGAGGAGATTGTTATACAGGGCAACAAGACAATACAACGACCAATTCTGATGGATGTGGCTTTTTTCAACAATGAGATGATTCAAACTAGTTTCAATTGTTCAGTAATGAAGAGAGCCACCTACACCCAGAGAGAGGACTATGGGAACTGAATGTGGACCACAACATAGTGTTTTCACTCTTTCTATTATTGTTTGTTTGCAATTTTCTTTCCCTTTTCAGGTTTTTTTTTCATGCTAGATCTGATTTTTCTTGTGCAGTAAGAGAACTGTATAAATATGTATACATACATATATTGGATTTAACATAGTTTAACATATTTAACATGTATTGGACTAACTGCCATCTTGGGGAGGTGGTGGGAGGAAGGAGGAGAATATTTGGAACAAAAGATTTTGAAAGGGTCAATGTTGAAAAATTATCCATGCAATATGTTTTGTAAATAGAAAGCTTTAAAAAAAAATTAGTGGGCTGGGTACATAAATCTTAAGATTTTATTTTTAGAAAATAAGAATTAAGTCCATAGAAACAGAAGAAGGTCCAGACATATCCTGCGAGGAATGTGGTAACACCTACAGCTAGGATTCAATGATGATCCAGAAAGGAAGCAAATTGTGGTCAGACATAAAGAAGAGAAGAATGCCCCAAACTCCAGGAAATGACAGGGGTCAATAATGTCAAACTCTAGAGAGAGAATAAGGAAGACCATTGTAATTAGCACCTGAGATAGCTTGAGAAATCTGTAGAGAACACATTTGAGGTCAAAAGCCAGAATCTTTGAGGTTAAGATGTGAATGGGAAAATATGGTGGAGAAAAGGCAAGGAAAGCAAGGGCTTTCCCAAATTCCCCTCCAAATAACTTTAAAATAAAACCTCAAAACAAATTCTTTAGTGGCAAACCCAACACTAGGCTGAAGTAAAACAATTTTCCAGCCCAAGACAACTTAAAGGAAGGGTCTGTCTCACTGGGATGAGAGTGGAATACAGTCCAGCAGCAGACCTTGGGGACAAGTGATTAAGCAGAACCAATTTTTATAGCTCTGAGCCCACAGAAGGTAAAAGGGTCAAATAACTGGTCAGAAGATTAGAGGGGACCCTATGCTGGCAGTGAGTTTGGCAGTGAGATCATAGTCTCAGTGAGAGAAGCCCTAGAAAGAACATCAGAGCATGTAGGCACAGGGGAATGAGGACTCTGATCACAGTTCTAGGGGAAAAAAAAGGACTTATAGACTGGACAGGAGAGTAATACATACACCTTTCCTCAGATTAAACCACCTTGGAAAAACTGAAAATTTACTGTCCCTTAGAAGTAGCTCTAAAAACAGCAGCAAAAAAGCTTGAAGTTTAGGACAAGGACAACAGAAGCAGAATTTAATTTTAATATAAAATTAAAAGTCAGGAAATGGGCTTGGAAAAATGTACAAACAACAAAAGAGAACCTGACCACAGAAATTTACTACAGTCACAGGGAAAATAAAAATACAAACTCAGAAGACAACAAAATGAAAGTAGCTATATGCAAAGCCTCAAAGAACAATGTAACTTAGTCTCAAGACCTCCCCCAAAATTCCAAAAAGAGCTCAAAAAGGATTTTTAAAATCAAATGAGAGGTAGAGGGAAAAAAAAGACTCAACAGCTTGGTAAAGGAAATACAAAAAAGAAAAAAAAAAAAAACTGAAGAAAACCACACAATTAGAAAAACAATTAGAAAACAGAAACAACAGCACAAAAATCCACTAAAGAAAACTCCTTGGCCAAATGGAAAAAAGCTAACTGAATTTTTTACAACCAGTGTTTCTGATAAAGGCCTCATTTCTAAAATACAGGAGAATTGATTCAAATTTATAAGACAAACTATTCCCCAACTAATAAATGATCCAAGGATATGAACAATTTTCAGATGAAGTCATGTCTAATCACATGAAAAAAATACTCTAAAACACTATTGATAAGAGAAATGCAAATTAAGATAATTCTCAGGAACTATACCTTTCAGACTAGTTAAGGTAATGGGAAAAGATAATACTGGGAGAGTGGATTTATCATTGGTGAAAATGTGAAATGATCTAACCATTCTGGAGAGCAATCTGAATTATGCCCAAAGGGCTACAAAATTGACATTTGACACTAACAGTGTCAATACTGGGTCTGTATTTCAAAGGGATCATAAAAGAGGGAAAAGAACCTAAATGTGCACAAATGTTTGTAATTAGCAAGAAAATTAGAAATTGCAAGAATGGCTGAATAGCTTAGGTATATGAATGTAATGGAATACATGTTCAAAAAGAAATGAGCAGGCTGATTTCAGAAAAGCTAGAAAGACTTACATGTATTAATGCTAAGAACAGAACCAAGAGAACATTGTACATAAAAAAAAGATTATGTTATGATCCATCTGCGATGGATTTGATTTTCTTTTAATGCTAATGAAAATAAGTGTAATCATGCTGATTCCTCATAAAAGCTCATTATTCATCATAAAAATGCTCATAATTCATAATATATAGATGCCCAGGGTTCAGAAGAGGTGACAATCCCTCTATACTCACTCTAATTGAATGACATCTAGATGACTGGGTCCAGTTCTGCTTACCACTGTTTTTTTTTTGTTTTTTGTTTTTTTATTTTTTTTTGGGGGGGGGGGCGGGGATTGGTTTTTTTGTTTTGTTTTGTTTTTTAATTATTAAAGCTTTTTATTTATAAAGTATATGCATGGGTAATTTTTCCAACATTGACATTTGCATAACCTTTTGCTCCAAATTTTCCCCTGCTTCTAGCTGGCAGGTAGTCCAATACATGTTAAATATGTTGAAATACATGTTAAATCCAATACATGTATACATATTTATACAGTTATCTTGTTGCACAAGAAAAATCAGATCAAGAAGGAAGAAAAAAGAAGAAAAAAAACAAAACAAGCAGGATTTAATTCTTTTCAACAATATGGTGATTCAAGGTAATTCCAACAAACTTGTGATGGAAAGTAGCATTTACATCCAGACAAAGAACTATGGAGACTGAATGTGAATCAAAGCACAATATTTCTACCTTTCTGTTTTTGTTTGGTTGGCTTTTTTCTTTCTCATTTGATTTTTCCACAGCATGATGAATATGGAAATATGTTTAGAAAAATTACAGATGTTTAACTTATATTGGATTGCTTGCTGTCTTGGGTTGGGAGGAAAAGGAGACAATTTTGAAATATAATATTTTGCAAAGGTGAATAGTGAAAACTCTTTGCATGTTATTTGGAAAAATTAAATACTATTTAAAAAATGCAAAAAAAAAGTTCAAAAAAATTAAAAATGTAAAAAAACCTAAAAATTACAATTGGGTAAGTGGAAGCTAATGATTTCATGAGATATCAAGAAAGACTACATAATCAGAAAAACAACTGACCTGAAAAAATAGATCCAGAAGGGATAATTTAAGAATTACCAGACTACTTAGAAGCCATGATCAAAAAAAGATCCTATGTAGCAAGATAACTGCATGAATACATATACATATATTGAATTTAACATGTACATAGAAGGCACAGATGTGAGCTGACTATGCTGGGTTATCTAAATAAATAAAATTAAGAGATAAGAGAGATGCATTGAGAAAAAAGAAGGGAGAAGGAAAATGTCTAATATTAAAGAGGTTTAAACGAGTTTTTACAGAAGGAAAGATGAGGTAGTGGCTCTCTTCGGAAATGATTCAATACAGAAATCTATTTTAACAGAGTAAAAAGAGAAGGGGGTGGGGAAAAAGGGTAGAGGAAGCTTTCAGAAAAGAGAATGATGACGTCAGAAGCAAAACACTTTTGACAAGGGACAAGGTGAAAGGAGAGAAAATCAGAAGGATAAAGAGAAAAAAATAGGATGGAGGGAAATAATAAAATTTTTATAATAAGGTTCTCTGATAAAGGCCTCCTTTCTCAAATATTTAGAAAATTAAATCAAATTCTAAAGAATACAAGTCATTCCTCAAATGATAAACAAAGTATATGAACAAGCAGTTTTCGGATGAAGAAATCAAAGCTACTTACAGTCAGATGAAAAATGCTCTAAATTACTACTGATTTGAAACATAAATTACCAACTCTGAGGTACCACTACACTTATCACATTGGCTAACCTGACAGAAAAAGAAAATGACAAATGTCCAATGAGATGTAAGAAAATCAGGACATTAGGACACTAAGATGCTGCTAGCAAAGTTGTGAACTGATCCAATCATTCTAGAGAACAATTTAGAACTATGTGCCCAAAGGGCTAGAAAACCCTGCATACCCTTTGACCCAACTAGGTCTATATCCCAAATTAAAAAAACAAAAAAAACTCCCAAAAAAACCCAACCAAAAAAACCCCAACAAAAAACCTACCCACAAAGTGAAGCTTAGGCTAGGACTATTATTGGCCAATCAGGGATAATCAGAGTGATTTGAGTTTAAAAGGCACAGCCAAGAAGCTCTATTTGAATTCTAATGGCCTTTCTCAAAGCAAGGTTTTCCAGAGCTATATTTCAAGAAATCACAAATAAAAACTACATGAGACACAAGAGTTAAACCTCTGAAGATAAAAAACAAAACAAACCTCAATAGAATAAATAAGTAGGGAAGAAAAAAATTCTAGCCCCAAACCTCCAAGACAGCTATCAAAATTTGTATTTCTTTGGACAGAATATCCACATGGACTGGGAAAAGAGAAAGAAGAGGAGGAAAAGGAAATAGCAGCACTGTCTAACTGGGCTTGGCTGGTTGGGACCCCAGGAGGGTAGTTCATACTTTCCCGAGGAGGAGGAGAGTAAATTCAGAACTCAAAATTTTAAAAAATCAATTATTTTACATGTAATTGGAAGAAAAAAGAGAGAGAGAGAAGCAGGAAATGGAAACAAAAAGCACTGGAGCATTTTTTTAAAACTTTATTTCAGAGTGATAGAAGCTCTAGCTACTCCCAGAGAAGGAAACCTAAATTTCTATTTACCTAAGATAAGGCTCGTCACCAGGCAAACTGAGAGGAAGGAAAGCCATATTCTTTACTAGCTTGAGAGGATGGCAAGGTTAAATGCAGGTTTTTAAAAATAAATGGAGAGTGGGGCACATCTGCAGGAAAGAATAAAAACTAAATCTGAAGAGATTAGGGGAAGAAGAGGCAAGGGCACACATAGATTAATCTTAGTGAGAAAAACTACTTTTTTATCACAGACTGGAACAATGAGAAAATGGGAGATGACATTGAAGGGTAATAAAATGGATAATGAGAAGAGATGATCACAGATAGCCATTATTATCTCCAGAGAACTTCTGTTCCCTACCCCCTATCCCTAAGACCTGGATGTATTGGCCTCTTGCTCTTTCCAGACTTCCACTCTTTTCAGGGACAAAGTCATCTTGTACTCTGCAAACCCACACCTGCATCCAGCATCTTAACGATGGCATCAGCCTTGTCAATGTCCAAGAGGAGGTTATCAAACCAGCCACTATCCATTAGAGATAGGAACACTTGAAGTCTGTTCTGTAGGGCTCCTCTGGCTTCCTGCCGACGCTTCCCCACCTCATCAGGGTGGTATTTGGACCGAAACCTGAGAAAGGAAATGGGAAGGGGGAAAGACAAAATAGTCACAAGTAGCCAGGGCCATGGATGTGAGGGGGAATCCAAGAGAGCCATGGTATAGCCCCACCCTCCTCATATACCCACAAAGATGATAAGAACAGGAGACTGTGGGGAAGGGGACACAAAGAATTATCATGCTACCCCAAATAGGACAAAGAGATTTGGGGAAAGCCAGATTCAAGGAACTCTAGGTTCCAGAAAAATAGAGACTATGGGAAAATGGGGATAAATAAACAAGGATCCCTTGATTCATTTCCCTAGCTTTCTGGGATTCTACAATAAATAGGGTCAATGTTACCAGAGCCCCATAGACAGAAGAATAGATAGAAGAGGAAATACTATTATGCCCCAAAAGATTTCCCTTTCCTCTCTTCAGGAATTAAAAGGACTATTACCCCCAATCCCTCTAGGCTTAGGGAAAAGGCCTGAGACAGACCAAATAGGGAGAGGAGCCAAGAAGGACCTGACACTTCCATCTCCATTTGGGAAGACAGATAAAATTGTTATGGGAACAGAGAAAGGAAGTGGAAGAAATGACTGTGTTTTATAATTAAGGTACTGCCTAGGGAAATGGAGAAAGCAAAGAGAAAAGTAAGAAGTTGGGGGTATAGAGAATAAAGGGAAAAAGAAAAAACTATAAGTCCTGGAAAGAGAAAAAATGAAAACTGAGGTAGGGAGAGTAGGAATGAGGACAACAGCATGAAAAATTGAGGTAGATTTAAAGACAGAGAGATAGGAAACAACAAAGGGAATAGAGGTAAGGAAACATGGACCAGAGATGGGGAGTAAGAAACAGAAATATATGAAAAGGGGAAAAGAAAAACAAAAGTTCAGTGTGAGAGGGAAGGAAAAGCCGCAGGTGTCGCCTCCAGGGACTTTACCTTGGCTGCTTGATCAAACAGAGCTCAAGATTTAACTAGCCGGGCCGACCCGTGCTGGCTGGTGGGCCTGGGCCGGCTGGCTCCTGGCTGGGGCGGGCTCCCGGCCCGCCGCCCCACCCCGCATGGCTTGGCGGTGGGGGCCCTGACTGACTAACTGCCTAAGCATTCACATTCATCTAAACCACTGCATTGTGCACAGTGGTGCCCTTTCTCTCTGCCTGGCCGGGGGGAGCACGGCTCGGCCCAGGGGGGCTGGTGTATGGGCTGGGTGTGGTGGGGGTGAGATGGGTTTGCTCCGAGCTCCGGCGATGGGTGGGTGTAGTTCCCGGTTCTGGCTCTTTTCAAGGAGGAGGAGCAGGAGGAGGGGGGGAAAAGATGGTTGATTAAAATCAAAACATCCACAAACGAAAAAAAAAAAAAATCAAAGGGTTTTTTTGGGTTTTGTTTTTCTTTAAAGATGACCCCAAGACCTCTGCTTTTCTTGTTTAGATTCACTTGTCATTTTTAGGAGACCAAGCACAAATGGTACAAAGATTGGGGATGACACAGCCCCAGTTCTCTCTGTGCCAGCAAAAGGGGAGAACAGCCTCTCTGCAACCCAAAGGAGAAAGACAGTGCAGGAGGGCTCCAGCCCTGAAGGTGTTTCATTCACTGAGGACAATGGTACTTGGGAGTGGAGAAGGGGTGGAGTTGAAGGAAGACAAGAGTCTTTATACCCAGGAGATCACAACAGCCAATGTTGGGCACTTCCCCAAACCCGCAGGAACTCCAGGACACATAGGGCTCCACCACCTAGGCCAAGGGTGACATGCCAAGGGAAAGGAACATGGGTAAGCAGGGGCACTCACCACTCCTCATCTTTATGAGCCAGGAAGAAGTCTTGCATCTGCTGCCTTCGAAACTCCAGCTTGTAATCATTGTATCGTTTAACAGCTTCTGTTTCATCCACAGAATCATCCAGTGACAGCAGAAACTCCTTAAAGGTCTTCATAACAGGTGGTGGAACACCCAAGTCGATTTCTGCGATGCTGCCCAGCCTGGGGGGGGCCCGGTCGGGGGGTCTTGGTTGGGGGGGAAGAGGGTGGGGGGATGGGGGGCCAAGGTAGCCAGCAGCCCCATTCCTCACCCAACATGGACATTAGTCCATGTACCAACTAGTGCCCATTTCCATTTCCCATTCTAGTAGTCTAGTTTTCTATCAGCCCTTTTCCCCATTCCAGATACCTCCCCCCTCTTTTTAAAAAATAACCTCAACTTTTCTACTTTCAACACTTCTGTCATTTCCCCCTGGGTCTTTACCTGGCTTGGATGGGCAGTACATGATGTTGCATAATGTGGACATCTGGATGGCCCCAGGGCTGAGGAGGGCCGTAAGTTGGGCCTCCACCTCCCCCGGCATAAGGCATCTCATAGCCACTGTGGTATGGGTCAGAGCTGTGCTCATCCCTGAAAGTAAAGAACAACAAAGTTAGAAGAAAGAACTCTGCAGAACAGAATAAAGGAAAGCTAGAACTACTCAATGTTAGAAGATTTAAGAGAGAATACTAAGACAAAGTGATGATTTGGTGAGAAAAAGATGGAGAGTACAAAATAGTAAAATTTCAAATGGAGTGGAAGGATTGATGGTAAGAAGCTTCTCAACTGGAATTCAAAAGAATATGATGGAAAATATCTGGCAGTATTGTTGGCAGAGATATGAATTATTCCAGGAAGTCTCAAAAGTAATTCTGGAACTATGATAAAAAAAACAAAAACAAAAACAAAAACAAACAAACAAAAAAAAACTCATATGTACAACAAAAATGTTTATAGCAACAATTTTCAGTGGCAAAAACTAGTTAAGAAGTTCCACCAATTGAGAATAGCTACACATATTGTAATAATGGAATATTAGTGTGCCATAATGACAAAAGAAATGGTTTCAGAAATCTGCATAAATTGGTGCAAAGTAAAACACACAAAATGAAGAGCCTATATAGACACTATAAAGAACACTGATCAGTAATGACCAATCAAGATCTCAGTAGACCAATAGAGCATGCTAGACCACTTCCTGAGAAAGATGATAGATTAAATATGCAGAATGAGACACATTTTTGAATATGGCCAATAAAAGAATTTATTTTGCTTGACTACACATATTTATTACAAGGGTTCAGGAAGTAAAATAAAAATAAATTAATAAAACGATCATTTTTTTTAAAAAGCAAAAATAAAAGCAAGGGAAAACAGAACTAAGCTCTGGCATTCTTACCAGTCTCGTCTCATTCGTTTTTGGGGAGGACTGAGTTCATGGCGCGGTGGAGAAAAGCGTTCACGCCGATTTCTATCATAGTCACGATACTCTCCCCTGCTCCTCCGATCTCGTCCACGGTCCCACTCTCTAGAGTTGTAAAAATAAAGTTACGCAATCAATAACCATTTATTAATACTTTCTATATGCCAGAACCAGTAGATGCAAGGAATATAAATAAAAAAGCAAACAGAACATCCTACTATGAATTTATTTTGTATCAAAGGAGATAAGCAGATAGAACACCGTGGACTTGGAGTCAAGAAAACCAGAATTCAAATCTGCTACTCATTTAATCCCTGTTTGTCTCAGTTTCCTTATCTGTAAATTATAAATAATTGCACTTACCTTCCATGGTAATTATGAGGATAAAATGAGGTAATTATAAAGCACTTTACTTATCTTAAAGAATTAGTAAATACTATCTACTGTATTATATACATGCTAGTTAATGCAGTATAGATGGACTTCAAGATACAAGATATGGAAAAAAGTAAGTACCAACTCTAACAAATACAAGTCTTTTCAGTGCAGGCATCTTGAAACAATAAATTGCAGAAAAGATGCCAAAATGTCTTGTTAAAGGAAGTTTCCTCATTTTAGAGTTCCCTATGCTAATGAAATCACAGTTCTCAGTCTTATCCCTATACAAAATACAAGGTAATATTGAGAAGGAGAAATTTGGTGGGAGAGATTAGGGAAGCTTCATGAAAAAAGGTGATGCTTAGGGGAAGAGTGTGAATTTCAGGTTTTGGGTAAAAACCAGTTCAAAGGCATAGAGATTAGAGATAGTCTAAGGAACAAAAAGTATAGTTGTTTGTCTATAACATAGAATAAAAGCAAAGTAAGGCTAAAATAGGTAGACTGAGCCCAAGATGTGAAAAGCCTTAGAAGAAGATTTAATCTTAAAGGCACTAAGGGAACCACAGGAATTAAACAAGAAAGGGTGAGTGATATGGTCAGAACTGTGGAAGATGTACTGAAGATAGACTGAATGGAGACAATAGGGAAGCCAGTTAGAAGACTAATGCAAAAGTAAAGCCAAGGTGTGATAAGGGCCTGCCTAAGGTAGTAGTCATGTGAGTAGAGAAAGGGGCAGATTGAAAAGCTATTGTGCAGACAGAAACCAAAATATTTATAATTCAGTAATTAGATGTTTAGAGTGAAGTTAACTCTAAGGAAGACTAAAAGCATGGTGGTGTACCTGAGAGCACTAAATAAATCAGAAACAGAAAAGTTTAAAGAAAAATAAAGTATTGGACATGTAGAGAAGAATTTGAGCTGTTTATGGGACATCATCTAGTTTGAAATGTCCAGTAGGCAATTGGTGTTGCAGAACAAGAGCTCAGGAGAAAGGCCTGGGGGTGATATACAAATCTACAAGTTATCTAAAGAAAGAGAATGCTACCACAATCAAAAAGCAACAACACAAAAAAATACTGACCTGGGGAAGGTATAAAAGAATGAAGTTGGGGGGCAGGGGATGTGAAGAAAAGAGAAAAAGACTAACTTCTGATACCCAAACCAGGAATGGTAATGTTAAAAAAGAAAATAAGAGACCAATATCATTGAAACAATAATGATGTAAAAAATATGTAAGACATTAGCAAAGAGGTATAGAAAGATATACAAAAGATTTTTCATTGTGATCAGGTTGAATTTGTTCCAGGAATGTAGGGATAGCATTCATATTCTAACAGTAAAACTCTATAGAGATAAAAGACTACAACAAAAGCAATAAAAACCAGATAATCAATAGATATAAAAAGCTTGTTAAAATAAAGCACTCACATTAAAAATATTCAATAAAGGGATTAACTAGGCTTTCCCACAGTATCCATCTAAAATCAAGAGCTTTCTTATCATCTAGAAAAGTCTAATCAAAAGATAAAAAAGATCTTAATGACCTGAATAGAATTTTAGAAAAATCAGTACTGACATTTCACTAGTGCTTAAATAAATGAGAACATACTTTTTAGATGTACATTGCATCTTTACAAAAACTGATCATGGCCTCATCAAAAAATGTAAAAATGCATAAATGCTAAACAATTAAATTTATTAATAACAATTCTATAAAACTTTATCCATAAAAGGCCCTCGAAAAAAGAATTTAAAATGGACGCTAAACAATAATTCTAGAAATAATTTTTAAAATCTAAATAAGAGCAGCAGAAGAAAAAGTGGTTAAAGATATTAGAGTGATGCAACACAATCACGAAGAGTCAACAACTTGGAAAAGGAAACACAAAAAAGAGGAAAGAAAATGCCTTAAAAAAAGGAACAACTAAAAAATGGAAACGGAAAAAGAGGTACAAAAGCTAACTGAAGAAAATAAGTAGAATTGTTCAGATTCCAACAAAATCAAAAGAATGAAAAAATATAAGAAAATGTAAAATACCTTGAGTGGCAAAACAAATGAACCAAAAAATAGATCCAGGAGAAATAATTTAAGAATTATTAGATTACGTGAAAGCCACAATCAAAAAAAGAACAGTATTTTTCAAGAAATTATCAAGAGAAGATTCTGAGAAGATGGCAAAGGTAGGTCAGAAAATTTTCAGCTCTTCAAATTTCCTCCACAAAAAAAGGCAAAACATAACTTCAGAGGGAATGTAGAACAGCAGAAATAAACAAAAGTCAGGGAAAAAAGCAAGGGACTGGTTTGTCAGTGAAGACATACAAACATTTCCAGGCCAACACAGCTGAACCAATAAACAAGAAGCCCTGAGGACAACTAAGATAAGAGAGGCAACCTCAGCCACAGAAACTTTCATCTTATATAAAGTACTGGAGGAAAAAGAGAGGGTGAAGACAAAAAGACTGTCTACTGTCAAGGAACACTAACCTAAATACAGTTATGTTAACAAGATGTGTCCCAGACGGATTCCTGGTAGGGACACTAAGTACAGTTGTGCTGACAAGACATGTTCCAGACCAGTCCTGGTTGTTGCGCCTGGTTAGAAAGTCCTACCATATACCTGGTAAGCCCAATAACAGAGAAGCAGGGACCCGGCTGGCTGTGGGCATCTAAAGGAGTGCAAAGTCCTTTGTTTCAGTGGCAGGGCAGAGGACACCAGAGGCACTGTAGTACAAGATCACTGGCAGGACAAAGGGTTGAAGGTTCTAGCCATGATTTAGGCATAGAGAGTTAAGTCCAAGATTGAGCTTAGAACAAACCTCAGAAATTAACAGTAAGACAGACCTGAGAATTGGGGCATCATTCCCCATGACTTGAGACTAAAACTAGTTACAGTAATAGCTGCTAAAAAAAAATAAAATAAAATAAGACAAAAATAAACAAATAAAAATAAGTAAGCAAAGAGAAAGAATCCAACTACAGGTAACTACAATGGGGATAGATATCTGGGTTCATATTCAGAGGAAAATAATGGGAGTTAAAAATGCCATTCCTTTTTCAATGAGAAATGTCAAATGTTCCCAAACATAAATTTTCCAAGAATACTTGGAAAAACTTTTAAAAGGACTTTAAAAAATATCAAATAAGAAAAATCAAGGGAAAAATGGGAAGAAAGAGAGAGAACTAGAGAAAATCATGGAAAGTCAACATTTACTAGCTGTGTGATTTTGAAAAAGTCACTTCAATCTGATTGCCTTGCCAAAAAAAAAAAAAAAAAAAAAAGTCAAGCAACTTGAAATAAAGAATCAAAAATTTATGGAAGAAAATAATTGATTGAAAATGAGAATGGGACAAAGGGAAGCTAATGACATTCTAATGCACCAAGAAATAATATGATGAAATTTTAAAAAGAAAAAAGAGAATGTAAAACACCTCATCAAAAAACCAACTCATCTGGAGTACTGAGGAGACCAGACAACATGAAAATTATGAGTTTAAAAAAAACAACACAGAATCTTAACACATTACAAGCAATTATCAGGGGAAACTGCTCTAAAGTTCAGAAATAAAGGCAGAAATAGGAAAAAAAAAAAAAAACATTTGTCACCACTTGAAAGAGACTGCAGGAGAAAAACTTATAGGAATGCCAAATATCAAGTTTCAAAGCTCCCAGATTAAGGAGAAAATATTTAGAAGCAACAAGAAAAAAATTTTTTTAAATATCATGGAGCTCCATTGAGAATTACACAAAACCTACCAATTTCTATAACTGACGGTTCACAGATTTTGGTATACACTACATTTCATAGAGTAAAAGAGTTGTTAAATGTTTCAGGTTAGCTGAAAAACTTACAGGTATTTGTGACAAAAACAGCAGAATTTAAGGGAAAATTTGACATAAAGCAACCAAAAGAAATTTATGGTAAATGTTAAAGATTTTAGCTTTTTTTTTAAAGGGAAAATTGTTTACTTCTTACATGTGAAAATCAGTTCTTTTATGATAGTCATTGTTTGGGTAGTTCAAAAGAAAGGCTTGGGCAAAACTGAGTATAATGGGATGATTCTAAATATATAATGTATAGGAAGAGATAAAAATGAGGCAAAAAAGGATAAAGTGATAAAAAAGGAACTAATGGGGAGAGATAGGTAGAGTTGGGTATTTTCTACTTTCACGGAATAGGTCTAGAAGGGTAAAAAAGTCTACTAAATTCAGAAAGAAATAAATAAGATGGCACAAGGATAAGTCAGGAACTATATGAGCAAAACTACAACACACTTTTCCACAAATAAAGTCAGAGCTAAACAATTGGAAAAATATTAAGATAGGTCAAGCGAATATAATAAAGATGACAATATTATCTAAACTAATCTATTTATTTAGTGCTATACCAATCAGACTCCCTAAAAACTATTTTAATGACCTAGAAAAAATAAAATTCATCTGAAAGAACAAAAGGTCAAGAATTTCAAGGGAACTAATGAAAAAAAAAATCAAATGAAGGTGGCCTAGCTGTACCTGATCTAAACTATATTATAAAGCAGCTGTCACCAAAACCATTTGGTATTGGCTAAGAAATAGACTAGGAATAGGGTAGGTTCACAGGACAAAGCCAAAGACCCTAACTTTTGGGATAAAAATTCATTATCTAACAAAAACTGCTGGGAAAATTGCAAACTAATGTGGCAGAAACTAAGCACTGAGCCATACCTAACACTATATACCAAGATAAGATCAAAATGGCTTCATGATATAGGCAAAAAGAATGAGATTATAAATAAATTAGAAGAACATTGGGGTTTACCTCTCAGAACTGTGGAGGAGGAAGGAATTTGTGACCAAAGAACGAGATCATTATTGATCACAAAATAGAAAATTTTGACTGTATCAAGTTAAAAAGCTTTTGTACAAACAAAACTAATGCAGACAGGATTAGAAGGGAAGCAATAAACTGGGAAAACATTTTTACATTCAAATGTTCTGATAAAGGCCTTATTTCCATATTATATAGAGAACTGACTCTAATTTATAAGAAATCAAGCCATTTTCCAATTGATAAATGGTCAAAGGATATGAACAGATGATTTTCAGATGAAGAAATTGAAATTATTTCTATTCATATATATATTCATATATTCCAAATTATTATTGATCAGAGAAATGCAAATTAAGATAACGCTGAGATACACACCTCTCAGATTGGCTAAGATGACAGGAAAAGAAAATGACAAATGTTGGAGGGGATGTGGGAAAACTGCAACATTGATACATTGTCAGTGGAACTGTGAACAGATCCAACCATTCTGGAGAGCACTTTTGAACTATGATCAAAAAGCTATCAAACTGTGCATATCCACAGCAGCTAGGTGGCACAGTAGATAGAGCACCAGCCCTGAAGTCAGGAAGACAGGAGTTCAAATCTGATCTCACTTAACACCTCCTAGCTGTGAGACCCTGGGCAAGTTACTTAACCACACTTGCTTCAGAAAAAAAAAAATGCATACCCTTTGATCCAGTGAATATAATTCTGGGCTTGTTTCTACTGGGCTTGTATCCTAAAGAGATCTTAAAGGAGGGAAAGGAACTCATATGTGCAAACATGTTTGTGGCAGCCCTTTTGTAATGCCAAGAAACTGGAAACAGTATGCCCATCAGTTGGAGAGTGGTTGAATAAGTTATGGTATATGAATGTTATGGAACAGTATTGTTCTATGAGAAATGATCAGCAGACCGATTTCAAAGAGGCTAAGAGAGACTTATATGAACTGATGCTAAGTGAAATGAGCAGAACCAGGATATCATTGAACACAGCAACAACAAGATTATACGATGATCAATTCTGATGGACACAGCTCTTTTCAACAATGAGCTGATTCAGGCCAGTTCCAATAAACCTATGATGGAGAGCCATCTACACCCACAGAGAGGATTGTAGGAAGAAGGTGGATCACAACATAGTATTTTCACTCTTTTTGTTTTCTTGAATTTTACTTTCTTTCTCATTTTTTTTTTCTTTTGCAGGAAGATAACTGTATAAATATGTACAACATATATTGGATTTAAGACATATTTACCATGTTTAACATATATTAGATTACTTGCCATCTAGAGGAGGTGGAAGGAAGGGGAGGTGGGATTGGAACACAAGGTTTTGCAAGGGTCAATGCTGAAAAACGATCCATGCATATGTTTCAAAAATGAAAAGCTTTAATTAAAAAAAAATCAAAATAGAAATCCTGAAAAATCAAAAGGAAAGATTAGTAAAAATGAAAGTAAAAAACTACTGAACTAATAAATAAAACTAAGAAAGAACTATTGGGAGGGAGGGTCAATGCAATAAAATAAATAAACTACCAGTTAATTTGATTAAAAAAAAAAAAGAAAGAAAACCACATTATCTGTATTAAAAATGAAAAGGTTGAATTCACACCAACGAAGGAGAAATTACAGCAATAATTTGAAGTTGTTTTGCCTACCTAGACACTAATAAATCTGTCCATCTAAATGAAATGGATGACTATTTACAAAATATAAATTGCTCAGATTCGTAGAAGAGGAAAAAGAATACTTAATGACTCCATTTCAGAAAAAGAAAATGAACAAGCCATCAATGGACACCTTAAGAAAAAAATCCCCAGGGACAGAGGTATTCACAAGTGAATTCTACCAAACATTTAAAGAACTAATTTCAACACTATAATTAAACTATTTGAGAAAATAGGTGAAGGAGTGCTACAAAATTCCTTTTATGATGCAAACATGATACTGATACCTAAGAGCCAAAATAGATTAAGTACAGACTAATTTCCCTAATAAACATTAATGCAAATATTTTAAATAAAATGCTAACAAGAATAATCCAGCAGTATCATTGCCAGGATCATATATTATGAGCAAGGGATTTATACTTGGGATATAGGACTAGTTCAAAATTAGGAAAATTATAAGTATAATTGACCTTATCAATAACAAAACCAATAGAAATCTTATAATTACCTCAATGGACATAGAAAAAGTTTTTGACAAAATAATGCACCCATTCCTCCTAAAAACTAGAGAAAACTTTTGACAAAATACAATATGCATTTCTATTAAGAACACTAGAAGGAGCAGCTAGTTGGTGTAGGGGATAGAGAATTGGGGGAAAGGGGAGGAGGGGAATGGAACTTTCTTTAAAATAACAAGTAATATCTAACATCATTATCTATAATGGGGAAAAGTTAAAAGTCTTCCCAGTAATATCAGGGCTGAAAAGCAAGGATGTCCATTATCACTATTATTCAAGATTGTACTAGTAAATAAAACTGTCACTCTTTGCAGATGATATGATGTTATATTTAAGATTTCTAGACAATCAATTAAAAAACTACCTGAGATAGTCAACATCTTAGCAAAGTTGTAAAATAAATCCACATTTATAAATCATTGGCATTTCTATGTATTACCAACAAAGCCCAGCAGCAAGACAATAGAAAATACACAGGAGTCTACCTGCCAAGACAAACCCAAGAATTATATGAACACAATTGCAAAATACTTTTCACATAAAGTCAATCTAAACCACTTGAAAAATATCAATTGCTCATGAGTAGATCAAACTAATATAATAAAGCTGACAATTTTATATAAACTAATGTACTTATATTCAGTCACACCAAACTACCAAAAAATTATTTTATACAGCTAGAAAAAAATAGTAACACAACAAAAGGTCAATAATATCAAAGTAATTAATGAAAAAAAAATTACACAAGTGGATGACCTAGTCTTATTAGACCTCAAACTATATTATAAAGTAGCAATCACCAAAACTATTTGGTATTGGCTAAGAAATAGTGGTGGAACAGTAGAATAAATTAGGTACCCAAAACACAAGTAAATGATCATAATAATCTATTCTTTGATAAACCCAAAGACTTCAGCTTCTAAGATAATGACTCACTACAAATACTTCAGGGAAAACTGGAAAATAACAACTTACACCATATACCAAATAAGATCAAAATGTGTACATGAGTGATATCATAAGCAAATTAGGAGAGCATGGAATAGTTTGTCACACCTATAGAGAAATGAAAGAATTTTGAACAAACATGAGAGAGGATTATAAAGGTAAAATAGAAAACTTTGATTACATTAAATGAAAAAGTTTTTGCACAGGACAAAATCGATGAAACCAAGATTATAAGGAACACAAATCAGTTCTCTGGGCATGAATAAATAGCATTTTTCATCCTAAGTCCTTCACAGTTGTCTTGGATCACGCTATAGCAGAGGACAGTCAAATCATTCATAACTGATCTTACATTATTATAAGTTACTTTGTACTTAGTACATTGTATCTAGCATGATCTCATGGAAGTCTTCCCAGGCTTTTCTGAGAGCATTTTGCGATCATTTCTTATAGCACAGAATTCTATCATAATCAAAAAACACAATTTGTTCAGTCACCTTCCAATTGATGGACATTCCCTCAATTTCCAATTCTTTGCTCTGATAAAAGAGTTGCTGTAAACATTTTGTACGTAAAAGTCTTTTTCCTTTTTGTTTAGTTTTTTGTCTCTCTTGGGATAACCAGTCCTTTGGACATAATTCCAAATTGCTTTACAGCATGTTTGGATGAACTAGTTCATAACTCCCCTAACAGTACATTAATGTCTCACTTTCCCCACATTCCCTCCAATATTTGTCATTTTCTTTTTAAGTCATTTATTAATTGAGAAATAGCTCTAATCTTTATAAATCTGACTCAGTTCCCTATATGTTTAAGAAACGAAGCTTTTATCAGAGAATTTTTTTCACAATTACTGTATTCCCTGCGCCATTCTATTCTCTCTCCTTTCTCCCAAGATTAGAAGGAAAACAAAATAGAGAAAAAAATTTTACAAGTCTCTGATAAAAGCCTCACTTCTCAAATATATAGAGAAGTGAATCAAATTTATAAGAATACAAGTTATTCCCCAATTGATAAATGATCAAAAAATGTGATGCAGAAATTTTGAGATGAAGAAAATCACTGTTCAGA
Source organism: Antechinus flavipes (assembly GCF_016432865.1). Classification (NCBI taxonomy): domain Eukaryota; kingdom Metazoa; phylum Chordata; class Mammalia; order Dasyuromorphia; family Dasyuridae; genus Antechinus; species Antechinus flavipes. Next base: position 186,873,606 of record NC_067401.1, read on the forward strand.
TATGCAAACTAAACCAACTCTGAGGTACCATCTCATATTATCAAATATGACAGAAAAAGAAAATGATAAATGCTGGTGAACATGTGGGAACACTGGGATCTTAATGCACTATTGTTAAAATTGTAAACTTATTCAACTACTTTGGAGAGCAATTTGTAACTACGCTGAAAGGGCATTCAAACTACGTATTCCTTTTGATCCAGCAATATCACTATTAGTTCTGTATACTAAAAAGAACCTACATGCACAAAAATATTCAGTAGTGGCAAAGAATTGGAAATTGAAGAGATACCCATGAATTGGGGAATGGCTGAACAAATTGTAGTAAATGAATGTAATGGAATCCTATTGTTTTCTAAGAAATGATTAGTAGGAATAGAAAGACTTGCATAAGCTGACACAGTGTAAAATGAGCAGAACCAGGAGAACACTGTGTATAGTAACAGCAGCACTGTGCAAAGATCAACTATAAATGACAGCTCTTCTCAGTTATACAATGATTGAAGGCAGCTTCAAACTACATCAAAAGAAAGAACTGATGAAGACTGACTATATATCAAAGTATATTATTTTCACTTTATTTTTTGCATTTTTTTTCTTTTTGGTCTATTTCTTCATCCACATCAAATTGCTTAATATTTTAGAGGAAGAGGAGGAAGAGAGAAATAAATTCAAACTCACTATTTTTAAAAAATGAATGTTAAATATATTAGATTACTTTCTGTCTAGGGAAGGGGGGAAGAGAAAAGGGAGGAAGAGAAATTTGGAAGACAAGGTTTTGCAAAGGTGAATGTTGAAAACTATCTGCATATATTTTGAAAGTAAAAGCTATTATTTTAAAAAATAAAATAAAATAAAATGAATTTTTAAAATTGCCTTTACATGTGATAGGAAAAAAATAAAAAGCCAATCATTGATTTAGTGATCAGCTTGTGTCCAAACAGAAAATTCTATTCTAAAACCCTTCAGAGGTTAGCATCAACTATAGGTTCTCAACTTGTAAGCTGTAGAATCCTGGGGAAGCTATATCGTTGGTGGTACTGACTCCACATGTGAATCCTAAATAGGCAAAAATACATTGCATACACTGAATAACATGCAGATATACATGACGTTTTTGTTCCAAATGTAGGTGTATTTTCCATTAATGAAATACAATTTTTTAGACTTTAAAAAAGTCAATCCTTCTTATGTGTGCAAAGCATTTTAACTTCTACTAACCATACTTCATCTTCATAACAATATTATCACATAGAATCCCTGGAGGTAGTAAGTAGATCTGTAAATAGAGCTTGGAGTCAGGAAGACCTCAGTTCAAATCTAGCCTCAAACACTAGCTATATGACTGGGCAAATCACTTAACCTGTTTCTCTTAATAATAGAAACTTGAATCTAAACTTGGGAAAATCTAGGTTCAAATTTTATTTTTGCCACTTATTATTTGAGAACTTGAGCAAGATCCAGTTTCTGTAGCCATAAAATGAAAATAATAACTTTGGTACCATCACTGAAGGGAATAATATAAATCTAAATTGATATAACATAGTAAAGTACAATAATAACTATCTGTGGTTATTATACGCATTTTTAGATAAGGAAACTGAGGCCCAAAAGAAATAATAAATTTGCCTTCCATTCATACTAGTAGTCTTTGGCTGAGTTCAGACCTTAGGTCCAGTGTTCTTTCTACCTCAAGTAATAATATGCATGTGATGCTCAGGATCCCCAAGGCTTTCTCCTAACCCAGGTGTGCTCAGTTCTTAAACATGGGGCTAACCCTGCTTTTAGCAGAGTATGGAGGGGTGAGGAGGGATGACAAAATTACTATTTTAAAGAATGTTCCAGTAATAACAGCAATACAAATTAAAACTGATTTTTCACCACAAATCCATAATATTAGCCAAGATGGCAAGACAAAAGTGGCAAAGGTTAAAAGGACTATGAAAGTGTTCTATTACTTCTTGGGTTCTGGAGGGATCTGTGAATCTGTCCAATTACTCTGTAAAATAATATAGAATTAAGTCCTTTAACCATAATCATACTATTACAAGGTATGTGCCCTCAAACGGAATATGGGGGAAAAAAAGTGACCAAATGTCAACAACATATACAAAACAGCCTTTCTGAGTAGGAAATTGAAAACATTAATGGAGGAATGAACAAACTGTAGTATATCAACATAATGGAATATTGTCACAGAGTTAAGAAAGGATAAATATGAAAATTCCCAAAGTCTCAGAATTTGGTTTTATGAGCATGAAAATTTTAGAGGGAAGTGAACAGAATCAGAAGAACAATGATAACATTGTAAAGGAAAATAAAAATGAAAAGTCTTTAGAATTCTGATCATTACAATGACTAATCATGATTTCTGAGGATGGGCCATAAAACTAGAATTTTGGACTTGGACATACATTTTCAGAGATATCTAATATGTAGTTTGACTAGGTTTATGTGAGAAGAAAGGAGTATGAAAACTTTAATTGGAAGTGACAAGGATTACCCCCCAAAAAAGAAAATTAAGGAACTATAAGTACCAGCCCTGGAGTCAGGCGTTCCCAATTCCTCTGATACTTAACTTATTAGCTGTAGGACTCTGGGCAAGTACTTAACCCCAGTTGCCACGAAAGAAAAGAGAGAGAGAGAGAGAGAGAGAAAGAAAGACCCATGAACCAGAAAAGATACACAAAAGAAAACAAAAATTTCAAATAATCCCTCAGAAAACACTGATTTGTTAAATATACTTTAAAAAAATCAAACTGTACATAAGAAAAGTTTTATATAATCCTTTTTTAATTCTTTGTGTTTGAATGATTTTGATGATTGAATTCATAATGAAGAAAATATTTATTTAAAAAAATGGGACTATCTTACCGATCATTCCAGTCATCCCCCCTCCGTCTCTCATCTCTTTCTCTTGAACGATCATAATCACTTCGTTCTCTTCGGAACTTGTCCCTTCGCCTACGGTCATATTCATCATCACTGTCACCCATAGTAGAGGCTGGAAAGTGACCAGAAGCACAGGGTAGTAAACAAAGGAGAGGAAAGATGCATTTATACAGTTCCTACTATGTGCCAGAAATATGCTAAGTACTTTACAAATATTATCTCAATTGACCTCGCAACAACCCTTAGAGATATATACTGTAAGTACTGTAATTTTAGGGTTACACAACCAGTCTGAGGCCAGATTTGACCTTTTTCCTGAATAAAGGCCAGGTGTTCTATCCACTAAAAAGCCACACTCATTTTGCTACTATGATGAAGGGAAGAATTAATCACCTCTTCCTTACTTTACCTACCAATGTCAACCTCATTACCCCCTTTCCTTATAAGGGTACCTCTGCTCCCCTAAACAGCTCTAAGTTTTCTTGCCCCATCCCTGGTCATCTTATCTAAAAGGATTTTAGATTTCTCCTTTCTTTCCCTTCCTCCACCAGGATAGTCTTTTATGTTTCTACTCTTTCCTAATAACATTCTCCCACATGTCTGACAGGACAAACCATCTTAGATTCCCCAAGTCTTTCAATAACCAGAACAAAAATTGATGGTTTTATGTAGGCTTAAAGTTTGCAAAGTGCTACCTTGGTAAAGAATGCCTAAAAAGAATCAACTCTTGAGAATTTTGGACCGGTGCTGTTTTCAATGTTCGACATTACCCACCCCCAAGCTCCAATTCTGATAAATTTTATCATAGATTTATAGTCAACCCTAATAAAATAACTTTTTAATCATAGATTTAGAGCTGGAAGGAACCCAGTAATAAACGGATATTGGAGATTATCTATGCAATCCTCTTTTGCAGATGGGTCTAAAACTAAATCTGTCCTTATCATGGCAGACTTAAAATTCAGGTATTTCAACGTTAAGTCCGGCCTTCTCTTCACTTTACAATGAGGACCATAATTTAGGCTCCTTAATTATCTATATCTCCCTCTCCCCCATCCGAATTAGCTCTTGATACCCTATAGTTCTCAGACATCTAGCCTTCTAAGAAGTACTCTACTTGAGGTCTTACAGTTACTCTCTCCACATCTAAGCTTTACATTCTTTGGCCTTCAAATAGATATAAAGATAACACACATATAAAGAGCCCTCGCTTCCATCACCCTACTCCCCCGAAGCTGTGCTCTCAGAATCTTCACCTTTTTCAAGTCATACTCCCCCAGTTATGAACCATCAGCCATAAAAGATATTTATAAAGTAGCCTTTAAGTTTGTTCAGATAGCGCCCGGAAAGTAGATGGCCAAGGGTGGGGGAGGGTCAGGTCGGGAAGAAATTGCGTTCTGAATTACCTCTCATTTTCTGGGGCCCGTAAAAGATATTAAAAAGTATATTCCCACAACAGAATAGATACCGAGGCCCAAATCGGGGCAAAGGAAAAGAGAAGCAATAAGACGGAAAAGCCTCGGAAACCCAGCCCCTCCTCACCTCAGGCCCACTTCTGGGCAAGTCAGTCTGCCTTTACTCTAAAGGCAACCGAAGGCGTGTTGGCTTAATGCAGCCGCGCGTCGATTCTTTTATCCCTTCTGCTGAGGGAATCGGGATGGGGGAGGCGGAATTCAAGGTGGGGGAGGTATCTGTGTGAACCGAGGTGAAGGGTACGGGGCAACTAGGGGTAGAAGAGAGGGAATAGGGAGCGCTGTAGGGTCAGAACTAAGAGGTGACGAAAACAGCTCACGGCCGAGTCCGCGCGCGCCGTTGCTTCTGCAATGTCTGCTGGGAGCGACTGTGGCGTCGGCGTCGGCGTCGGCGTCGGCCTCTGCGCGGGAGCGGCGTCAGTGCCTGCGCCACTCTTAGGCCGAGTTCTGTTTCGCCCTTTCAGGGGACTTCGGAGAAGAGTTCCCGGATGGACGGAAGCGGAAGTTTCTGGGGAGACGGGAAGGGCCAAGCTAACGTGGAGCAGCAGTTCTGTATTTTATTATCTCTTTAGTTGGGTTCGTCTACCATTTCTGACACATATAGTGTACAAGATTCAGTGCTAAGCTTTTTGGGAATTAGAGATGAGAAACGATACAGTTCCTGACTTCAAAGAATTTACGATCTAATGGGGGAAGGGGAGAAGCAAACTGCTTGGATTGGGTGCCAAGCAGCTGCTCAGGGGATATAAAGTTCTAGGCCTGGAATTAGGGAGACTGGTCTTCCTTAGTTCAAATACCATCCCAGAAACTAATTTTGTGATCCTGGGCAAATCAGTTAATCCTGCTTGCCTCTGTCTCTTCATCTGTGGGGAAAAAAAAATGTATTTGCCAATAAAACTCAAAATGGGTCATAAAGAGTCAGACACGATTGAACATTAACAGATGCCAGGCACAATGGTTTTAGAGATGTTTCATTTGCTGGAATAATGGGTAGAGGACCAGTCACCTAAAAATGAATTAACCTTGTTACTTCTAAACTCTTTAAGGTCGGGCTGTCTTAAAGAAAAGGAGAGAATGCATTGATTAATTTCCTTATCGTCATTATATACCGTGGATGTACTGGATCAGATAATTCAGAGTACTAATAATTGGTTTCCCCAGACCATACTGTGAATTACATGTAAATTCCTTTTTTTTTTTTTTAATCTATTCTTTCAGTTTCCTTATAATGTCCAATAGATTTTACAAGGATCTGTAATGTTTAATAGATTTTGAGTTTTTAATTAATATTTTTCAAGCAAATCATACCCTATCTGATCAATGGGCTGATCTAGAAAGACAATATTTAAATATATTTTCAACTCACTAAGAGGAGATACACATAATACTTAGATATGCTCTCCTCTTGTTGAGAATGAATCTTGTATTGCTAATGATCATCACTGAGAAGGCCTCTGGAAACTTTAAGAGAGTCATATCTGTGTGTGAGTAGATAAAGAATTCACATTTTGAATGGCTTTTTGGAAATGATTGAAAAAAGCAGTCACTGAAATAATTGTATGTATGTGTTGCAGTATAATTGAGGATAACATGATAGACTTTAACCGTGAGAAAATATAATCTAAGGCAATTATCTTTTTAACAATTGTGTTGAAGAAACTTTGATCTGTTTCCGTTATTTTTAATTGGCATTTGAAAGGCTAATCAGAGTTGTGGCATTTGGACTTTGTTGTGATTCTTTAGAGCAAACTAATTGGAGGAGGCCCTTGAAAAGATGATGCTGCAGTGGAAAAACAGTTTAAATAAGTAAGAATTACCTGGACACTGGAGTCATTTAAATAATAGAAAGTCCTCTAGAACAGAGGTAGGTGTCACACTCCTAGCCAGGTTTTGAGGTATACTTCTTCCTGAACCTGAATGCCCAATAAAATAAATAAAAATTCAAAACAACTATCATAATGTTAATTTGTGTTTTTTTAAAAATCAATATGCAGTCCTCAAGCATCTACTACTGCTCTAGAAAACCTTATGTCCTTATTACCAAGAAATGAAATATGGAAGAATCAGCAATATTGCACATCCTCTTCACTATACAAAAATGTAATAAAATTATGATCAATACTAGGACCTTGAGGAAAGAATTCATCTCCACATAGTGACCTCAATATATTCCTAAAGAATAAGTGGATCAAAGAACAAATCATCTGAATAATAATTTTATCAAAGGAAATAAATTTGATTTTAAAATAATTTTAAAAAAAAAGATTCTCTTTGTAGTTCTTAATGAACAATTGTTGGAATCTTTACAAACTGCTAACTAATTAGAGTTGATCTAATCTTACAAGAAGATGTTTTGGCCAGAACCTGAAACAAGGTACTAAGTAGAACTAATTAGTACAATGCTTGTGTTCACACCTTTACTCATTGGAGTTCACAAGTATGCCAGCTTCACAAAGTAAACTTTGTAACTTTGTGAGTTCACACCTCCCTTAAAGCTCTTAGGGCCAGAGAGCACTATGGGAGAAAACCCATAATCCCATTCTCTCAGAAGATATAAGGCCAGTGAAGAGAGAGCTATAGGAGAATATATTTTCCACTTGGCTGGCTGGTCGCAGAAGAGAGTTCAGCTGGATTGGAGAAGAGCACTCTGGTACAGACACAGAGCACTTTGGGAGATTTCAGTGGAATTATGCCAGAAGCCCTCTCTCCGAGGCAAGAGAGATCTGTTCCAGAATATTTTCCATTTGGTGGCAGAAGAAGAGGTTTCAGAGGATAAAGCTACGAGTGGAGAGTTCAGTGGACAACCAGATTCATCTTCATCTCACCCCACTGTAGTTGGTGGCTGGGCTCCTGCACTTCCCCCACTGAGACCAAGCTGGTCTGAAAGACTCACCAGAAAGCTAGCCGAGCCCCAAGTGAAGGAGACAAGAGATTCATTCCATCTCTGTGCTGGTTGGAGGCTGAAGAAAGCAAAGGCAGAGGCTAAAGGACAGAACCTTTGGATGTGGAGACATTTGGAGGGCTCTAAGCTAAACCGTCTGAGTTTTGAGAAGAACAAGAACTCCAACATTTGAACTCCCAACAAACAATTTTCATAATTTCTGCTTTTGGTCTAGGGATTATAATTTGTTTATTTCAAGTTTTTAAAGATTGTATTTTATCATTTTATCAATTCATTTGTCATCATTTTTATTTTTTATTAATATTTGACTAGAGATACAAATTTTCCTCTCAGGCAGACATTTTTAACCTTTTTTTGTGTATGTCATGGACCCTGTTGGAAGTATAGTGAAATCTATGAAGTCCTTCTCAAAATAATGTTTTTAAATGCAAAAGATGAAATTCATAGAATGACAAAAGAAATGTTATATTCAGATAATAATTAAAATATTTTTTATAAAGATCTCAAGAACTGGGAATATTTTTATAATATTTTTATTTTTCCAAATAAATGCAAAGATAATTTTCACTGTTCATCTTTGCAAAACCTTGTGTTCCAAATTTTTCTCCTTCCCTCTCTCCCTTTCTCCCTCCCCTAGAAAGCAAGCAATTCATATAGGTTAGACATGCAAAATTCTTCTAAACATTTCCATATTCATCATGCTGCCTGAGAAAAATCCGATCAAAAGGGGGAAAAAAATCACAAGAAAAAAAACAAACAAGCAAATTAACACCACCACCACCAAAAAAAAAAAAAAAAGGTAAAAATATTATTCTTTGATCCACATTCAGTCTCCATAGTTCTCCCTCTGAATAAGGATGGCTCTTTCCATCACAAGTTTATTGGAATTGCCTTGATCATCATATTATCTTCTAACTATGTACAGTTCTGGTTCTGCTTACTTCATTTAGTATCAGTTTATGTAAGTTTTGCCAGGCTTTTCTAAAATCAGTCTGCTTGTCATTTCTTATAGAACAATAATTCATTACATTCATGTACTATATGTATTTCAACCATTCGCTAATTGATGGGCATCTGTTGGAATCCTTACTAACTGCTAACTAATTAGAGTTGATCTAATCTTACAAGAAGATGTTTTGGGCAGAACCTGAAACAAGGTACTAAGTAGAACTAATTAATACAAGGCTTGTGTTCACACCTTTACTCATTGGAGTTCAATGAGTTCACACCTCCCTTGAAGCTCTTTGGGCCAGAGAGCACTATGGGAGAAAACCCACAATCCCTCTCTTGAAGGAGCATAAATAGAGCTTCAATGGGCCAGTCAAGGAAGTTCTTCAGAGTGAAGAAGCTACAAGTCGAGATTTCACCGGAATGACATGAAGAGTGGAGCTGGCTGGAGGCTGAAGAAAGCAGAGGCAGAGGCTGAAGGACCAGACCTTAGGATTTGGCGACATTCGGAGAGAGCTCTTGGAACCAAGCAGAGAGATAGGCCTCTAAGCTAACCAGGCTATATTGGAGATAATAAAAGATCTGAACTTTTATCACCTGGCTGCGCTTTGAGAAGAAAAAGCTCACCACATTTTGGCGCCCGAACAGGGACCAATTCAGATCCATCTGAACTAGATCACAACAGGCATCCACTCAATTTTCAGTTTCTTGCCACTGCAGAAAGGGCTACTATAAACATTTTTGTACATGTGCATCCTTTCCCCTTTATTATGATCTTTTTGAGATACATATTCAATAGAGACTCTGCTGGATCAAAAGGTATGCAGTTTTATAGCCCTTTGGGCATAGTTCCAAATTGCTCTCCAGAATGGTTGTATCAAAGAAGTAGGATTTTAACTGCACAGATTGTAATTTGTAGTCTCACTGTTACTCTCTTTAATGATAGTTCAATCATTTTTCATTCTTGTTCATTTTGTATCTCCATTTTGTGACTATTAATTCATTTGGGGTTTTCTTGACAAAGATACTGGAGTGGTTTGCTATTTCCTTCTCCAGCTCATTTTATAGATGAGTAAACTGAGACAAACAAGATTAAATGACTTGCCCAAGGTCATACATCCTGAGGCCAGATTTGAATTTACAAAGATGAGTCTTCTGGACTCCATGCCCAGTATTTTATCCACTGTAGCATCCAATTTCCCCAATGTTATCTTTAATTTTCTTTAGTATCACTCTCCTTAAAGCCACTTTAATTTTGGTGATCCCATGGAGGATAACCCTATGTGCAGTGAGACATGGTTTCTAATAAGCTTATTAAATTATTGAAGAGGGAATCAGAGACAATGAGAGAGAGAGAGAAAGAAAGAGAAAGATAATATGAGGCCAAGACTAGGACAGTTAAGAGCTTCCCATAAGGAAGCTCCCCAATCCCCATTAATCCCTCAGATCAACACCAACTTAAGCCTTTGAATTGGTTTTGGAGTGACAGAACTCACAAATATTTGGAGTGTAACAAATTTCCAGCAAAAGATATTTTGGAAGAATTTCAGAAAAGATCTGTTTCAATCAGGCTCAGAGGGAAGTAGTGAGCACAGCCACAGTGCAGAAATCCAGGGAGCACTGGGAATATAACAGAAGAAATCTACAGCAATATTGATAACTTGTTCTAGTTGTAAGCCAGTAGATCAACAGATTAGCTATAAGACATCCAACACAAATACAAAAAGCAAATAGTGAGCCTTCAAACTCCAGAATAAGGGATCTGACCATGCCCCCCAGCACCAGAAGTTAATCAGCACCAACCCAGCACAGCCATTGTTGCCTGTAAAGGAAGCTTAGACAATCTCTCCTTTGTCCTAAAAGCAGACCTTAATCTTTTTTGTTTTGTTTTTTTAATGAGCAAAAAAGCAAAAAGAACTCTGACCAGAAACCGTTTTTATGGAGAAAGAGAAAAACAGATTTCAAATCGTGAGGACATTAAAAGCAGATTGTTTCCAGATGAAGCCTCAAAGAATGATATGAATTGGTCCCCATCTCATGGAGCTCTTTTGGAAGAATTCAAAAAGGATCTTAAAAGAGAATTAGAAGAAAAATGGGGAAAGGAAATGAGAACTTTTGCAAGAAGTTTAGAAAAGGAAACACAGAAATTATCTAAAGAAAACTCCTTTAAAAAATAGACTTAATGAAATGAAAAAAAGCAAAAAACTCTTTACAAAATAGATTTGACAAAATGGGAAAAGAAAACAACTCCTTGAAAAACAGAATTTGTGAAATGGAGGGAAAAAATCCATTGAACAAAATAACTCTTTTAAAAATTCAATTGACCAAATACAAAAGGTGCTAAATAAGGTAACTAAAGAAAATAATTCACTAAAAATTAGAACTGAAGAAATAGAAATGAATGACTCAATGAGACATAAATCAGTCAAACAAAATTTTTAAAAATGGAAAAAGTAGAAGAAAATGTAAAATATCTCATTGGGAGAACAATAGATCTGGAAAATAGCTCTAGGAGGAACACTCTAATTGAATTTCCTGAAAATCATGATAAAAAAAGAGTTTATCCATCATCTTTCAGGAAATCATCAAAGAAAACTGCCCTGAGGTCCTAGAACCAGAGAGTAAAATAGCCATTGAAAGAATTCAGCAATCTCCTCCTCAAAGAAACCCCAAAATGAAAACTCCAAGGAATATCATAGCTAAATTTCAGAATTACTGGATCAAGGAGAAAATATTGCAAGCAGCTAGAAAGAAACAATTCAAATATCTAGGAGCCACATTCAGCATTACCCAGGACTTAGCAGTTTCCACCTTAAAGGATCAAAGGGCCAAGAATATGATATTCTGAAAAACAAAGGAACTTGGATTGTAGCCAAGAATCAACTATCCAGCAAAAATGAGCATCATCTTTCAGGGAAGAAGATGGACATTCAATGATACAGGTGAATTTCATTTATTTCTGATGAATAAATCAGAGCTGCATAAAAAAATTTGTTTTCCAAATACAGAATTCAAGAGAAGCATAAAAAGATAAAAAGGAAAGAATTCTTGAGAACTACATCTCTGTTATGGGTGTACTTAGAGAGTGCAAGTATAATTTGATTTTATTGGAATAATATAACAAATATTTTTAAAATAATAAAAAAATATATATAAAAATATAAAACTAGAGGTAGAAAGGGGATTGTAGTGGAAGAGGAAAATGGACATAAAATTAGGGAAAATACATCTCATGAAGAGGCAAAGAAAAGAATCTATAATAATTGAGGGAAAGAAAAGAGGGGGATGAATATTGCGTGAGAGAGAATATCAAAGAGAGAATATCGGACATATTTGGCTTCACAGAGAAATTTATCTCACCCTAAAGGGAAGTGGGAGGGAAAGGGGAAAGGAAAGGGAGAGGTTAATAGAAGAGAAAACAGAAGTATTAGGGGAAAAGTATAAGAAAGGGGGAAGGGCTGTAAAGGAAGAGGGCTGTTTGAGGGAAATGGTAGTCAGAAGCAAAATACGGGGAGGAGGGAAAAGGAAAGAGAAAAGCATAACAAGGTAAATAAGATGGCGGGAAATACAGAATTAGTCATTTTAACTGTGAATTTGAATGGGATAAATTCACCCATAAAATAAAAGTGGATAGTGCCCTGGATTAAAAGCCAGAATCCTACAATATGTTGTTTATAAGAAATATATTTAAAGGAGAGTGATACATATGGAGTAAAGGTAAAAGGCTGGAGCAGAATCTATTATGCTTCAGGTAAAGTTTAAAAAAAAAAAAAAAAGCAGGGGTAGCGATCCTGATCTCACATCCAGCAAAAGCAAAAATAGATCCAATTAAAAGAGATAAGGAAGGAAACTGTATCTTGCTAAAGGGTACCATAGATAATAAAGTAATATCACTACTAAACATATATACCTGGATGTATAGCATCCAAATTCCTAGAGGAGAAGTTAAGAGAGCTACAAGAAGAAATAGACAGCAAAATTATACTAGATCTCAATTTTGCTCTCTCAAACCTAGATAAATTAAACCACAAAATAAATAAGAAATAAATTAAGAAGGTAAATAGAATTTTAGATTAGTTAAGTATGATAGCTCTTTGGAGAAAATTGAATGGAATTAGAAAGGAGTATACTTTTTTCTCAATGTTTCATGGAACCATTCAAAAATTGAGCATATATTAGGGCATAAAAACCTCACAATCAAATGCAGAAAGGCAAAAATAGTAAATGCACCCTTTTCAGAGTATTATGCAATAAGAATCACATGTAATAAAGAGCCAGGGAAAAATAGACCAAAAATTAATTGGAAATTAAACAAACTGATCCTAAAGAATGAGTGAGTGAAACAACAAATCATAGTCACAATTGATAATTTTATCCAAGAGAATGACAAGAATGAGACAACATACCAAAATTTATATCTCTAGATGCTTACTTGCATAAAATAGAGAAAAAGAAGATCAATGAATTGGGCATGCAACTAAAAAAGCTGGAAAAAGAACAAATTAAAAAAAAAAGTAAATGCCAAATTTGAAATTCTGAAAATAAAAGGGGAGGTTAATAAAACAAGTAAAAAAAAAAAACCTATTGATCTAATAAACAAAACCAAGATCTGGTTTTATGGGAAAAAAAACTAAATAAACATTTAGTTAATTTGATCAGAAAAAGGAAAGAAGAAAGTCAAATTGCTAATATCAAAAATGAAAAAGATGAACTTTCCATTAATGAAGAGAAAATTAGAACAATAATTAGGAACTATTTTGCCCAACTGTATGCCAATAAATATGATTATCTAAGTGAAATAGATGAATAGTTACAAAAATATAGATTGCCCAGATTAACAGTGGAGGAAACAAATTAAATATTCCCATTTTAGAAAAGGAAATTGAATAAGCTATTAATCAACTCCCTAAGAAAAAAATCTCCAAAACCAGATGGATTTACATGTGAATTCTACCAAATGTTTAAAGAGCAATTAATTCTAATATTATGCAAACTCTTTGGAAAAATAGGGAAAGACGGATTATTTATACCTTCTGAATTCAATTCTCCCTGTGCAACAAGAAAGTTGTTCGGTTCTGCACACGTATATTGTATCCAGGATATACTGTAACCTATTCACCATGTAAAGGATTGCTTGCCATCTTGGGGAGGGGGTGGAGGGAGGAAGGGGGAAAATCGGAACAGAAGTGAATGCAAGGGATAATGTTGTAAAAAATTACCCTGGCATGAGTTCTATCAATAAAAAGTTATTAAAAAAAAAAAAAAGAAAGAAAAATAGGGAAAGAAAGAATCCTACTAAATTCTTTTTGTGACACAGACATGGTGCTGATACCTAAACCAGGTAGGGTCAAAACAGAGAAAGAAAATTATGACCAATTTCCCTAATGAATATTGATGCAAAAATCTTAAATAAAATATTAACAAAGAGATTTCAGCAAGTTAGCCCTAGGATATTACACCAAAAAAGTCAGATCCAATCTCTTGGAAAAATAGCAAATGCTCATGAATAAGCTAAGCTAATATAATAAAAATGACAACACTACCTAAATTAATCTGTTTATTCAGTGCCAATCAAACCAGAGCAATCAAACCAAAACTCCCAATAAATTACTTCACAGAGCTAGAAAAAATAATAACACAATTCATCTGGAAGAATAAAAAGTCAAGAATTTCAAGTGAATTAAAAAACAAAATGCAAATGAAGGTGGCCTAGCTATATGAGTTCTTAAACTATATTATAAAGATCAGTCATCAAAATCATTTGGTACTGGCTAAGAAACAGAGTAGTTGATTAGTGGAATAGGTTAGGTTCACAGGACAAAATAGTCCATGAATATAGTATAATCTAGTGTTTGACAAACCCAAAGACCTCAGCTTTCAGCATAAGAACTCGCTATTTGGCAAAAAGTATGGCAGAAACTAGGCATTGACCCATATCTAACACTTTATATATACCAAGATAAGATTGAAATGGGTTCATGATTTAGACAAAAAGAGTAATACTATAAGCAAATGATAAGAACAAAAGATATAGTCTATCTCTCAGATTTATGGAAAAGGAAGGAATTTGTGGCCAAAGAAGAACTACAGTACATTATGGAATGCAAAATGGGTAATTTTGAGTATATTAAGTTAAAGAAGTTTCATACAAACAAACCCAATGCAAACAAAATTAGAAGAGAAGCAATAAACTGGGGAAAATTTTTACATTGAAGGGTTCTGATAAAGGCCTCATTTCTAAACTATATAGAGAACTGACCTGAATTATAAGAATTCAAGCCATTCTCCAATTAATAAATGATCAAAGGATATGAACAGGCAATTTTCAGATGAAGAAATTAAAACCATTTCTAGTCATATGAAAAGATGCTCTAAATCATTATTGTTCAGAGAAATGCAAATTAAGACAATTTTTAGGTACCACTACACACCTCTCAGATTGGAAAAGATAATAATGAATGTTGGAGGAGATGTGGGAAAACTGGGACACTGATACATTTTTTGGTAGAACTGTGAATGGATCTAACCATTCAAACTATGCATACCCTTTGACCCAGCAGTGTTTCTTATTAGACCTATATCCCAAAGAGATCTTAAAGGAAAGAAAGGGGTCCACATGTGCAAAACTGTTTGTGGCAGCTCTTTTCATAGTGGCAAGAAACTCGAAATTGAGTGGATGCCTATCAGTTGGAGAATGGCTGAATAAGTTATGGTATATGAACTTTATGGAATATTATTATTCTATAAGAAATGACTAACAGGATGATTTCAGAGAGCTCTAAAGAGATTTACATGAACTGATGCTAAGTAAAATGAGCAGAACCAGAAGATCATTATACACAGCAACAGCAATATTATAAGACGGTCAATTCTGATGAACATGACTCTTTCCAACAATGAGATGACTGATGCCAGTTCCAATGATCTTGAGATGAAGAGAGCCATCTACACCCAGAGGGAGGACTGTGGGAACTGAATGTGAAATGATCACAACATAACCAGGGGGGATCTCCCACCTCAATTCTCATACCTCAACATTTGCACCTCATCATTTGGTTCCCTGACCTCATCAGATAGATATGATCTGAGGTCTAACATACTTTTACAAGGAATAAGAAAAGGGTCACGGGTCATGCAAATTCTCTTTTGGGGACAGAGCAAACAGGATCCAGGACTATTATGAATGTCCTATTTCCAAGATGGGTACTGGAATAGAATTATATAACTATTCCAAGGATATGAATTTGATTCAGAAAGAAAAATAATTCCCTGATCACTCTTAAGGGTACCATACTCGCCAGCTTAGTTCTTCCTCACCAAATGTTAGGTACTTAAAGGATTAGCTTACAAATGACAAATAATGAGTCCATGTACACAAAATAACAGCACTGAGATGATTCTCCCAAACCCTGGGTGGGTAATGAGCACTGGTGGAAGGAAAAGCTAAATAAATCAAAATCAAGTTAACTCTTGCTTCAGATGAGAAAGATAACTATTTTTTCCCACAGAAAGTACTTTTATCATGAACCCCCAAACTGTGCTTTTGTTACTACTGCTGCTGTTGTTATTATTGTCATTGAGTCATTGAGTCATGACCCCATGAACTATAGCACACTAGGCTCATCTATCCTCCACTAATTCTTGAAGTCTGTGCAAGTTCACGTTTGTTTCCATGACATCATCTATCCATCTCACCCTTTGCTATCCCCTTTTCCTTCAATTTTTCTCAAAATCAGAGTTGTTTCCAATGAGTCCTGTGTTTTCATTATGTAGCCAAAATATTTAAGCTTCAGTTTCAATATATGACCTTCCAGTGAATAGTCTGAAATAATTTCTTTTAATATTGACTGATTTGATTTCCTTAGTATCCAAGGGATTCTCAAAAACTTCTCTAGCACCATAGTTGGACAGAACTATGCCATTAGCCTTCAAATATTTGATGTTTAATATTAAACAGACAAAATTTTAGCCCAATACCCCGTTTTGAAGATAAAAGAGCAAAGAAATAATCACCTGGTCATAACTGTCCTCTGTCCAAAAAAATAGAAATTCAGCAGGATAGGCCAATTCTTTATGTTGTTCATCTGAATTGATAAAGATGTTGAAGAGCGTGTTAGAGGGCAGGTATGATAATGGTAATCTCAATTACATGCAGAAATCAAAGAGTTAAGTTGCTTAAACTGGTAAAAAAAAACTTATGTTAGGTGTTTCTCTTCAACAATGAGATGAACCAAATCAATTCCATTTGTTCAATAATGAAGAGAACCAGCTACACCCAGCAAAAGAACTATGGGAAATAAATATGAACCACAACATAGCATTTCCACTCCCTCTGTTTTTGTCCGCTTGCATTTTTGATTTCCTTCTCAGGTTATTTTTACCTTATTTCTAAGTCCGATTTTTCTTGTGCAGCAAAATAACTGTATGGATATGTAAACATATATTGTATTTAAAATATACTTTAACATATTTAACATGTATAGCTCTACCTGCCATCTAGGGGAGGGGGTGGGGGAAAGGAGAGGAAAAGTTGGAACAAAAGGTTTTGCAAGGGTCAATGCTGAAAAATTTTCCCTGCATATATCTTGTAAATAAAAAGCTATAGTAATTTAAAAAAAAAACTTATATTAGGAAAATGAGAAAACAGAGGAGGTGTTCTCTTATAAACACAAACTGAGATTTCTGAGGAAAACTAGGATCTAATAAGATCTGGTTGAGAATTTATATAGGATTCAAGAACTAGGAACCTTCTCTTAACGCTCTAGAACAATGTATTCTCTCATCCTAGCCTCACAACTGTATTGCCAGAGAAACTGAGGCAAGATAGAGATTAGAGAGTTTTTAATATTTTATTTATTGGAGAGTTTAATTGATTGATTGGATTGGACTCTCATCTCAAAGCATCCTGTATTGAATGTGAGACTAAGGATTTTTATAGGATTTCAGTGAGAAGAGAAACAAAGGCAGAAGGCAGAGAGTGGGAATTTTCAGAGATGGACCATAAATTCAATGCTGACAGATTGGAGGTGAGAACTATAAATTCTTACAAATTGGGAATTAAGGAGGTAGTCAAACTAGAGTTAGGAAGTCTGGAGAGATAGAGGTAGAAGATGTCAATTAGGTGTCTGAGATAGGACATCTGGAGTCTTATCTTTTGGAATGCCAGGGTGGCTAGATCTCTATAGCCCTAATTATTTCAGCCCTAATGAACAGAAAGCACGCGGAGAGGGGCGGGGATGGGGGGGAAGGACATAGCATACTAACTCAGGGAAATTGAGATATTATAATTCAGGGAAACTAATGCAGGGAAACTGAGGTGGAACAATTCAAAGAGACTGTGGCATAATACCACAAACACTATTGAATCTATGGAATATCCCTCATCTAAATGTACTGGGCTTTCTAACCTCCAAGAGGTTTGCTGTACTTGATTCCACTGGGGCATATCACTATTCCTAGTGCTCTTGCATTATCTATGGTGGGATCTCTCTGCATCATCAACTAACTTCTAGTTCCTCCAGAATTTCTGTCTCTCCTTCCATTAATCTCACTGGAAAAAAGCATTTCTCTTCCACTATAACTATGAATTGAAAAGGAGTTAAAGATGTTACTGCTGTTTCTTGAAGGAGACTCTCCATCTCTTGATTCCAGGCATTTATTTTCTGTTCCTCTCCAATCTTGCATCTTCAGCTGCCTCCCAGATACTTCAAACTGATTTTACAATCTTAAATCCAAAAAAGAACTCATTATCTTTCCCCTTCATTGCCACTCTGCTAACCTAACATTATTGTAGAGGACATTACTATAATCACAATCCCTCAAGTTCACAATTTAAGAGCCATGCTGAATTCCTTACAATTTCTCAACACTTCCACTTCCACCCCACTCCAGCCCCATATCAAAGTTATCGCCAAAGCTTATCAATTTCACCCTTGCAACGCCTCTCATCCCCTTCTCTCCTCTGTCACCTCAATTATTGAAATGGCCTGCTAATAGGTCTGTCTACCTCAACTCTCTCTCCACTAAATCTACCTCCATTCTGCCACTAAAGTCATTTTTTTAAAGTGTTGATTTGATCATATCACCCCCCTACTGAATAAATTCTAGTGGCTTCCTGTTGCCTCTAGGAACAAATACAAAATTCTCTTTTTGGCGTTCAAAGCTCTTCAAAACCTCTTCTACCTTTCTAGCCATTATTAAACCTTATTCCCCAACATGTACTCTTCAATACAGTGACATTGCTCTCCTGGCTCTTCCATGAACAATACATTCCATCTGTTAGCTCCAGGCTTTCTCTTTGGAGAACCATTCCTGGAATGTTCTCCCTTTTTTGATCATGCTACTTACCTCACTGAATTCCTTTAAGATTCAACTAAAATCCCAGATTGTAAAGGATACCTTCCCTAATCCCTCTTACAGTGCCTTCCCTCTGTTAATTATTTCCTACATATCTTTTATATGGCTTGCTTTGTATATAATTGTTTGCATGGTGTCTCCATCATGGGATTATAAACTCCTTGAGTTCAGGGACTGTCTTTTGCTTCTTTTTTGTATTCCCACTGCTTAGTATCTTCTTTAAAAAAAAAAAAAAACTGCTTTCTTACACTCTCAATCTGACCCCTCTTCCCTCAAATTAAGAATACAAAAAAAAAAAAAAAAAACAACAACCCTCAAACCTATTATAAATATACATTCAATCAAAACAAATGTCAACATTAGCCATGTTCAAAATTTTTTTGAAAATTTTGAAAATTTTCCCTGGCATTCTGAATTCTGAGTTTTTACCTCTCTTTTAGGAGGTAGAAAACATATTTCATCATTAATCCTCTAAAATTATAGCTGGTCATTATGTTGATAAGAGTTCAGCATAATATTACTTCATCACATTTATATACCATAATGTGTTCACTCATTCCCTAATTATTGGCACCTCCTCAAATTCTCATTCTTTGCTGCCTTTTTTGAGGCATATAAATTTGAGCTTTTTTGAGCTATAAATAGTTTTGTGGATCCTTAGAACTTAATCTATCTTTTCTTTAATTCTTCCTCCATTATTTTCCCCTTTATTTTTGTTAAGCAAAAAAATTTTCTAAACCCAACACTGTGTACTTTTCCTTCTTTTGACCAGTTTAGATGAAAGTGAAGTTCAAGTATCAGCAGTTCCCTCTAGCTACTTTTTCCTGTATACCTATTCACCTGTATACCCTGAATATATAAGATAATTTTGCTTAACCTTTCTTCCCTTTCCCATTTCCCTGCCCCCAGTATGCCCCTAGTATTCCTCCATCCTTCTTTTTCCATTATTTTCTTAATATTATCTTAATAAAAATAATTTCATTCTTTTCTTTAAATTAAGACAAAACAGAACCACTTACAGACTTTGTCTAATTGTATTTCCTCTATGAACCCTGATGATATTACGAATCCAGGGAACATGTAAACAGTTTATTCTTATTTAGTTCTTTGTCATTTTTTCATCCATGTCTATCTTCTTATATTTCTTTTCACTCTTGTGTTTAAATTCATAGTTTCAACATGATTCTGGTCTTTTTATCAACAGGTTTTTATAGTGGGCTTCTTTTTATCTGCTTGCTTATTCTTTTAGCCTGTTTCCTAACTTCAGTCTTGATATTAGAACTGGACTCTTGTGACACTTCTGGAAGGAGAGTCTAGACTGGTCCTGTTACTTCTTTCTTATGGTATTGTGTTGCATTATTCTAGGATCTCAAGGACAGATTGGGGATTGTAAACTTTCAGTGCTCCTAAAGTGATCTAATCTAGGGAAAAGTATAATTGCTGTCTTCTGGTCTGGTCTCTGCAAGTTCCTGACCTTAGTCTACATCTGAGCAAGTTCAAATTGCCACAGGATTCAGTCCCTATCAGTCAGGTGGAAAGTTTTGTTATTTCAGAATGACAGAGTATACTTCCTTTGGACTGGGATTCTTGCAAGCTAGAATAGATACTGGAAATTAGACCCTGTTCAGATCCGGGGGTCCAAACTACACTGTTTCTACTTATTTCTGAAATGGCTTTTTAAAAAAGTATACTGCCCAAAACCTTTGTATCAGAGAACATCACCCTTATTCATAGATCTGCTTCTCAGCCTCCCCTAAATTTGTGATCCAGAACTAAATAGGGAGCAACAAAGCTGCCAGTTTGCATCTATCCCTATTGCTATGCCCTTTTAGGGCCTGTTGTTTTCTCAGGATACCTTTTTTGGCCTCATGTACAGCTTCTCCCTGGGCACTGGAGTGTTTATACATTACATGATCCTGGTCCAACTCCATTCCCTCATATTTACAGACCTACTGTCCGTCTCCGTAGCTGAATTTGTGTGGACAAATCACTTACTGCCTTTTTCTTCATTTCCCCATTAGAATTTGTTCTGGCATATTTTTTTAGATCTCTTTGGAGGAAGTTTGTCAAGGGGAGACCACCCCTTGCTACTTGCTACTACTCTGCCATCTTTGCATTTTCATTGGCTGTCCCTGTGCCTTCCTCAAAACTGCCTCTTGACTCCCCTAGCTTCCTTCAAGTTCCAGTGTCAATTATTTCTCATTTCCTTGATAAAGTGCCAGACACATAATAGATACTTAACTTATAGCCTCCAGTTTATTGACTGACATTAAATGTAGTCCTACCCTCCCAACAAATAAAAGTTACATACATAGATAACAATGCAGTTAATATACCTAAGGGATGTTCTTCACCAGGTGTGCCATAGGATAATGGATTTGTTCAGTCATAGCAACTCATGTAGCCTTTTTTTTTTTAAATTTATTAAACTCTTTATTTTCAAAACATATACATGTATAATTTAACAACATTGACCCTTGCATAATCTTGTGTTTCATATTTTCTCTTCCTTCACCCTATCCCCACCCCTAGATGGCAAGAAATCCAATATGTGTTAAACATGTTAAAATATGTTAGATCCAATATGTGTAGACATTTATACAATTCTCTTGCTGCACAAGAAAAATCAGATCAAAAAAAGAAAGAAAATGAGTAAGAAAACAAAATGCAAGAGAACAACAACAAAAAGAATGAGAATGTTATGTTGTGATCCACATTCAGTTCCCACAGTCCTCTCTCTGGGTGTAGATAGCTCTCTTTATCACAAGACCATTGGAACTGGCATCAGTCATCTCATTGCTGGAAAGAGTCACCTTCATCAGAACTGATCGTCGTATAATATTGATGTTGCTGTGAACAATGATCTCTTGATTCTGCTCATTTCACTTGGCATCAGTTCATGTAAGTCTCTCTAAAATCATCCTCCTGATCATTTCTTATCGAACAATAACATTCCATAACATTCATATATCATAACTTATTCAGCCATTCTCCAATTGATGGGCATCCACTCAACTTTCCAGGTTCTTGCCCCTACGAAAAGGGCTGCCAGAACATTTTTGCACATGTGGGTCCTTTTCCTTTCTTTAAATTCTCTTTGGGACATAAGCCCAATAGAAACACTTATGGATCAATAGGTATGCACAGTTTGATAACTCTTTGAGCATAGTTCCAAATTGCTCTCCAGAATGGTTGGATCTGTTCACAGTTCCACCAACAATGAACTAGTGTCCCAGTTTTCCCACATCCCCTCCAACATTGGGCATTATCTTTTCCTGTCATCTTAGCCAATCTGAGAGGTATATAGTGGTATCTCAGAGTTGTCAACTCTGACAGACAGAGTTGTCTTAATTTGCATTTCTCTGATCAATAGAGCATCTTCTCATATGAATAGAAATGATTTTAATTTCTTCATCTGAAAATTGTCTGTCCATATCTTTTGACCATTTATCAATTGGAGAATGGCTTGAATTCTTATAAATTTGAGTCAGTTCTTTATATATTTTAGAAATGAGGCCTTTATCAGAATCTTTAAATGTAAAATGATTTATCAATTTATTGTGTAGCCTATCTTTAAAACATCTTGAGATCACAGAAAATCTACATTATGAGCCAGTAAAGAACATAACCACATAAATGAAATGATAGCTCTTCAAAGTATTAAAAATTATAAGATTGTATTTTAATATTTGCTTTTTCATATTTTGTAGAAATTGATAGAATGCCAGAATGTATTAAGGGCAAAAAAAAAAAAAAAAAAAAAAATCCTGTGATGCAGCATTTGATGGGGGAGAAGAGATCTGAATTTGAATCTTATGGGCATATAACTCAAACCTTTCCAGAACTCAGTTTTCCAGTCTATAACATTTTAGGGATGAACTACATAATCGTTTTAGTTTTAAATCTATGATCCCTTGATGCTAAAAAAAAAAGTTTGTTCTTTAATATTACCATTGTATAGTTACCACAAATATATCAAATCAAGTTTTTCCTACTTTCAATTCCAATACATAATCTTAACTTTCTGTTGAATTTGTTACAATAGAAAAAAAATTACATTAAAGTTGCCTACAATCCTTTCAAACATTTCAATTAGCTTTTCTTTAAAGTACTTAAATATTATGTCATTAGGTAGATATATATCTAATGTTCATTATTTTTAAGGCCTTTAAGCATAATATGTTTTTTTTTTTATCATTTGTCTTTCTTGTCAGAATTTATTTTTATGGTTGCCTTATCCAAAAACAAATGATCTTTTGTTTGCAATTCTTGCTTTTATGGATTTATCTGAAACACAATATATTTTATTCTGGTCCCTCATTTTATTTTTTTATGTGTATTTATTATTGAAGTGTGTTCCTTATATGGTGCATGTTGTTGGGTACTGTTCCATTTTGCAACTCAATTTTTACAAGTGTATTTAGCCCATTAATATGTAAGGTTATTGTGCTTATGTTTTTTTTTTTTCCTCAATGAAATCATATTGATTAATTTTGCTTAAAACAATCCCGTACTAATTTCTGACATCAAATATGGACATAATATAATGCCCCTTCCTAGTGCAACCCAGAAAATAGCATTTTTTAATGTATCATCATAATTTTAAGATTAATGAATCATTCCTCCTCTCCTTTTCTGAAAAACTTCTATCTAATCTTTCTCCAAGAGACTGACCTTTAAGTGTTTTTCCTTGTTCCTTCCTTGTTCAGACAAAATAGGACTTCTAAGGAACAATAATTTTGTCTCCTTCTTGTAGCTTGTAAACATGATACTTTATGTTGCTTTTTTGTTCTATTTAGACCTTATTTGCTGAGTATGAAGTTCAAAGACTGTTTATTTCTAGTTTTCTTTAAAATATGCTTGAAAGTCTATCTTTCTGGTCAAGGTTCATATTTTTTCCATAAAGGAGTATGTTCATCTTAGAAACATATGTTATTCTGTGGTAGAAGTAATTTTCATTTGCTAGTTGGTGTATCATATATTATGGTATTCTTTTTTTTTAATTTCTCATGATCAGTGAGTAATTCTATACAATTAGTACTGTTTCCTCCCTGTTTCTTGCAAAACTCTTAAACACAAAAGATTCTAAAAATTGACCACTGCAGTGTGGCTACCTAAAAGTTTAATGGCCATATCTTCTGGATACTATTAATCTACAAGTTCAATTCTTCCTTCCTTTCTTCCTTCCTCTCTTTCTTTCTATCTCTTTTCCTCTTCTTTCTTCTCCTTCTTCTCCTTTTTCTTCTTCTGTTCTTCTTCAACAAGCTAAGCCTTTTCAATCAATCAAAAAACATTAAAGGCTTTTTGTTGATATAGAAACATGAAAGGCCCTAGAAAAATCTAGTTTTCTCACATAAACTTTCACATTTAAGTGAAAATAGTCTCAGAAAAGACCATTTATAAAGAAACCCAAAAAAGAAGCAAAGGTAAGCTTCTCCATTCAATCCAGAGCTATGCAAAAAGTTGGCCAGAAGGGGGAAAGTCTAGTAAAGGAGTCAAACCAAGGACAGCTAATGCCAGCTCAGTTAAACATAGAAGCATCAGAGGCAGGGATAATGTTGTGCTAGGGAAATGAGAACAGATTTCAGTAGCTGAACTTGAAGCTAATAGAGATTGGAAAATGACAGGAGGTAACATTAATTCCAGTTATATTTTGAATATGACCATTACAAGCCAGTAACAATAAAGCTAAATGTTCCATCATTGACTGAACAAATACAACCAAATTAAACCAAGGACCTGAAGCATACCATAAATGTAGTAGGAGGCCATCACACATCTGTATTCTTATCTAACTGACAATTATTGAGGTACATGTTTTTGTTAACAGTAGTTTTCTATTCTGCATATCAATAACTGTTATCTTGTAAACTTTACTCCTTTATGGGAGTTTTCTAAAGAACTTTTTTCCAATATGATTCTCTGCTATGGCAGTTCCTCAGTCATCAATAGAATCCTGTGGATCATCTCCTTGAAATTTTGGTGTCAGAAGTGAGATGATAGTACTTTGCCAAGGACTCCAAGAAATAATGAAATATTGGTAATTACATTTGTGGAATCAAAATTCTACTAAATTCCCCTTGGTTCTTTCCTGTGGCCTCAGTCACAAAACCTGTTTTTTCTGCTTTTGTTGGTTACATACGCTTGGATTTTTTGGAAGCAACTCAGTAGCACTACCTACTTGGTGTCTTCACTTTCTGAGATAATTATGTAGTTATAGGAAGAATTACTTCCAAGACCTCCTGTCTGTCTTTTCTGAAAGGAACTTAGATAAATTTTTCTGTACAATAATTATATGATAGTGTCTATTAGATTATGACCAAATAGAATTTGTATACTAGACATGATTCCCAACTGCAATTTTCCTGAGAAGTATCTTTTGATCATGAAATTCTTAAACAGTTTTGTAAGAATCTGAAAATATATCATCTGGGGGCTGTCAAGATGAAGGGGAAAAAAACAGATAATTGCTCTTCCCCATTTCCCTTGAAACAATGTTAATTCAAACTGTAAACAAATTCTGGGGCAACAGAACCCACAAAAAGAATTTTCTAAGCTAAGATAACTTAGAAGAACTTCAGAAAAGCTGTCTCACTTGGGTTAAAAAGGAGTGTACCCCAGCATAGGCAGCATAAGGGAAAACCCATAGGAAGTTCCTAGGCACAGTACAGAGCAGCGATCTAGACCCCATGATCCTTGCTCAATGGGCCAGCCTTAAATCCTCCAGATCCAAGTCAGCAAGCAAACTCCAGCCTAGGAAACCCCAGCACAATGGGCCCCACCAGGCTGGGCCACCCCAGCACAGTGGGAAAGCTGCAAGCCCCATAGGCCTCACCCCAGAAAGCTAGTGACCAAGCTCCTGGCCCTCAACACAAGAAATCTGGACCTCAGGAGCAGAGCTCAACTTAGAAAAATATGAAATAGGCTGGAAAATTAGAAAAACAAAACAAAACAAAAAATAGTCCTGATACTAGAAAGCTACTTATGGTAACAGGGAAGATGAAAACAAATTCAGATGAGGACAATATTGTCTAAATGCTTATATGCAAATAAGCCTCAAAGAGTACTATGAATTGGTTTCAAGCCTCAAAATTCCTCCTGAAAAAGCGAAAAAAATTTTTAAGTCAAACAAGAGAAGTAGATGAAAAACTGGGAAAAGGTTCTCTGGCTCGGTTTTCTTGGGGTCTCTGGGAGCAGCCTTCATTTCAGTTCAGTAATCACCACAAGAGTAGCCAGGGGTTAAAGTCCAAGCCCTTTATTATCTCCTTGCCTAGGGAGGACAGCTTTCTTAGAGGCTTTCTGGAGTCTTGGTTTCAGTGGAGAAACTAAGGAGGAGAGTCCTGCCACCATGGTGGTGTGAGATGGGATGAATCTGTCTTGAGTCCAAGGGCTTGTGCTTCAGCCTCCAGTCCATTTGTCTTCTCTAACTCTCTCTGAATCTCTCTGAGAGCTTAAGCTCCTGCCTCCGGTTCTCTTGTCTTCTCTGCTTCTCCCTGAATCTGAATGAATCTAGCTGAGTCCCAGCTTATATGCTCTATAATGAGTATAAACCAATCATTATATCACTAGTAAACCATTATTTATTGTAAGATTAAATCAATCATACTCAACCATGCTAAACTAGATAACCATTGTCTCATCAATTCCACTTATTTTGTACCTTTAAGAATCCTTTGTTTCAAATTCAGAGTTCTGGCCTAGAACAATGCAAGATAATCAGCTTAAAGAAAAGAAAACAACTATTTAAAAAGTAGAATTGCCCAAAGGGAAGAAGTACAAAAAGCCACAAAAGAAAACAATTCCTTAAAAAGTACAACTAGTCAAATGGAAAAAAAAGAAGGTACAAAATACACAGAAAGAAACAACTCATTAAAAAGTAGAATTGGTCAGATGGAAAAGGAAATAGAAAAACTAACTGAAGAAAATAATTCTTTAAAAATTAGAGTTGGGCCATCCATTCCTAATAAAAACACTTGAGAGCATAGGAATAAATGGACTTTTCCTTAAAATAGTCAGGAGCATATATTTAAAACCATCAGTAAGCATCATATGCAATGGGGAAAAACTGGAACTTTCCCAGTAAGATCTGGAGTGAAGCAAGGTTGCCCTCTATCACCATTATTATTTAATATCATATTAGAAACACTAGCCTCGGCAATAAGAGTTGAGAAAGATATTAAAGGAATTAGAATAGGCAATGAAGAAACCAAACTATCACTCTTTGCAGATGATATGATGGTATACCTAGAGAACCCCAGAGATTCTACTAAAAAGCTATTAGAAATAATTCATAATTTTAGCAAAGTAGCTGGCTACAAAATAAATCCCCATAAATCCTCAGTATTTTTATACATCACCAACAAAACCCAACAGCAAGAGATACAAAGAGAAATTCCATTCAGAATAACTGTTGATACCATAAAATATTTGGGAAGCTATCTACCAAAGGAAAGTCAGGAATTATATGAGCAAAATTATAAAAAAGTCTCCACACAAATAAAGTCAGACTTAAATAATTGGAAAAATATTAAGTGCTCTTGGATCGGCCAAGCGAACATAATAAAGATGACAATACTCCCTAAACTAATCTATTTATTTAGTGCTATACCAATCAGACTTCCAAGAAAATATTTTAATGATCTAGAAAAAATAACAACAAAATTCATATGGAACAATAAAAAGTCGAGAATCTCAAGGGAATTAATGAAAAAAAAATCAAATGAAGGTGGCCTAGATGTACCTGATCTAAAATTATATTATAAAGCAGCTGTCACCAAAACCATTTGGTATTGGCTAAGAAATAGATTAGTGGATCAGTGGAAAAGGTTAGGTTCACAAGACAGAATAGTCAACTATAGCAATCTAGTATTTGACAAACCCAAAGACCCTAACTTCTGGGAAAAGAATTCATTATTTGATAAAAACTGCTGGGATAATTGGAAATTAGTATGGCAGAAATTAGGCATGGACCCACACTTAACACCATATACCAAGATAAGATCAAAATGGGTCCATGACCTAGGCATAAAGAACGAGATTATAAATAAATCAGAGGAACATAGAATAGTTTATCTCTCAGACTTGTGGAGGAGAAAGAAATTTGTGACCAAAGATGAACTAGAGACCATTACTGATCACAAAATAGAAAATTTTGATTACATCAAATTAAAAAGCCTTTGTACAAAAAAAAAACTAATGCAAACAAGATTAGAAGGGAAGCAACAAACTGGGAAAACATCTTCACAGTTAAAGGTTCTGATAAAGGCCTCATTTCCAAAATATATAGAGAACTGACTCAAATTTATAAGAAATGAAGCCATTCTCCAATTGATAAATGGTCAAAGGATATGAACAGACAATTTTCAGAGGATGAAATTGAAACTATTACCACTCATATGAAAGTGTTCCAAATCATTATTGATCAGAGAAATGCAAATTAAGACAACCCTGAGATACCACTACACACCTGTCAGATTGGCTAAGATGACAGGAAAAAATAATGATGAATGTTGGAGGGGATGCGGGAAAACTGGGACACTAATGCATTGTTGGTGGAGTTGTGAACGAATCCAACCATTCTGGATAGCAATCTGGAATTATGCCCAAAAAATTATCAAATTGTGCATACCCTTTGATCCAGCAGTGTTCCTATTGGGCTTATATCCCAAAGAAATATTAAAGAAGGGAAAGGGACCTGTATGTGCCAAAATGTTTGTAGCAGCCCTATTTGTAGTGGCTAGAAACTGGAAAATGAATGGATGCCCATCAATTGGAGAATGGCTGGGTAAATTGTGGTATATGAATGTTATGGAATATTATTGTTCTGTAAGAAATGACCAGCAGGATGAATACAGAGAGGACTGGCGAGACTTACATGAACTGATGCTAAGTGAAATGGGAGATCATTATACACTTCGACAACGATATTGTATGAGGACATATTTTGATGGAAGTAGATTTCTTTGACAAAGAGACCTAACTGAGTTTCAGTTGATAAATGACGGACAAAAGCAGCTACACCCAAAGAAAGAATACTGGGAAACGAATGTGAACTATCTGCACTTTTGTTTTTCTTCCCGGTTATTTATACCTTCTGAATCCAATTCTCCCTGTGCAACAAGAGAACTGTTCGGTTCTGCAAACATATATTGTATCTAGGATATACTGCAACATATCCAACATATAAAGGACTGCTTGCCATCTAGGGGAGGGGGTGGAGGGAGGGAGGGGGAAAAAATCGGAACAGAAATGAGTGCAAGGGATAATGTTGTAAAAAAAATTACCCTGGCATGGATTCTGTCAATATAAAGTAATTATTAAATAAAAATTAAAAAAAAAAATTAGAGTTGGGCAAGTGGAAGCTAATAACTCTATGAGATATTAAGAAACAATTGCAGTTTCATGAATGAAAAAAAAAAATAGGAGCAAATGTAACAAACCTCACTGGAAAAATAACTGACCTGGAAAACAGTTTCAAGAGTGAAAATTTAAGAATTATTGAACTATCTGAAGCTGTGCTTTAAAAAAAAGAAGACAGTCTGGCCAGTATCTTTCAAGAAATTGTCAAGGAAAACTGCCCTGATGTCCTAGAAGCAAAGGGTAAATTAATAATTAAAAAAAATCCACCAATCACCTCCTGGAAGAGATCCCAAAATGAAAATTCCCAGGAATATTTTAGCCAAATTCCAGAACTCTCAGATCAAGGAGAAAATACTACAAGCATCTAGAAAGAAACAACTTAATTAATAAGGAGCTACAGTCAGGAGTTAGCAGCTTCTACATTAAAGGATTGGAGGGCTTAGAATATGATATTCCAAAAGACAAAGGAGCTTGAATTACAATCAAGAATCAGTTACCCATCAAAACTGAGCATTTATCTTTCAGGGGGAAAATGGATAAGTATTCCTGATGAAAAGTCCAGAGCTGAAACTAAAATTCAATTTTCAAATACAAGAGTCAAGAAAAGCATAAAAGATATAAATAAGAAGGAATAAAACATGTTATTCAATAAGGTTAAACTGTTTATATCCCTAACTGGAAGATGATACTGGTAATTCTTAAGAATTGTTTCTTTTTTTAGAGCAGTTGGAAAGAGTACCTATATACTCAGAGAATGAAGGTATGATATTTGTAAAACTACGTGATAAAAAAAGAATCATGCTGAGAAAAGAAGAAAGGGGGAGGCACAATGGGGTAAATTATATCACATAAAGATGTATGGAACCTGTTGTAGTTGAGAGAAAGAAGTGAGGATT
This sequence comes from Antechinus flavipes, assembly GCF_016432865.1. Taxonomy (NCBI): domain Eukaryota; kingdom Metazoa; phylum Chordata; class Mammalia; order Dasyuromorphia; family Dasyuridae; genus Antechinus; species Antechinus flavipes. The sequence continues at coordinate 186,903,431 of NC_067401.1, forward strand.
ACTTTATCTATTCAATCAGATTTAGCTCAAAAAAGAAATAACATACACATTCAACTGAATATAGATATCTATCTTATTCAATAGGAAAATAGGAGGGAAGAGGGAAAAGGGAGAAAGAAACTGATAGAAGAGCAGATTGAAGAAGGTGATATTTAGAAACAAAATACTGGTGAGGAAGAACAAGATGAAAGGAAATAGAAAGAAAAGTATAAACGAGAAAATTAGGATGAAGGGAAATCATAGTAATCATAATTGCGAATGGGAATGGGATGGACTCACCCATAAAATGGAAATAGACAACAGAATAGATTAAAAACTAGAATCCCTTACTATGTTGTTTACAAGAAACACATCTGAAGCAGAGAGAGTACACATAAAGTAAAGAAAAAAAGCTGGAGCAAAAAGTATTATGCTTGGGGCAGCTAGGTGGTACAGTGAATAGAGCACTAGCCCTGAAGTCAAGAGGACCTGAGCTCAAATATGACCTCAGACACATAACCTAGACAAGTCACTTAATCCCCAATTATCTCAGGAAAAAAAAGTATTATGCTTTAGCTGAAGTTAAATTTTAAAAAGTAGGGGTTGCAATCATGATCTTAGATAAAGCAAAAACAAAAATAGAGAAAAGGAAGGAAATTACATCTGGCTAAAAGATACCACAGACATGAAGTAATATAAGTACTAAAGAATATATATCAAATGGCATAGCATCCACTTTCTAAAAGAGAAGCTAAATGAATTATAGGAGGAAATAGTAAGACTATACTAGTTAGGAACCTCAACTTTCCCCTCTTAGAATTAGATAAATCCAACATCAGAATAAACAAGAAAGAAGTCAAAAGGAGGTGAACAGAATTCTAGAAAAGCTACATAGACAGACCTGTGGAAAAAATTGAATGGGAATAAAAAGGAATATACCTTTTTCTCAGTGGTACATGGCATCTACATAAAAATTAGGGCATAACAACTTCACAATCAAAGGCAGAAATACTAAATACATCCTTTTTAAATATATTTAATACAAGTTATATTTAATAAAGGGACATGGAAAGATAAATTAAACATTAATTGGAAACTAAATAATCTAATCCTAAGGAATGCATGAGTCAAACAACTAATGATGGAAACAATTATTCCATCAAAGAGAATGACAAAAATGAGATAATATATCAAAATTTATAGGATACAATCAAAGCAATACTCAGGGGAAATTTTATATTTCTAGATGTTTACATTAATAAACAGAGAAACAACAGATCAATGAACTGGGCATATATTAAAAAAAAAACTAAAAAAGAACAAATTAAAAATTCTTAATTAAAAACCAACTTGGAAATCCTGAAATTCAAAGGAGACATTAATAAAACTTAAGAAAACTACTGAACTAACAAATAAAACTCAGAACTGGTTTTATGGGAAAAAAACAATAAAATATATAAACTTTTGGTTAATTTGATTCAAAAAAAAGAAAAAACTCAAATTACTAGTATCAAAAATGAAAAGGTTGAATTCACACCAATGAAGGGAATATTAAAGCAATAATTTAATTTAGAGTTATTTTGTCCAATTATATGCCAATAAATCTGACAATATAAGTGAAATGGATGTGTATTTACAAAAATATAAATTGCCCAGATTAATAGAAGAGGAGATAGAATATTTAAGTAATTTCATTTTAGAAAAAGAAATTGAACAAGTTATCATTGGACTTCCCCAAAAAAATTTCCCATGGCCAGATGAACTTGCAAGTGAATTCTACTAAGCATTTAAAGAAGAGCTAATTTCAATACTGTATAAACTATTGGGAAAAATAGGCAAAGGAGTCCAACCAAATTCCTTTTGTGACCTCCAATATGGTGCTAATACTTAAATCAGGAAGAGCCAAAATGGAGAAAAAAAATTATAGACCAGTTTCCCTAATGAATATTGATGCAAAATTTTCAATAAAAAATTATCAAGGAGATTATGGTCATTTAAAAAAAGATCATATACTATGACCAGATAGGATTTATCCCAGGAATGAACATTCATTATTAGGAAAATCATCAGCATAATTGATCATATCAATAACAAAACCAACAGAAAAATTAATACATAATACAATAATGCCTTAATACAGGGAGAAAAATTTTGATAATTTTTTTTTAATCAAAGCACCCATTTTATTAAAAGTATTAGAAAGCATAAAAATAAATGGGACTTTCCTTAAAATTCTACTAATTTATCTAAAACTATCACCAAGCATAATTTGTAATGGAGATAAGCTAATAGCCTTCCAAATAAGATCAGGGGTGAAACAAGGATGCCCATTATCACCACTATTTTTCAATACTGTACTAGAAATGTTAGCTTTAGAAATAAAAGAAGGAAAAGGAAATTGAAGGAATTAGAATAAACAATGAAGAAACAAAACTATCACTTTTGCAAATGATATGGTGGTATACTTAGAGAATTTTAGAGAATAAACTTGAATTTCAATTCACTCAATTTATTTTCACAAAAAATAAAATCTCACAAGTAAAACATTAAAACTAACTCAGATATGTTTGATTCTATCATTCACAGGAAATAGACAGAAGCAATGTTATCATATTGTCAATATTAAGCAATGTTAATATTTGTTTCAGCATTCTACTATTAATCTTGGTAGTAAATTTGTTTTTGTTTTTTTAACTTATTCCTATTAACAGAAAGATAGCTTAGCTGTAAATGGACTGTGAGAGAAAAATTTCTTTGCAAATTCAAATTCATTAAATTTAAATTACTTGAAATAATTAACAACTTCAGCAAAATTGTAGGATACATTTGAAGGATAAACTCACATAAATCACTGGCATTTCTGTGGATTTACCAACAACATGAAGAAGCAAGAGATTTTCCATCTACCATTTGTCAATAGACAATTTCTATTTAAAATAACTATAGACAATATAAAACACTAGGGACTCTACCTATAAACCAAGTTATCAATATCAAAAATGAAAAGGATGAATTCACACCAGTGAAAAGGAAACTAAAGTAATAATTCAAATTTGTAAAAATACAAATTATTCCCCAATTGATAAATTGGGATGTGAACAGGCAATTTGAAGATAAAGAAATCAAAGCTAACTGTAGTCATATGAAAAAAAACCCTCTAAATCACTGATTTAGATTGGAGAAATGCAAACTGAAACAACTCTGAAGTATCACCTCACACCTATAAGATTGACTAATATGACAGAAAAGGAAAATGATAAATGTTGGAAAATATGTGGGAAAATTTGGACACTAATACATTGTAAGTGGAGTTATGAATTGATCCAACCATTCTGAGGAATAATTTAGAACTCTGCCCAAAGGGCAATTAATCGAGGTTGCCTTTCAACTGGAGAATGACTGAACAAATTGTGGTTATGTGAATGTAATGAATTACTTTTGTGCTTTAAGAAATGCTGTGCAGCAGCATGACAAATGTGGAAATATGTTCAAAACTGCACATGTTTAACCTATATTGGACTACTCACTGTTTAGAGGCAGTGATGGGAGAGGGAGGGAGAAAAATTTGGAATACAAGATTTAGCAAGGGTGAATGTTGAAAACTATCTTTACATGTATTTTGAAAAATTAAAATAAAAAACAACAACAAATGAACAGGCAGATTTCAGAAAAACATGGAAAGATTTCCATGAACTGATGCTGAGTGAAGAGAGCAAAGTCAAGAGAACATTGTATACAATTGTAATGATCAACTATGATTGACTGACTTAGGTCTTCTCAGCAATACAATGATCCAAGGCAATAATAAAATATTCATGATGGAAAATGCTATCCGCATCTAAAGAAAAAACACGAACTCTAAATATTGCAAAGAAAAATAATCTTTCACAGTCCGTTTAAAACAAAACTATCTCTTTAAAAAAACTCAAATTTACTACCAAGATTAATAGTAGAATGCTGAAACAAACATTAAAATTGCTTAACACCAACAATATGATAACATTGCTTCTGCCTATTTCCTGTGAATGATAGAGTCAAACATATCTGAATTAGCTTTAATGTTTTACTTGGGAGGTGTTATTTTTTGAAGGTAGATTGAGTGAATTCTGGTGTTTGAGAAAATGAGAAGACTAAGACTTGCTCAGTACAAAAGGAAAACAGCTACTAATTAAATCAGAATAATTTTTAAATTAAAACTTTAAAAATATTTTTCATTAATTAAATTTTCCTAAATTATCTTATTGAATACTGAGCCACATTTTTTAACCTGTTTTTTAATTGGCCAATCATGGGAAGAATGAAAAACTGGGAAAATAAAATGTAAAAATTATTTGTTTTTGCAACTTGTGACTCAAAAGTGAGCCAGATATGATCTTTTAAAATTTGTATTTTCAAACTGTTCTGGCAATGAATTTTAACTATTTTCATAGTTTAAATTACTAGTTAAGGGACTCTACATCCTTTTCCTGGCCCTATATATCTGATCCTATACCTAGAACATTCAGGCAATTCCTGTTTGATATTGAAGGAGTTCATTCTTTGTGTAATGAGGCCCAATTCTCAGCCTATGCACAGCATGCTCTGCTTGCTACTAAACCATATGGGAAATTTGATGAACTCTCATGGAAATGTATTTTGACAGGCACTAGAGTATCTAGTATCACAGTTCATTAGTTCCATGGATATATATATATTTTTTACTATAACCTATCTGCCTACTTCTTTTTTTTTAGTTATAAAATATATTTTTATTTTTTATTAAAGTTATTTATTTTCAAAACATATACATGAATAATTTTTCAACATTAATCCTTGCAAAACCTTGTGTTCCCATTTTCTCTCCTTTCCCTCATCCCCTCCCCTAGATGGCAAATAATCCAATATATGTTAAACATGGTAGAAATATGTTAAATCTAATATATGCATTCATACTTATACAATTATCTTGCTTCACAAGAAAAATAAAATCAAACAAGAAAAAAAATGAGAAAGAAAATAAAATGCAAACAAACAATGAAAAATGAGTGAAAATGCTATGTTGTGAATTACACTCAGTTCCTACCCGTCTTTCCCTGGATATGGATGGCTCTCTTCATCATAAAATCACTGGAATTGGTCTGAATCATTGTATTGTTGAAGATAGCCATGTCCATTAGAATTGATCATCGTATAATCTTCTTGTTGCTGTGTACAATGATCTGGTTCTGTTCATTTCACTTAGCGTTAGTTCATGTAAGTCTCTCAGGCCTTTCTGAAATCATTCTGTTGATAGTTTCTTACAGAACAATAATATTCCATAACATTCATATACCACAATTTACTCAGTCGTTCTCCAATTGATAGATATCCACTCAGTTTCCATTTTCTTGCCACTACAATGAGACCTGCCACAAACATTTTTGCAAATGTGGGTCCCTTTTTCTCTTTTAAGATCTCTTTGGGATATAGGCCCATCTGCCTACTTCTTTGACAAATCATTTCCTGCAAGAACATAACCATGCTCAATGCTGGGTTCTTGTCCAAATTCCTTTAAATATAAGCTGAAGGGATATTCGTGGTTGTGATATTCTGGAAGACCTCAAACTTCTACTAGTTCCAGGCTAAAATCTGGTGCAAATATCTCTAGGCATCACTACTCCTATCTCTTCTTATCTGTAACATCTCCTAAATAAACCCATCTTTTGCTAAAGAGAATGCTCATTGTGAATTCTTCACATGACAACATTTGGTGCCTACATCAATTTCAATATTGGTGCTCTCCTAAATCATATCCTTTGATACCTACACCTCTATAAAACCCATGTACCAAATGATACAGCAGCCAAATACTTCATGAAAAATTGAATTGAATTATAGGGAAAATCACACGGTAAAATTATAATAGGTAAGGATCCCACAGTCTGCTCTAGACTAGACATATCTAATAAAAAAGAAATTTAAAAAAATTAGGATTCAAATAGAATTGTGGGTACAATACATCTGGCACTTACAGAACATGAACAGAACTAGAATATACATATTTTTTAGTTGTATATACCTTTGCAAAAACTGACGATGTGTTAGGCCTTAAAAATCTCATGAAGAAATGCAAAAAGTGAATTTTAAAAAATATTTTGTAATGACTTCAATACAAGAAAAATTATCAACAAAGAGTCTTTGAAAGAAAAAACCTCAAACTTTAAACTAAGTAATTTAATTTACAAAGAACTGATGGGTCAAATAAAAAATCACAGAAATACTAAGTAATTTCATTAAGGAAATTGACAAGAAAGAGACAGCATTCCACAACTTTTGGAATGATACATTTAAACACACTCATTAACAAAAGAAAGAATTAACAGATCAATTAAGAATTCAACTAAAATAACTAAAAAAGCAATAAAATTTTAAGACTTACTAAAACACAAAGAAAATTTCAGAAAATTAAAGGAGAAATAAATTTTTAAAAACCATTGAGGAGGCAGCTAGATGGCACAATGGATAGAGCACCATCCCTAACGTCAGGAGATCCTCAGTTCAAATTTGACCTCAGATATTAAGTACCTGTGTGACCCTGGGCAAGTCACTTAATCCCAATTACCTCAGCAAAAAATAAACAAACAACAAAACTCCCAAGTCTATTGAAATGACAAATAAAAAGACCAGGAGTTGATTTTTTGGAGGGAAAAAAAAAATAGAAGAGCCATTACAAAGAAAATCAAATTACCAAGAAAAGAAAAAAAAAGTTACAATGTAAATTTACTAGAAAGTATTTTTGTTCAATTATATGCTCCTAAAAATAATTTAAACTGATGAACATTCACAAAAAATAAAATATTCAGATTATTAGAACAAGAATTAAAATAACCTAATCTCGGGGTAGGGGGGAAAACTTTTCTGTAACTTTTGATGTAATCATATGATTTTTATTGCTTTTTGTAATTAACCATGGTTATTTGAATTTGTAGTTTTCCAAGGGAGATGTTTGCTTATTTAAGTTATCTATTTATTGTCAGGAATATTGCAAAAGTGAGAGGAAAATCAAGTTATGAAAGACTTTGAATGCAAAGCAGAGGATTTTATTCTAGATCTTGAAAATAATAGGGAACAAGTGGAGTTTATGAGCTCTGAATAAACCTGAGATTATAGAGACTACTCAGTATAAAGTATGACGTTTATACTTTACTCCTTTTGTTGATATCAAGTTCTTTAATAAATTTGATTGGATTATAGGAGTTTAGCATGAATGAATGCAACTGACACCACAGTAGAAACTTCCAGTGATTGATTTATATATTTAAAAAATATTTAGAATAGCTTTTTATGGTGGCAAAGGATTGGAAAGTAAGAGATGTCCTTCAGTTATGCTATATGAACATGCTAGATACTATTATGTACAAGAAATGATAAAAGAATGGTTTTAAAGAAACCTGGGAAGATATTAGTATGAACTGTTGCAAGATGAAGTGGCCTGGGTTAATACATAGCTTTGACTAGAATCAGAGTCCATCCCATATAGGAAGCCATGGGGTAGCTAGATCCATCTTACACATCTCATTCCTCTCCCAGTTCCAGGGAGGAGGTTATGGAAAGCCAACTAGACACAGATGAAAAGGTGAGGTTCATAAATGAGGGCAAGGGGCAGAGGACCTAACATGCCATGCTATGCAAGGAACCCTCTGCCCACTGAAATGATATTCTCTTTCAGTGTTACTCTCTTTTATCTCCTCCTCACCTATTTCTTTAACAAGATTTTATACCTCTCTTGGGATTTCTCTACTAGAAACTTTACTTCTCTGCGGGGACCTTGCCACTAAGGAATTCAGTCTTTCTATTCACATAGAGCAAAGGCTGACTTCCCAAATGCCAATAATAAACTTCTTTTTATCAGCCAAAAAAAAAAAAAAAAAAATGAAGGCAAGGGAAATCACCATCTTGAATATCCAGCTGGATTAAAGGAAGTCTAGAACTCAACTAGTATTTCCTTTCTCATGTGCACTCCTTCACAATGTCCTAAACTTTACCTCTTGGACACTTTCTTATAGACTGGTCCCCTCTCAAGCTGATCTTTTCTTCATGAAGTAATTCTTCTCACCTATTATTGGTCATTCTCTCCAAGCAACAGGGTTTATTGGAAATCCAACATATGCCTATTGCTTACAGAACTTGTGGTGATTTTTCCTCCTTTTCTTCAGGGCTTTTCTCCAGATTTACTTTCTTTGGAAATACTCCCATTTGTTCTTTATACCTTGCAGAAGATATTTGGGGGAGAGGGAAAAGCAGAACATTTTATAGCATCATCTTGCCTCAATCTTAAATACTGGCTGTTGTCTGGCTAAGATTTCCCCTACTGAAGGAAAGAAGATGAGACTGAGGCTGGCAATTAGAGGTGGGGGCAAGGGTAGTAGTGTGGGAACCTTATCACAACTGTTCTATTGAAACTTTCCATCACTATTTTGTGCTACCACTAAACCAGCTGTCCATCTTACACCTAAAATTTCTTTACTGATTCCACAAAACCTTTTATTTCTACCTGTACCCTCTAAGGCCATATCTCTCAACTTTCTTTAAAAGATTCTTTAAAACCTTTCTTTAAAAGGTTATCCAAATTTCTGCTTTACTCATAAAATTCTGAATTAATCGATTACAAACCTGTGCTTGCTGGCATCTTTTTTGGAAGATTCATATATCTTAAGGGAAAAGGAGAATGGCTGTGAGAAAAAGAGGGAAACATTAGCCCCAGCCAGCAGGAAACTCTAGATTTTTCCCATGATTAAAATAATCTCCATTTTGAGTATGGGGGAAATCTCTTTCTGTCTCGGGAGGCAAAGTAAATTAGAAGGAGTCTAATAAAGCTACTTGGGAATGTACCGCTCTATTAGGGAAACTTGGGGATTAAGAAGTTGAGTGTCAAAGAGCCTACTGCAAGCTGGGAAAGTGAGAAGATCCTACCATATAAGGCTGGAGTGGGGACTGTCTGGCCACAAAATCATTTGCATAATCAACAGCAAGAGAAGATGATCTGAAAATTAGGTACAACCTCCTACTGCTTGAGTTCTGCAAGTTGATAATTTTGTATAGACTCCAAATGATGTTATAAATATCCAAATGGCCAATTGGCCAAAGAGCAGAAGAAAAATTCTGCCCTCCTGATGTAAGGACTTGAATTGAGACTATTTAGTCAAAGAAAACAGGGCAATATGATTACTTCTTTAGTCCTAGAATAATAGATTTACCACAGCAAGGGAGCTTGAAGGCTATCTTGTTCAAATGATTTATTTGTTCAAGGTCACAAAATAAGTACTAAAACTAGAATTTAAAACTGGGCCTTTAACACCTAATTCAGAATTCTTTCCAAATTATTCTGCTTGGTCTTGAAAGCAGAACTAAAAATAAAGAATGGTAACCCCAAAAGAAGCAAATTGTGCTTGATAAAAGAAAAAGCTTCCTACTCGTATTCAGGTTATCCAAAAGGGCTGGTATGAGAGAGTTTCCTCCTTCACTAGAGGTCTTCAAGAAAAGGTTGGATGGTCTCTTGTCAGGCCTCAGTCAAACAAAAAACATTTATTAGGTGCCTGTTACATGCTAGGTACTACTCTTAGTGCTTGTTCTAGAGGAATTTTTTGTTGAGGATTACTTCTATAGCCTTCTGGTTGGTGTCTGCCTTAAGTTTCTTTCTACTCTCTACTCCAAATCATCAGCTATCAAAGTGGCTAACTTGAAGCACAGCTCCAACCATGACACTTCTCTGTTCAGTAAGCTCTAATGGGTCCCTATCACCCTCAGGATCAAAGCCAAAATCCTCTGACAAAGCCTTTCACAATCTAACCCTCTTCTACCTTTCCAATCAGTGACACTGGCCTCCTTGCTCATCCTTGCACAAAACTTCCATTTCCCTGCTCAGTTCATGTTCACAGATCATTGCCCATGCCTAAAAGTCGTTCCCACCTCATTCCCCTTTTCCTAGCTTCTGTGGATTTCTAGAAGTTCCAAGTATTCCACCTTTAACAAGAACTTTCCTAATCCCACTCCTTAATACTAGTGCCTTTCCTCTATTGGTTACCTCCAACTTTGCCTGTACATATTTTATGTAAATCGTTTCTATGTTGTTTCCCCTAATTCTTACCATATAGTAAGTACTTAATAAATGCTTGTTGACCATTAAATGGGGTTATGGTTGGACTAAATGGACCTCTGAAATTCATTCTAAATCTAGAGTCTGTGATTTTAAGTGAAGTCATGTAACTTTCTCTACTCCTTTGTGCTGCCAGACCAGGTGGTTTTTGCAGTCTTGAAGGATTTATTTTAGAGAGGTCCCTCAGCTGCATAATGAATAGCCAAGAAAGTAGGCCTTTTCCATGGTTCAAAGGATCAGATGAATTTGGAGCCCATGAAACTCTTCCTTCTAGAGTAGCACTCTTTCCAAAAAAAGAACAATCTCAGGATCAGTTTCCAGTTCTACTTCTTTCCAGTACCCAGATGTCCAATAAGGCTGGAAACTAAGCATTTAGTCCTTTGGTTGTTTCCCCTCTAAGCCTAAGCAACCAGCCAGTTTTAATCCTCTGCACCTTTCTCCACTCCCTCCCTATATGACAGCAATCCAGCAAAGGAGCAATTCCTGCTCCACTCACAGGCCTCAATAGTTCTGGGGCTCAGTAGTTATGCTTTGAAGATTGGGGGCAAAAGGTGGACTTAGTGTCTAATTGTAAATGGGAGCAAGGAGGAGGACATGATGGCAGGTCATGATGGTGGAGAATCTCAGCAGTCAGTGGTAACAGTGGCCGAGAGCTCCTGTATTCGCCAAGCGCTACAACTCTTGCACAGGATGTGACCATCCAACGGGTAGCAGCCCTGACATTCTCCCTCTGATGATAGCAACAGTCCACATTCCTGAAGGAAAGAAGGAAGAGAAAGGGAGGAAGAAAGGACAAGGAGATAACAAAATCTCACCATCAGGCAAGATTTGCTTCCCCTGCTCCCAGGATCCCCACAGTGCCTCCAACTATAGCTTCCACTTCCTTCCCTAATCTCACCACTCTCTACCTTGTTCCCACCTATTAACACTCCATCCCAGTATATGGCCCCTGACCTCGCATTTGTAGCAACCAATGTGGAAACTTCGATCAAGGGCAACAATCCTCACAGTCTCCTCTTGCCCAGGTTCAGGCATAATAGCACCACCACACACAGAGCATCGAGGAGCAAATTTCCTGAGGGTAGAGTGAAGAAGGGTAGTGAGACAGGGTAGTAGAAGAAAAACGGTATCCAGGGAGATAGAAGTCAAAAATCAGAGGAAAATAGCATGGATTGGAGAGAAATATTACTACAGACAGAAGAATGATAGTTAGAATGGCATAATGGAAAGATATCATCTTGAGGTCACAGACCTGGGTTCAAAACCTATTTCTACCACTTTCCATGCTAGTAGACATTTCACCCTACTTCTCTGTTCTTTAGTCCGCTCACTTGTAAAAATGAATGATTGGACTAGGTGGCTTCTCAAATTTTTTCTCGTTGTAACATTATGTGATTCTATAAATGAGGTAAAGATTTGGAGGAACTGGCATAAGTCGGGGAATGGTGTTGTTTAGACTACAGGAAAGACTAAGGGGCAGAGGGAGGAGATGTGTCAGTACCTGTGGAAGTCTTCAATGCAGTGGATCTGGCTAGTGGCATCCACCGTGAAAGGAATGCCATCAAGACCTTGGTGACATACAACACAAGTAAAGCAACTAGGGTGATAGGCTTTCCCCATAGCCCGCAGGATGCGATCCAAGATAGGTTGGGAGCACATCGAACACTTCTCTAGGGTAGCCTGTCGAAGAAGGAACAGAATAGCCCCCTTAACTTTCCAATCAAACTCCATGCCTGAGTCTGTGTCTATACTTCCAGCATCTCATTATCTTAGCACTCAACCAAATCTCAGGATTTTCCCCATTCCCCACTTCAGCTCCTAGACTCCTCTAAGGGAATAACCTGAAGATCCATACCCTACCTGGAACAGACTACAATGCAGCTACCCAGACCTGGCTTCCCTTGTAGATTAAATTATCTACTTTCCTATCTTGGCAATTCTTTCTGATCGCAAATCTTCCTTCACTCTCCACACTGACCTCTTGTCACTTACCACATAGCAACCTTCACAATATGCCTTTCTTTCTATTGCATAGAAATGCTGGCCCCGAAGCTGAGCCCTGCATGTGGAGCAGACAAAGCAGCCAACATGGAAGACACGATCCAGGGCGATAACTCCAGCACCATCCCCTACTATGTCCTCTCCACAACCCCCACATCGGCCTAAGGATCAAGGCAGGGGGTAGGAGAAACGGAAAAGAGAGATTCAATTTAGTCTAGGGAACACCAGAACATCTCTGCACAATTCTGAAAAAATCCAGATGATTAGACCCTGGCTCACCAAAGTATTCCCCACTGGGTGGATGGTTCATGTCATACACTAGCTTCTTGGTTAATCTTTCCAGCTCTTCCTCAGGGGGGTCTCTGCTGGGAGCAGCCTGGGGCTATGAGAAGAGGGGACAAGAATGAGGCTTAATCTCATCTGTTCCCAGTCCTACTCCTAATTTCCTAAGAAGAAGGAGCCAGGTATTACAAACAATCACATATTAGTAAATAACAATTCACATTAAATAGCATTTTTGAATTTCTATAAGGCAAGTATGATTATCTTCACTTTAAAGAGGAAGCTGCAATGAAATGATTTGCACAATCACTCAGTAAATGTTAAAGAGTTAGAACTCACACTTGGGTCTTTTAGTCCCAAACCCCAGTGTTCCTCCCATGAGAACTGATTGCCAATTCTCTCTCACATTCCCTCTTTCCTCTCTTCCATCCATCCATCTTTCTTTTAAGGAGTTTTGCCACCCCTACTCCAGAGTCACTCCCAACCAGTTCCCATCAATAACCTAAGCATTACAGTCTCCCTGGCTCACCTTGGATATATATCCTCCTCCTGTTCTTCTTCCTCCTTTCGGGCCAGAATTTCTAACACTCTCCTCTTTGGCCCTGAGCTCTCTATGCCCCTCATAGGAACCCCCCAAGATTCAGCCCAACTGGTGGAAGGAGGGTAAGGAGCTGGAGCTGGGCTAGCGGCTTGAGGCATACCCCTCCAGGACTGACCATATCCCCTCACAGGTTGAGCCACCTTCACCTGCACCGGGAAGGCAGGACCAACTGGAGTGCTAGCTGTAGTATAGGAGGCAGGGGTAGGGCCCCCATAAGATGGGGCTGGGATTCTTGGTGGAGTGGACCCTCCTCCACCCGGTTTCAGGAGAGCCATGCGGTTGGGAGGGGGTTGAAGGGGTTCACATGCCTATAGAGAAAGAGATAGAATGGGATGAGTAGTATCTACCTTGGCAACCTGCTCTTCAAGCTCATATATTAAGACAAACCCTAAAGTCCTGGAATAGAAAAGGTTAGATTTGGCATCTTGTAGAAATTATGGAGGAAAGATTTTCCTGTTCTACAAAGACATGTTGGAGAGGCAAAGGATGAGGGCTCTGAGAGGGAATCACCTGTCTGTTTGGCCGATATGGGGCATGATCCCTACTACTATCCAGGTCAGCCAGCATGCTGGTCAGGGAATCTATTTCTGCATCCAAACTTCTTAGGTGTATGGCTCCCCTGTCTGGTCGAAGCCCCTGAAGTCAAGAAGAAATGAGACAAGGGAGTAAGGAAATTTCTTCACCCTTTTCCTGGGAACTCAAACATCAAGCCCCCAACTCAAAATCTTTCTACTTCCTACCTGTGTGCTTTGGGATGCTCTAGGGCATCTTCCCAAGACGGGTGCCAGTTCTTCCGGTCGGCCGGGGCCCTGATAACTTTGCTCTGCTGGAAAATGGTAGGAGCTGACTACACAGGAAGGGGAATTAAGGAACTGGTTAGGGGAGGAGAGAAAAGGAAAGGGGAAGAGAAAAGCAGGCTTTCAGGAGTACTGCTCCCTGAGGCCAAGTGTCTGCACGGTCCAGGTTTTAAGAGAAAGGAACTAGGAAGAAGTGAGACCAGCGCGCAGCCGGGGGGTGGGGGTGGGGCGGGGCACTGGGGTCTGCAGCAGGGGATCAGGAAAAGGAAAGGAAGTAGGGAATAGGAATCCAGACGGGGAGCGAGCCCCAGAGATACAGAAACTCTTCATTCCCTAGGTCGTGGGCTGAACATGCATCGGTTACCTGCTCCGTGGACTAACGGGCCAGAAGGGCCCCGCAAAAGTGTCCTTCCCTGGGGTAGCCTGGTCGGCTCTGGCTGTTTTGGGGGGAGCCAGGTGGGGCCAGACATGGCAGGGAAGGAGGTGTTCTCCAGGAGTGGAGAAGCGGGGGGGAACTCTGGGGTCACGTTCTTCCAACGGAAGTGGCCTCTTTTTCTCGTTCTCCACCTTGATTCCGGATCCAGCTCGGAGAAAGAAGAAACTTTCTGATTTCTCTTTTTTCTTCTTCACCAATTTTGGGGGAGCCACGCCCCCACTGACATCATTGCATTCCTAAGTGATGAAGATCACGTGGTGGCCCAAGACTCCGCGCTTTCCACGCCTCTCTCTTGCCTCCTCTCCACCTCAGCCCCTCAGACTTACGTTTGGAGGACGGCACCCAATGTGGAGATTGATGTTCAGGCACCAAACGTTGGGGTTCTTTCAAGTCAAAAATTTACACTGGCTATTCTCTTTGGCAAAAGGTAGGTTTTATTTAGGAGAGGAGGTTACAGACAAAATGAGATTAAGAATAAATAACAGGAATGGTAAATAGGAAATAGACTTGGAAGAGCGTATAGTTAACAAGAAAAGGTTTTTTTTTTTTTCTATTTTGTTTTTGTTCTTATTTTTATAATAATAGTTCATTTTCAAAGTACATGCAAAGATAGTTTTTAACATTCCCCCTTGCAAAACCTCGTGTTCCACCTTTTTCTCCCTCCCTCTCTCCCCTTTCAGCAAGCAATCCAATATAGGTAAAATGTGGAATTCCTCTGAACATATTTCCACATTTGACTTGCTGAGTGAGAAAAATCAGATCAAAAGAGAGGAAAAACAAGTAAACAATGACAACAAAAAATGAAAATACAATGCTTTCCTTTGATGCACATTCAGTCTCCATAGTTCTCTCTCTGGATGCAGATGGCTCTTTCTTTGTTCTTTTCTTTTTTTTAGCTTTTTATTGTCAAAACATATGCACAAATGCTTTTTCAACATTGGCCCTTGCATAGCCTTGTGTTTCAGATTTTCCCTTCCTTCCCCCCACCCTCTTCCCTAGATGGCAAGCAGTCCAATATATGTTATACATGCTAAAATATATGTATAAACATATTTATACAATTCTCTTGTTGCACAAGAAAAATCAGATGAAAAAGGAATGAAAATGAGTAAGAAAGCAAAATGCAAGTGAACAACATCAAAAAGAGTGAGGATGTTATGTTGTGATCCACATTCAGTTCCCACAGCCCTCTCTCTGGTTGTAGATGTCTCTTCTCATTACAAGATCATTGGAACTGCATCAGTCATCTCATTGTTGGAAAGAGTCATGTTCATCAGAATTAATTATAGTATAATATTGATGTTGCTGTGTAGAATGATCTCCTGGTTCTGCTCATTTCACTTCACAGCAGATGGCTTTCTATCACACTACTGAAATTGTCTTCAATCATCTCATTGTTGAAAGGAGCCAAGTTCATCACAGTTGAACATCACATAATCTTGTTTCTGTGTATATAATGTTCTCTAGTTTCTACTCACTTCCCTTAGTATCAGCTCATGTCTTTCGAGGTTTTTCTGAAATTAGCCTGCTCATCATTTTTTATAGAACAATAATATTCCATCACATTCATACACCATAACTTATCTAGTCATTCTCCAACTGATGGGAATCCACTCTGTTTCCAGTTCAAAAGGAAATGGATTCATGTGCAAAAATGTTTGTGGCAGCCCTCTGTAGTGGCAAGAAACTGGAAACTGAGTTTGTTGGAGAATGGCTGAATAAATTATGGCATATGAATGCTATGGAATACTATTGTCCTATAAGAAACAACCAGCAGGATGATTTCAGAAAGGCCTGGAGAGACCTACATGAACTTATGCTAAGTGAAATGAGCAGAACCAGGAGATCATTATACATGGCAACAACAAGACTATATGACGATCAATTCTGATGTATGTGACCCTCTTCAACAATGAGATGATTCAAACCAGTTCCACTTGTGCAGTGATGAAGAGAGCCATCCACACCCAGAGAGAGAATCATAGGAACAGAGAATAGAACACATTCTTACCTTTTCTGTTTTTATTTGCTTACATTTTGTTTTCTTTTTCAGTTTTTCTTTTTCTTCCTCAGTTTTTCTTTTTCTTCTTTCTTGATATGATTTTTCTTGTGCAACAAGATAATTGTATATATATAAGATCTAACATGTATTTCAACATATTTAAAATGTATTGGACTACTGTCAGCTAGGGGAAGAGATAGGGGGGAGGAAGGGAAAATTTGGAATAAAAGGTTTTGCAAGGGTCAATGTTGGAAAAATTACCCATGCATATGCTTTGTAAATAAAAAGCTTTACTAAAAACAAACAAACAAACAAAAAAAAAGAAAATGGGTTTTTAGCATTTAACAAATGGAAAAGACAGATTCCTTAGTGGAACTCACAATTAACCAGAAGAAAGACTGACAGGCTAAATCCATAGAGGGATTTTGCATTCTAGAAGAGTTAGCTATAAGAAGAAAGACACCATGGGACATGATGGGAGGATGAGAAGAGAGTAGGAGGAAGGGATGAGGAGATAGACACTAGGAGGCAAATTGCTGTAGCAGGCTATAATCCCAAAATGGTTTCAGCTACATTGGCATGGGCCATTGACAGATTTAGAGGGAAAATTTAACCTTGGAGTTTGACATAACTTAGATTTCTGACTTGATCTGGAAAGGTGGAGCTACCCACAACCTCCACAAAAGATGGAACTATAAGGTTGAACTGATCCCCATCAGTACTTTCCCCCCACACATATATACACACATATATGCATATATGTACTTATACACATATTCACTTATATTTTTACATGAATTTGCAATATGCCCCCCCTTCCTTCCCTGTTGAAAAAAACACATAACAAAAAACAAAACTGTCTTCATACACACACAAAACAAATTCCCACATTAGCCATTGCTGAAAATGTTCCTACTTTTAAAATTTCACAGGTTCACTTGATCTTTGAGTTTTTCATAAACTATGCTATTATGTTTATTTTCTTTCACATACTATGTACTTCATCTGTTCCACTGTTTAATCTCTTCCAATTTAAACCATGACCAACTATACTAATGATTACTGTTTTGCAGTAAAGTTTAATGATTACTGCTGTACAGTACAGTACAGATCCAGCAGGAGATGAACCTGGCTATTTAATTTTTAAGTTTTTTCCTTATAATGTTGGCTTTGTATAAATTGTATTTCCGGTTGTATCCACTTAGTTTTGCATCTTATCATAGAGTTCTTCCCAGTTTTCCACGGAAATTGTCAAGTTCGTCATTTCTTAGGGCACAATAACATTCTCTTACAGCCAAATATCATACTTTGTTTCCCCAATAGAAGAAAAAGTTTTTATTAATTTCCAATTTTTTGGCTACTACAAAAAGAACCACTATAAATATTTTTGTTTACCTAAGTCTCTTTTCTCTTTCTCTGATCTAAGATATAGATCTACTGATAGTATAGCTGGATTGTGAGATATGCACCTCCTTTGTAACTTTGGGCATCATTCTAAATTGTTTTCCAGAATGGCTTGGACCAATTCACAGTTCTATTATGTGTACTAATGCCTATTTTTCTTGAATTCCCCTCCACAAACTTTGTCTTTTGTAGAGGGCTGAAATTTTGAATAGGTGTACTTGAATCAGACAACCAGCACTTAAGGCTAATTACTTATTCAATATAAGAAAATTACTCTATTAGCATATATTTGGATAAATTGCTCTTTCTCACAGTTGATGTTGGCTGAATGATTGGTGTTAAGATAAATGTAGGCAAGGATTAGACGGTGGGATGAAACAGGCCAGAGTCACTTTGCACAGGATGAGGAGGAGAGAATTTGGTGACTTTGGACTCAAGAATCCAGGATAGATCATTGGCAAGCCTAGTGGCAGTTTGTCTGCCCCTTCTCCCTCTTATGTCTGCCCTCACTTCCACCCCTAAAGACCAAGGACTTTAATTTATCCTGATTCTGGCTGATCCTGAGGCCCTCCAAGGAACTAGCCCGTACTTCTTAGTCATTTTTCTATTTTGTCATTTTTGCTGGCCTAATGCATCCATCAGGAGTTACTTTCATTTTCACTTCTTTAATTATTAGTGATGTAGAGCATTTGTTATATGGTTATTTGCAGTTTGGATTTCTTTCAAAACAGCTTGTTTTATCCTTTAACTATTTATTAATAGGGCTGTGGCTATATGTTCTTATAAATTTGAATGAATTCTTTAATTTTATTAGATATCAGATCTTTAGCACAGAAATTTGCTACAGAGATACATTTCCTATTTATCTAATTTACTTCTAATTTTAACCATATTATATTTGTGCAAAAACTTTTAAAATTGTGTGAGTTCTATCATCTGTTTAGTCATGAACCCTTCTTCATCCATAGATATAGATCTGAAAGATAATTTCCCCCAATGCTCTAATTTCTTTATGATATGAACTTTTATATCTAAGTTATATCTCCATTCAAAGCTTATTTTGATGGATACTGTGAAATGTTGGTCTAAACCTAATTTCTTGAGCAGATCATTATACACTTCGACAACGATATTATATGAGGACATATCTTGATGGAAGTGGATTTCTTTGACAAAGAGACCTAACTAAGTTTCAATTGATAAATGACGGACAAAAGCAGCTACACCCAAAGAACGAACACTGGGAAACGAATGTGAACTATCTGCATTTTTGTTTTTCTTCCCGGGTTATTTATACCTTCTGAATCCAATTCTCCCTATGCAACAAGAGAACTGTTCGGTTCTGCAAACATATATTGTATCTAGGATATACTGCAACATATCCAACATATAAAGGACTGCTTGCCATCTAGGGGAGAGGGTGGAGGGAGGGAGGGGAAAAAAAATCGGAAAAGAAATGAGTGCAAGGGATAATGTCAATATAAAGTAATCATTAAATAAAAAATAAAAATATAAAAAAATAAATAAACCTAATTTCTATCAGACCACTGTCCAGTTTTTTTAGTAGGGTTTGTTTTTTTTTATTTTTATTTTGGTCAAATACTGAGTCTCCCAGTAACTGGAATCTTTGGAATTTTCATAAATATTATATTATGTGCCTAATATGTTCCACTGATCAATCTTTCCCCTTTTAACCATGACCAGATTATTTTAAAGATGGCTGCTTTCTAGTAAAATTTGACATTTGGTGGTTAGATACCCTTCCTTCACAGTTTTTTCATTCTTGATCATGTGTTTCTCTATATGGATTTCCTTTTCTTTTTTTCTAGTTCTATAAAATATTCTTTGGTAGTAGGATTGGCACAGTACTGTGATCAATTTACGTAATATTGTCACTTTTATTTTAATGACTAGACCTATTCACAAGCAATGAATGTTTCTTCAAATAGATCTATTTTTATTTCTACAGTGTTTTATAACTGGATTCAAGTTCATCTTGGTAAACACACTTCCAAATATTTTATAGTTTTTGCAGTTATTTTCAATAAAATTTTCTTTCAAGAACTTCCTGTTGTGTTTTGTTGATAACATAGAAGAGTGTTAATAATTTATAATGATTTATTTTATAACTTTCAACTACTGAATTTCAATAAGCTTAAATTGGTTCATTTCTTTAGGCTACTCTCTAAGCAAATTATTGAATTAGTAAGAAAGCAATTTGTTTTTTTTTTCTGTCTATGCTTATTCCCTCAGTTTTTCATTCTGATATTATTAGTACAACTATTATTTCCAGTGGTGATAACATTCTTATTCCCTCTTATTGGAAAGGCCCCTACTTTTTTCTTTATGTACAATGTTTATTTTTAAATTTAAATAGATATTATTTATTCTATTAAAGAAAAGTCATTTTTTTCCTTATGCTTCCTAGTTTTTTAGAGAAATTGGTACTGAATTTTGACAAAAGCCTTTTCTTTTAAATAGCTTTTTATTGATAGAACTCATGCCAGGGTAATTTTTTACAGCATTATCCCTTGCATTCACTTCTGTTCCGATTTTTCCCCTCCCTCCCTACACCCCTTCCCCCAGATGGCAAGCAGTCCTTTACATGTTGAATGGGTTACAGTATATCCTAGATACAATATATGTGTGCAGAACCGAACAGTTTTCTTGTTGCACAGGGAGAATTGAATTCAGAAGGTATAAATAACCCGGGAAGAAAAACAAAAATGCAAGCAGTTTATATTCATTTCCCAGTGTTCTTTCTCTGGTTGTAGCTGCTTCTGCCCATCTTTGATCAATTGAAACTGAATTAGCTCTCTTTATCGAAGAGATCCACTTCCATCAGAATACATCCTCAAACAGTATCGTTGTTGAGGAATATAATGATCTCCTGGTTCTGCTCATTTCACTCAGCATCAGTTCATGTAAGTCTCGCCAGTCCTCTCTGTATTCATCCTGCTGGTCATTCCTTACAGAACAATAATATTCCATAACATTCATATACCACAATTTATTCAACCATTCTCCAATTGATAGACATCCTTTCATTTTCCAGCTTCTAGCCACTACAAACAGGGCTGCCACAAACATTTTGGCACATACAGGTCCCTTTCCCTTCTTTAGTGTCTCTTTGGGGTATAAGCCCAGTAGAAACACTGCTGGATCAAAGGGTATGCACAGTTTGATAACTTTTTGAGCATAGTTCCAAATTGCTCTCCAGAATGGCTGGATGTGTTCACAATTCCACCAACAATGTATCAGTGTCCCTGTTTTCCCACATCCCTTCCAACATTCTGCATTATCTTTCCCTGTCATTCTAGCCAATCTGACACTCAGAGTTGTCTTAATTTGCATTTCTCTGATTAATAATGATTTGGAGCATATTTTCATATGTCTATAAATAGTTTCAATTTCTTAATCTGAGAATTGTCTGTTCATATCCTTTGACCATTTATCAATTGGAGAATGGTTTGATTTCTTATAGATTAGACTCAGTTCTCTATATATTTTGGAAATGAGGCCTTTATCAGAACCTTTGACTGTAAAAATGTTTTCCCAGTTTATTGTTTCCCTTCTAATCTTGTCTGCATTTGTTTTGTTTGTACAAAAACTTTTCAATTTGATATAATCAAAATTTTCTATGTTGTGGTCAATAGTGATCTCTAGTTCTTCTTTGGTCATAAATTCTTCCCTCTTCCACAGGTCTGAGAGGTAAACTATCCTATGCTCTTCCAATTTATTTATAATCTCATTCTTTATGCCTAGGTCATGAACCCATTTTGACCTTATCTTGGTGTACGGTGTTAAGTGTGGGTCAATGCCTAGTTTCTGCCATACTGATCTCCAATTTTCCCAGCAATTTTTGTCAAATAATGCATTCTTATTTTGGGTGACAAAAGCCTTTTCACCATCTGTTCATAAAACATGATTTCTATTATATTATTATCATGATTTATATTATACTCCTTTCTTAAACTAAATACTGTATTTCTCATTTAAACTTAATCTTATCAAGAATTCATTATTTGATAAAAACTGCTGGGATAACTGGAAATTAGTATGGCAGAAATTAGGCATGGACCCACACTTAACACCATATACCAAGATAAGATCAAAATGGGTCCATGACCTAGGCATAAAGAACGAGATTATAAATAAATTAGAGGAACATAGGATAGTTTATCTCTCAGACTTGTGGAGGAGAAAGAAATTTGTGACCAAAGATGAACTAGAGACCATTACTGATCACAAAATAGAAAATTTTGATTATATCAAATTAAAAAGCCTTTGTGCAAACAAAACTAATGCAAACAAGATTAGAAGGGAAGCAACAAACTGGGAAAACATCTTCATGGTCAAAGGTTCTGATAAAGGCCTCATTTCCAAAATATATAGAGAACTGACTCTAATTTATAAGAAATGAAGCCATTCTCCAATTGATAAATGGTCAAAGGATATGAACAGACAATTTTCAGATGATGAAATTGAAACCATTACCACTCATATGAAAGAGTGTTCCAAATCATTATTGATCAGAGAAATGCAAATTAAGACAACTCTGAGATACCACTACACACCTGTCAGATTGGCTAAGATGACAGGAAAAAATAATGATGAATGTTGGAGGGGATGCGGGAAAACTGGGACACTGATGCATTGTTGGTGGAGTTGTGAACGAATCCAACCATTCTGGATAGCAATCTGGAATTATGCCCAAAAAGTTATCAAATTGTGCATAACCTTTGATCCAGCAGTGTTTCTATTGGGCTTATATCCCAAAGAAATACTAAAGAAGGGAAAAGGACCTGTATGTGCCAAAATGTTTGTGGCAACCCTGTTTGTAGTGGCTAGAAACTAGAAATTGAATGGATGCCCATCATTTGGAGAATGGCTGGGTAAATTGTGGTATATGAATATTATGGAATATTATTGTTCTGTCAGAAATGACCAGCAGGATGAATACAGAGAGGCTTGGAGAGACTTACATGAACTGATGCTAAGTGAGATGAGCAGAACCAGGAGATCATTATACACTTCGACAACAATATTGTATGAGGATGTATTCTGATGAAAGTGGACTTCTTTGACAAAGAGACCTGAGTTTCAATTGATAAATGATGGACAGAAGCAGCTACACCCAAAGAAAGAACACTGGGAAACGAATGTGAACTATCTACATCTTTGTTTTTCTTCCCGGGTTATTTTTACCTTCTGAATCCAATTCTCCCTATGCAACAAGAGAACTGTTCGATTCTGCAAACATATATTGTATCGAGGATATACTGCAACCCATTCAACATGTAAAGGACTGCTTGCCATCTAGGGGAGGGGGTGGAGGGAGGAAGGGGAAAAATCGGAACAGAAGTGAATGCAAGGGATAATGTTGTAAAAAAAATTACCCTGGCATGGATTCTGTCAATATAAAGTTATTATTAAATAAAATAAAAATAAAAAAAATAAATAAACTCAATCTTATCATAAGATATAATCTTTCTTATATGTTATAAGAAACTTTAACATTTTTGCATCAATGTTCATTGAGTCTAGAGACCTGTAGTTTTTAACTTTGTTTCTTCATAATTTGGATGTCAAGACCACATTTGTATCATAGAAAGTTATTAGATTCTTTTTAAAAACATAATTATTGCAGAAAGTTTGTAATATAGAATTAATTGTTCTCTGAATGTTTGATAGAAGTACTTGTAAATCTGTCTGGTTTTGTAGTTCTCCTCTTCCCAATTTGGAAGCTTTTTGTTTTTTTAATAATTTGTTTAATTTCATTTTCTGAGGATTTAATCTTCTTATAAATATTTATTCTAAGTTATCAATTTTGTTAGCATATAATTGAGAAAATGGTTTCTGATCATTTATTTTTTCAGTTGTTGAATTCTTTTCCATTTTTAATTTGAACCATTTGGTTTTCTTCTCTCTAAAAAAAATCTGATCAATTATCTTTTTTATTAGTTTTTTTCTTTAAAAAGCTCTAATTTTGGGGCAGCTAGGTGGTGCAGTGGATAGAACACCAGCCCTGAAGTTAGGAGGACCTGAGTTCAATTCTGGTCTCAGACACTTAACACTTCCTAGCTGTGTGACCCTGGACAAGTCACTTAGCCCCAATTGCCTCAGCAAAAAACAACAACAACAACAACAAATACTCTAATTTTATTAATGTTTTATTTGCTTTTCTTTTTATTCAACTTTAATTTTCAGAATTTCTATTTTGTTGCTTGGTTGGGGTTTTTTAATATATACACAAATTTTTTACAGTTGTATGCTCAAGCTATTAATTCGTTCTTTCTCATTTTTATCAGTGGAAGTGTTTAACAATACATATTTTCTCCTAAGAATTTTTAGCTACATCCCATGAGTTTTCTTATGTTGTCACATTATTTTCATTTTCTTTTATGAGATTTTCTATTGTTTCTATAATTTTTTCATTGGTCCACAAGTTCTTTAAAGTTGTTATTTAGTATCCAATTTTTTAATATTCCATGGGCCCTTTATTAAATATAATTTTATTACATTGTGATTATTAAGTGGTTTTTCTATATTTTTTGGAGGAGTCACAATGTCCCAATACATTGACATTTTTTGTAAAGATGCATTGTATAGCTAGCAGTATATAATTCTTTTCTATTCCCATCTAGTATTTTAGATATCTGTCATTTTTAAGTTTTCCAAACTTTTAATCAGATTTTTTAAAAAGATCTTTTGGCTAAATTTATCTAGACCCAAAATGGGTATATTGAAGTTCCCCACTACTAAAAGTTTTACTATTTTTCTCTTCCACTGTGATTAACTTTTCCTTCAAGTATTTAGAAGTATTTAGCATCTTAGATACATATATCCATTGATATATCTATTGATTCATTGTCTATAGTGGCTTTAAATAAAATTTGCCTGCTTATTCATTTCATTTTTCAATTATATTTCTTATAAATACAGCAAATTCTATTTTCTAATCCATCCTGCTATCATTTTCCATTTTGTGGGTGAATTTATCCTATTCACACAATTACACTCATTGTATACTTCTCTCCATGCTATTGTCTTTGTTCCCATGCCCTCTTTATAAGAAGGTAGTAAAAGACAACAGTTGCCTGACATTTGCAATGTTCAGATAACAGAATGGGATATTGCCTCAGACAAATGGAGAACTGGGAAAGACCTTATCTTAAAAAGGCCAAGATCTCCCATTGCATCTGGAGCCAGTCAGTTCTCCTGACTTATGTCTTGCCACTGAACATTGAATGAAATGATTCTGGAGAGAATGATGCTGATGATTGCATAGCATAGCCTCACTTAAATCCAATTTACTTGCAAGTCAAGACATCACCTTTCTGATGCCATTGGTTCTCTTTGAGAGCCAAGAATGAACAACAAACAGTACCATTTCTTTTTTCTCCTTAACCTTCTCCCAATCTCAAAATTTCTCTTTTTTCCTTTCTATCTCTCTTCTCCAATATGCAAATTGTTTTATTTATGACTTCATTTCGCATTGTGGGCTCTTTCTTAGACTTTATCTTGCCCAACCCTTATCATCATTTCCCTTTTGAATTTACTGCTTTACTATATCAATATTTCCATATAGGCATGTATAATTGTGTTAAATCTTCTTTTGTCCATTTTATGGAATGCCTATTTCTTCCCATCCTTTCTTCTACAATTACTTTTCACTGTATTATGTATCACTCTCTTATATGATATAATTTCCCTCCTTTTCCACTTAGTTCCTATTCTTCCCATTTTTGTTTTCTCTAAAGCCATAAAAAAGAACAAAACTATCCACAGGCCCCTTACTATATTTGCCTTTCTTCAAGATGCTTAAAAATATATTAGGATAAAAATATCAAACACTTGTTTCTTATTCCACTATTAACATATAAACAACCAATCCTTGTAATTTCCCTTCCAACTAAATAAATGTGTGTACTTTTGAGTAAATACATTTATGTACCCATAGCTCTTCCAATTCCATTTCAAAATGTCTGGCTTTTTCATCAGAAATTCTATATTCCATTAAGAGTCCACTTCCTCTTTCCTTATTTCATCCCTTCCCTTCCTTAGTTAAAACTTAGTTTCTTATTTTTGTTTGTAAATCTCTATTTTTTGCCTTTTGGAATATCACATTCCAATTTCGGTACTTAAATGTGGCAGCTAATAAGTCTTGTGTGAGCCTTACTATGACTTCTTCTCTACTTGAACTCTTTTGGGTCCCTCCTTTGACTTGTAAGCTTTGGATGTTGACTAATAATCTTCCTTTGAATGTTTATTTTAGAATGTCTTTCAAGAAATGATTGGTGTTTTCTCTCTTATTTCATCCCTTGTTCTAAGATTTCTAGACAGTTTTTCATTTTTAATTCTTGGAACATGCTATCTAGACTTTTTTGTTTGGTAATGAATTTCAGACAGTCTGATAATTTTTAGTTTGTATTTACCTTGATGTGTTTTTCAGGGCAGTTATTTCTGACAAATTTGATTTTTTTAAAATTATATTTTAATGTTTCTTCTTGCCTTGTCATTGTTTTCTAATTAGCCTATTCTGAATACATTTTTAAATTTTATTAAAGCTTTTTCTTTTTTTTTTTTTTCTTTTTGCTGAAGCAATTGGGGTTAAGTAACTTGCCCAGGGTTATATAGCTAAGAAGTATTAAGCGTCTGAGGCCACATTTGAACTCAGGTCCTACTGACTCCAGGGCTGGTGTTCTATCCACTGTCCCACCTAGCTGCCCCAAAGCTTTTTATTTTCAAAATTTATGCATGGATAATTTTTCAATATTGACCCTTGTAAAACCTTGTGCTCCAAATTCTCCTCCTCCTTACCCTCTCCCCTAGATGGCAGGTAATCCAATATATATTAAACATTTAAAATGTATGTTAAATCCAATATATGTATACACATCTAATCACATTTTTAAATTTCTGAATGAAGCTTTCTATTATGTGTTATAAGTACCAATTCTGCTTGCTATTCTTTTCTCCCAACCTATTCCATTTTTTCTCCTTCCCCCTCTTCTTTTAATTTCTCCTAGGTATTTCTGTAATCATTGTAGCCAGAGAATATTTTTTCCCTGGAGGCTTCATTTGGACTTCTTATGGGTCACAATCTACCTCAAAATTTACTTCTGGGGTGTTATCAAATCAAGGTGTTTCCTCATGGTATTTGGAGTTTACCTTGGTTTGCCCAGTGTTTTGGTTGTTGGTGGTAATTACATGCTTGGATCAATCTTTGCTTGGGCCAAAAATGGCATTGGCAGATCCTGATTTGTTCTGAGTATGGTAGCAATAACTTAAATTTGTCCTTCAAGGTAGTATGGGACTACTAAGTTGGGTTCTGCCTTGGATCCACTTGAGTTCTTGGATCCACTGTAGTTCTTCCCCCTGTTACTGGGCTCCTACTAAAGGTTTCTGACAGATATTTCTGCCTAATGTCTTTCTCTTAATTCTATGTTTAGCTATTAGCATCACATAAGACCAATCCAAAGCCTCAAACAGCTTGCTACCTTTGCCAGCTGGTGTTATCTCTGGATCTTATCAGGATTTTATGTATCCCAGGCCTGATTGAAAAAGACATAAGCCTCCAATTACCTACTGCCCAATTTCCCCACTCCCTTACTCCAATTCTCAGTTACTTACTACTGTAACTCCTTCCCTTCTTCCACTTTCACCAGGCAACAGCCAGACAATCCATAAGATGTTGGCCTTTTATTCATGGCAAGCACAGAAATTTAAAATACAAAAAGCCTTGGGAAATTAGTGAGTGTCAGAAATAAGGGATCATGGTGAGGTAGGCTAAAGAACAGAAGCCCAAGATGAGGAGAACCTGCCCCTCCTAACAAGGCACCAGTGAAGTGAAAGTAAAGTAGGTTTGAAGTAGGAAAAGTTGAGTTCACTTCCACACACATTCATAATTTAAAGGGACAGAGCTGTCCCCCATCAGTGCAGAAGGGCTTTTCCCACAGTGGAGACAGAAGTTAAGCCCCTTAAAATGATCCATTTAATATCCTTACTGGGATTTTGGCCCTAGGAGGCAAACCCAAATTAACCTCCTCTTTGAATCTCAGAAACCACATGATTTAGATGGGTAAGTAGACTAATCATTCCCCTCTCAATTCCTCCTAAGGAAGAAGAGGAAAGTCAAATATCAGTGCAGGTAACTGGAGTGACTCCATGGATGAGCAATGTTGGACCTAGGTCCTGACTCAATGTCTCCAACAGAGCTAAGTATCTAAGATATCGAGCAGGGTCAGCAGGTGGCCGAGGCAGATAGAGGAAGGTAAGGGCTGTAGTTGGCCCATCCTTTTTATAATCCCCATCAGGACTCCCTGGATCATCACCCCTGCCATTGGCCTGCTGTGCCCGAACTAGGGCATTGGCACTTATGGCTAGTGCATCAGCTTCAGCATCTCCACGGCTCCCATTTACAAAGTTCCCCTCATCTTCTTCCTCTTCTATTCTGGCTCCTTCACCCCAGGCCACTTCTTGAACTTCTGCCCGGATCCGAAGTTGACTCAGCAATACCTGGAGCCTTGCCTCACCGTCCCTGGAGCTTCCTTAGGGCCCAGACACAGGAAAATTCGAAGCTTGGCACTTTGCCAGGCAGGTACCATACTCAAGATAGTTGCCATCTGCAAGAGGAAGAGACCACAGACATCCACATAACCAGGGCTCCCTTTTGGCCGCAACAAATTAAGGGGCCACACATCCACATGGTGAGATTGGGAGGAACTCCCTGAGCTCCGGGTTAGCCGTTCAGGTGGCAATGCCCCACACGCTCGAGCTAGCACAACATTCTTGTTCATCTTCAGGGCATCTACCATGGTGGCCACGTAGTCGTGGGGAGTTAGTGCCCTAGGACTTCCAGGGGCTCGTGGAGGAGGGAATAAGGAGTCTAGAGCAGGTCCTCCTCCCTCCATAGGCTCTGAAAAGGCTGGGTCTGTTAGGAAATGGTCTTGAGGTTGTGCATCATCATAGAATCCTAAGACCAATGTGTTGGGCTTCATGCCACCTGGCAAGAGGAAGGCAGAACAGAAAAGGTAAGAAAAAAATGCACAAAAATAAGACTCCTTCAAAGACTTTCAGCACCTTATTTCTTAGTTTGCACTTAATTAGTAGGCACCTAAATATAGCTTATTTTGTTCTTTGTGGATTATTCAATATCCTCATCCTTATGCCACTATTATACCTTTGAAAACCTGCAAAGTCCTGTCAAACACTATCTCATTTGACTATACCTAATAATTGAAATCCTACCATAGAAGAGTCCTACTTTAATAATGCATGAAAGGAAGTGATTACAAAATTTAAATGGAAATCTTGGGTTTTCAAAGACTGCCTGTGGAGTACAAATTCTGACAAGTTCTACTTAGTTGGAAAGTCTTTGAACACAGTCCTGGAAACAGACCATAGTTTAAAAGCAGTGTGTGTTACATATATACATACAATTCTTTGATTCCTTAGGGTCCTTTTAAAGAAGAACACTGCCTTTTAAAGAGGCAAATAAAAGTCTTAAAGGGTTTGGCCAATTAAAGATTAATAAATATTATTTCATGGGATATTATTCAGGAGAAACATTCTATCTTCTTGGGTAGAATACTGTCTTGGAATCAAGAAGACCTGAGGATTGAAGTCCTGCCATGGATACTTAATTTGCCTCTGGGCAAAATGATTTTTGTTGTTGTTATTGACTACTAAACTAGAATTGAGAGGCAGATAAAAGATTCCAAAAAAGACTCTCAAAGGGACAATTTGTACCCTTTTTCCTACCTGGATGATTCAAGTGAGGAAGTCATGCTACAGGATTCTGGGGAGAGGAGTTGAATGGAAGGGCACTAATTTGTTTCTACATATTTTATGACCAAAAAGAGCAAAACTGAGAAAATAAGATCTCCTCCTATGGAGTGTTTTTTTGTTTGTTTAAAAAGTATCAAATTGATAGAAAAAACTGGGAAGCTATGACTTAAGTAAAAAGTGAATCATAGAGAGTCATTTATGCCGCTGAACAGATAGTGGCAAGAGAGAATGAGGAACCTGAAAAGTTATTCTGTTGGAGATGGGGCAGTCATCTGAGAGAAGTTTTCAATTCTATTTAGTGATTCCTGATATCCCAGAAAGAAATTCACTTCATTGGCTAAGAACTCCAGGGACAGCTATTGTTCTCTCACCACCTAAAGTTGGAGAAAGGTGAACCTTTCCATCTCTGCACTGAAACAGAAAATCAGAGGAGGCTTTGCAACTTGTTTTAGAATCTTGGTGGAGCTGTCTTAAAGGAGTCAACTTGAGTTATGATGCTGAGAGATCCTTTCTGGAGAATCAAAGAGATGCCAATACACCCAGTGCCAGTTTCCTGGCCTGGCTTTTCTTCCTGCCAGCAGAGAATCAGATAGATGCTATTCCACTGTTGTGTGGTGGTCTGCTGAGATGGCCTCTTCTACTTGGCTACAGGGGACCATTCCTGCCAGTAAAGGACAGATGCCATTCCTTCTAACTCTCTCCAGCTATCTCCTGATCTGACCTGCCTGTAGGGACAGGAAAGGAACACTATTTCATCAATACCTCACACTGGTTCCCTCACCTAAGAAAACAACACTAGAAGGCTGAACTGCTAGTGATGTTAATAATTCTTCTGAATTCATTCGACAATGATCAACAAAGTCTCACCTGATCATTTCCTCCCCATTATAATGATTCTGAACATACAGTTGTCATTACACAAATCCCATTCTCCATCCCTCACTCCCCAATTCCAAGGTACCAATTTTCAGTCAGAGTTGAACATAACAGAAAAAACAGAAAATGGGGGGGGGGGGGGAAATTCAGATAATATTATCACTACTAAAACACAAGACATTAGCAATTATTAATCCTTTTTAGCTATTTTTTTTCAACTTGAAAACATTATAATGAGCTCCTTGATGAAAATGAGAAGAGGCAAGCATTCACAAATGACTTTCCATAGCAGATCACATTTCCATTGCATCACAACAGATGAAAAAAGTATAGAAAATACAAGATTCCAATATCTTTATTAGCTCTCTCCTCCAAAAAAGTCTGACATATCTTTCATAATTACTTTTCTTTTTTTCTCTTTATTCTCTTTTCTTTCATGTTTTTGTTCTAACTAGTTTTCTCTCATTTCTTCCCTTTACTCTTTTCTCTAGATTTTCATGACATAATTTTCTCCTGGTTCTTCTCCTACCCATTTGACTATTTTTCCTTAGTCTCCTTTGCTAGATATTCATCCACGTCAGGCCTATTCTACAAGGCTCTTTGCCAAGTTTTTTTTTTTTTTTCCTGTTCTCTTCTTATACTATTTCACTTAGTAATTTCATCAGCTTCCATAGATTCAATTATCTCTAATGATTCTCAGATCTACTTATCCAACCCTAATTTTTTTGTTCACTTCTAATTTCACATCTCTGTCTACCAGACATTTCTAACTGGATGTCCCATAAACAGTTTAAACATATGTACAGAACTGAATTTGTTATCTTTTCCCAAAAATCCTTCACTCTTCCCAATTTCTTTATGACTACTGAAGATACTACTCCCAGTAACAGACAATTCTAATCATGTCAAACCCAGTCCTGCCCACCACACTCTCATTAAATAAACTTCCTAGCTTTCAAATGTCTCCAAGATTAAAAATAAAATATTCTTTTTGGTTTTTAAAGCCTTTTTTAGTTTTTAAAGGTTCCATCCTTCTTTTTCTAATTTGATTATACTTTATACCCTTCCTACTCTACAATCCAGGGGTGTAGATCTTACTGCTCTTCTTTGCACAAAGCTCTCCCATCTCCCTTATTCCATATCTTTTCATTGGCTATTTCCTATGCTTTCCACATCTCTGTCTTCTGACTTCCTGCAGCTTCAACTAAAATCTCACCTTCTATAAAAAGTCTTTCCTAAACCTCTTCAATACTGGTGCTTTCTCTCTGAAATTATTTACAATTCACCCTGTATATATCTTGTTTATACATAGTCATTTAAATATAGTCCCTCTCTCCCATTACAATGTAAGCTTCTTGAGAGCAAGGAATATACAGCCTTTCTTTGAATTCCTGTATTTAGCTCAATACTTGGCACACAGTAGATTTTTAATAAATATTTGTTGATTGACTCTGTTCTCAATATTCTTAGAGCAACTATTTGTATCATTCATCTAAAACTTATCACATATCACCTTGTATTATTATTTGCATCTGTGTATGTGCATATATTTCTTCCTCAAATAGATTATAATCTCCACAACAGTGCCTCATATTCTTCCCACAATGCCTCACCCAGTCCCTTACCCATAACTGGAGTATTATAAACATTTTCTGACTGACACAAATGGAAACCAAAACTAGCAGCAGGAATCAGGAAGAAAAGACTGGGAGAAAAAAAGAGGAGAGAGAAGATGGGGAAAGAATCTCACCAAGACCAGAAATATGCAGCAGGTGCTGGGCCCCTTGGCGTACAGAAGGTGAAAGAGTAAGGTCCACAAAAGCCTTCACTTGAGCACGATCTATGAGACTCAGCCATGCCTCATATTGGGGCTGCACAGGGTCCAAGGGCAGAGAATCTGAGTGGAGGGTTTGAGAATGGGAAACATCAGAAAATCTGCATCTTCATCCTCAAACTCTTATATGGAAATTTACTTCCATTCCCCAATAAGCCCAGAGGAAGGGGTAGCTAGAGAACATGAATGATATTTAAAAGGAACTAGGGAATTAAGGGATTTAGGAGTAGGGGCTAATCAGAGAACACTTAGGGATGGGGTGGGGGGTCTTCACCAAGATCTCCCAAGCTGACATGGCCCAGCACATAGAGACCACCCTTTTTCAGTTGATTGGCCAGCCGTAGCAGGGGTAGCGCTCCTCGTGGGTTTCCCACCAACAACAGTAGCTGTGGTCTCCAGAACTTCACGTGATCCTTCCGCACATCCAGACGCAAAAGGTACTTTCGGACCTCAGTAGATAAGGATTAGGACACAGAATTAAACAGTATTTGTCATCCTGCCACTCCCCCAACCCACCTCTCTCTCATTATGTACCAATGTGAATCTCTCTTGGGACAACATTTCTTGAAAGCCTGTCACCAATTCCCTCCCAAGACTAAGGATAAGGATAAGGAAGGTCCCCACAATCCCTACCCGGAATTCTCTGATTCCCATCCCCTGCTAACCTGATGGAACAGCAAGGCTTGACTGACATAGCCCCAGCTGCTAGGCCCTCCTCGGGCAGTGAGCAAGGCAGAAAGCAGCCCCATGAGCAGCAGCGATCCACCTGCAGCTCCTGGGCTGATAAGGAACATCATGAGCAAGCAAGAGGCCATGCCCAACAAGCAGGTGTGCCAGGAGAACAAGTTGAAAGTGGGGCTAATGACAGAAAGACAGACCACTTAAGACAAAGACAGATAAAAATTGGGACTTCCTGCTCTTTACCCTTTTTTGCCTAGGATAAATTCATTCTAAATCTCCTTCAGGAATCTATAGGGACCCAAATCCAGTTTTTTCTCTACCCTACATCCTTTCCCAGACATGACATACAAGTAATAACACCGGATGGGACATTTTTTGATGTCTATCCCTGCCATTTACTAGGGATGTGCCCCTGGGTGACCCATTTGATTTCTCTAGTCTATATGGAACAGTCAAAAAAGCATGGGATTATAGTCCAAGGACCTGAATTCAAATTCCATCTGTTTCACTCACTATGTTGGGCATGTCATATAACCTCCTTGGGCCTAAATTTCCACAACTGTAAAATGAGGGGGTTGGATTAAATAATCCCCAAGGTCCTTCTAAGTCTCTGGAAGGTTACTCATGATCCAACTCAGTGATCCCAGACTTAATGTTTCCTCCAAAATCTAAGGTTACCATGCTCCTCACCGGAAGTTAGGGGCTGATGCCCACTCAAGACTCAGGCATGAAAGGTCCACTGCAGCATAGGCTACTAAATAGAACACTGTGACCACAGCTGCCAGGGTGTTGAGCTTCCCAACCAGAAGCATAACCTAGAGGAAAAAGGTACTTAGATCTTCTCACCTAACCCAAATGCCAACCCCTGCCCTTGGCCAAATTAGTTCCCACAGAACTGACTTCCCACCCAGCTTCCTGACCATTTAGGAAAAGTAAAAGAGACAGTCTAGAGTTTCCCCAATTCACCTGCACTAGACACCAGGAATACAACACAGCTCCCCAGGGGTTCCCCCCCTGGGATACAACTTTAGCTGGAGCCAGAATTAGCCCTGCAGGGGAAAGAGATAGGACAGGCAGAGTTAAACAAGAAAATTTCAAAGGATAACAAAGGGGAAAAGGGAAGAAGGGGGAAGCAATAAATGGTAGAGAGAATTCAAGAAAATCCTGGAGGATTCAAGAAAGGCCACAAAATTAGGGAAGATATACACTTATTAAAACAGAATAATTGAGAACATGAAATAATTTACCTGTCAGATTTATGAATTAAGAAAGAATGTATAAACAAATAAGAAAGAGAACATTACAAAATACAAAATAGATAATTTTGATTATATAAAATTAAAAATTTTGTATAAACAAAACCAATGCAACTAAAATTATAAGGAAAGCAGAAAAACTTGGGGGAAGGGATTTTGTAACAAATATCTCCGATAAAGCCTTCATTTCTCAAATACTTAGAAAGTTGAATCAAATTTATAAAAATACAACTCATTCCCCAATTGATAATGGTCAAAGGATATGAACAGGCAGTTTTCAGATAAAAAAAAATCAAAGCTCTTTATAGGCATATGAAAAAATGCTCTAACTCACTATTAATCAAAGAAACACAAATTAAAACAACACTATTAAAACCAGTCACACCTATTTGAGGGACTAATATGAAAAAAAAAAAAAAAGATGGCGGATATCAGAAAAGATGTGGGAAAACTAGGTCAACCATTCTAAAGAATTTAGAACTATGCCCAAAGGGCTATAAAACTGTTCCTATTCTTTGATGCAGCAATATTACATTAGGAATATAACCCAAAGACATCCAAAAAAAGAGAAAAGCACCCATATATACTAAAATATTTGTAGCAGCTCTTCTTTTTTGGTAGCTAACAATTGAAAATCAAAGAGATGCCCATCAATTGGAGAATAGTTGTGGCATATGATTGTTTTTTAAAAAATTATTATTACAGCATTTTATTTACAAGATATATGCATGGGTAATTTTTCAGCATTGACAATTGTAAAACCTTTTGTTCCAACTTTTCCCCTTCTTCCCCCCACTCCTTCCTCCAGATGGCAAGTTGACCAATACATGTTAAATATTTTAAAGTATAAGTTAAATACAACATATGTATACATGTCTATACAGTTATTTTGCTATACAAAAAGAATCGGACTTTGAAATAGTACACAATTAGCTTATGAAGGAAATCAAAAATGCAGGCGGACAAAAATAGAGGGATTGGGAATTCTATATAGTGGTTCATAATCATCTCCCAGAGTTCTTTCGCTGGGTGTAGCTGGTTCAATTCATTACTGCTCTATTGGAATTGATTTGGTTCATCTCATTGTTGAAGAGGGCCATGTCCATCAGAATTGATCATCATATAGTATTGTTGTTGAAGTATATAATGATTTCCTAGTCCTGCTCATTTCATTTAGCATCAATTCATATAGATCTCTCTAGGCCTTTCTGAAATCATCCTGCTGGTCATTTCTTATAGAACAATAATATTTGTGGTATATGATTGTAATAGAATATTATTGTGCTATATGAAAGCAGGATGATTTCAGAAAACCTGAAAAGACTTACATGAACTGATGTACAGTGAATAGAATCAGGAAAATGTTGTACATAATAACAGCAATATTATTTGATGAAGAACTGTGATTGATTTAGCTAGTTTCAGCAACATAATGATCTAAGACAATCCCAAAGTACTAATGATGAAGCTATTATCCATCTCCAGAGAAAGAATTGAGATTGACTGAATACAGACCAAAGCATGCTCTTTTCACTCTCTTTCATTTTTTTTTTTCTTTTATTCAGGGCTTCTTGTAAAAAATGACTAATATGGAAATGTTTTGCATAATTGCACACATATAACTAATATTTGATTGTTTACTATCTGGGGGAAGGAGTAGCAAGGAATAAAAGGAGGGATAGAATTTCAAACTCAAAACTTTAAATAAAAATACTTAAAATCTGGGGGAAAATATTGAGGACAAGAAATTTAAAAAAAGAAAGAAAGGAAGAAAACCCACCAAAAAGGTCATCCTGTGCCAAGGCATGAAGAATTCGTGAGGCACCAATGAGTGAGCTCATAGAAGCTGAAAGTGATGCAGCATATATCCCAATTAACACCATTGGAGGCCAAAGGCTAATGCCTCGAAAGAAGCCATAGTCTTCCCGTAGCAATGTCCTTGAGGGAGAGAAATGAAGATGACACTTCTCGCCTAACCCTCTTTTCCAATCAGTGACATAGATAGCCAATTCTCTTGCTCATAATTCTCCTTTGAACCTTGCTTCCCTTATGGACCCAGATATCTTTCCCTAGCCCCAGCCTATACTTAAGTATCTAATTTCTCTCCAAGTATTTCTCATTCATTTTCACCCCCAAAACCTGGGGTCTTAGTTCTACCCTCACACTCCCCCTACCTGTCACAGGTAAAGCTGGAGAAGAAGAACAGCAGAGCATAAATGAAGAACGTATACACCACAGCAACAATAGTGCCCAGAGGGATAGCTCGGCTTGGGTTCTTCAGCTCCCCTGAGAAAAAAAAAAAGAAAGCTATATTAGGTGACAAAGTGTGGGGAAGTGTCAATCTTTAGGGTCCTCTGTCCCCATCAAACCTCAAAGGTTTTTCTTTCCAAGATTAGAGTTTGGCCATTCAAAGAAATCAGGATATTAAGTAAGTGAGAACAAAGTTAGGGCCAGAGAACAACAATGGCCCTTCTACAGAGTATTAATCTATAAAAATACTTTCTTCAACAACTCTGCAAGATAAGCCAAATATTATTATACCCATTTGAAATATGGTGTAGAGAGAAGAGAAGGTCCCCCAGTTAAGAACTGACAAAGCTGAACCACTAATCCAGGCCTCCTGGCCCCAAGTGGTTTTCTCCTAGAAATTAAACCATTTTCTCATCACTGCTAGGACTTGCACTTCCTTTGAGGAGGTCAAAGACAACAGCAACTCACCTGACATGTTGGCCCCAGCCATGATGCCTGTGCAACCATTGAAGAGGATGGCAAACACACTAGCAAAATTCATGGTAACCCCGGTGGTGTAGTCCTGGGAATAGCCCGCTGAGAAAAGAGTACAGAGAGGAGGAAGGGACTATGGACATTTCTCCTGGGAACCAAGGCACCTATTTTGCCCTTCCTCCACACTTGTTGTCCTTGAAGCTAAGATGCTAGTCTTTCTCTTCCAACGTTCCAACTCTCATTTTCCCTCTTCCCCAACCAGTCTGTCTCTCTGTTCTAGCCAGGGTAGTCTTTCCTATTTGGCCATAAATTTGACATGTCTTTTTGTTTTTTCATTCCTGTTCTGGCATACCTTGCCTTCTCTTTTAAGCTCATCTCACTTCTTCCTGCCATTCCAACCCATGGTGGCAATCTTTATTTAAACAATTCACTCCATCACTTATACTGTCTTTCATTATTTAATTATTCCTTGAATGTATCTTACTTCCATATTTCCTTAAAAGCAGAAAGTCTAATACTTATTTTATATATATTATATTATATCCCACCATACTACAGAGTAGAAGGATAAAACACATTTGTTGATTTATTGAATTAAACTGAACTGTGCTGGGACCATACTTCCTGTTTTCTCAATATCCTATACCCAAATGTTCTTTCCTCAGTCCTCATCTCAGGATTTTGTACAGTTCCAAGTTACAACTTCTACTCACCACCCAAGTTAGATTTCAAGGTGCTACTGTTGAAGCCAGTGAAGTGGCCCAGCTGGGGGAGTGTCGAAGAACCATTGGTGCCTGGCCTAAGAGGGAGGGTGACATCTCGGGGCTCCACAGCCATAAAGCTGATCAGCACCAAGGCCAAGGAGGCAGAGACCAGCAGAAATGTAAGGAAGGAGGCCTGTGCATAGAGGCCAGCTCCCAAGGTACAGACTCCACCTACCAGACCCAACAATATTGTTCCATATAGCAGATTCCAGCCATAGCCTTGGGGAAGCAATCGTATCCCAGCTGGCCCTGTTGTTTCTGGGGGCAGAGACAGAGATAGAATCATTTGGAGGAAGTAGTACTCCAAAAAACTATTCAAATATTCTAATTATCATAAATGTCATCTCACACTGTGAGTTCCATGGCCAGGACCACAACTCTGAATATTTCAAAGGATAATAACATGTTAGAGTTGGCAGTGACCTTAGAGAGCATCTAGACCAAGTGTTCTTAACCTTTTTTTGTACCACAGACCCCTCTGGTTGTCTGGTAAAACCTATGAACTCCTTCTTGGAATAATGTTTTTAAATGCTTAGAATAAAATGCATATGATTACAAAGGAAATCAGTTATAATAAAAACAAATCATGGATCCTATATTAAGAACCTGTTAAAGTCAAAATTGACTTAGACCCCTATCTTCAAATATTAACAGAGATTTGTCAAATTAAAGTTGACTTGAATCCTGGACAAACTCTTGGAAAGGCAGCATGATCTTTCCTTCTGGCCTCATTTCCTTCTTCTGTGATATGAGGGCATCGGACTAGACAATATTTGAAGTCCTTTCTAGAGCTAAACCAGCTCTTCATTCTTTCTTGAGCGTCTCTGCATCTCTCCTTCCTAATATGAATATAGTTGGGATTAAGAGTTGATAGGGATATGACACACAGGTGAAGCTGAATTTCTTAAAGATTCAGTGAACTCTTAGAGAGTTCAAAGTGGCAGAGTATGGCTTAAAATATAGGTCCTTTCATTGAAATCCAGTGCTCCTTTTGTGGGACCATACTGAACACCTCACAACTCAGCATTTCTTTTTGTATGTGAGTATAGTAGGGGCCAGCTGAGCACCATCTTGGGAACATATAGGTGCTTGGTGAATCTGTTCTCAGACAGGAACAGTGGGGGTTCCTGCTTTCTACTTGGAACATTCTCAGAAGAACAGGCTCAATACATATCTCCATGCTTCAGCAATAGGTCCTGAATGGTCAATTCCCTATTACATATTTATTTCATCTTTCTCTTCTTCTCTACTATAATATAAGCTCCTTGAAAGAAGGCATCATAAAAACCTTTATCCTCTACTACTACTAGCATAGGGTTTAGTACCTAAGAGATATTCAAGAAATATTCACTGATTGTCTGCTATCATACCCTTTCCCAGGGCATTCCTCTACCAAAAATAATCTTAACACCTCAGACTCCCCAAGACCTTGGAGTAGGGATCCTCCCCCACTCTGGAGACCCAGGATTGGGAGAACAAACCAGCTCCAAAGACATCCAGTATGGCTTCCACCAGCCCCAGCACAGAGACGGCACAGCCACAGATGTTGGCTAGGAAGAACATAAGACCAATACTTCCTCCAAACTCAGGACCCAATGTCCTGCTGATCATGACTGAAAGGGGAAAACACAAGAGAAGGGAAAGTTAAAGAAAAATAAAGATGAAGTGAGCCACTCATAGCAATTCTGATAGAGGCCAGTACTCTTCTACCAATCTGCAAGTCTATGCAAGTTATCTTTTCAAACAAAAAAGCACTTCTTTTGATCTGACATCTGAATGAAACCCCAAACTCTATTGCCTCATCTTATCTCTACTGGAGAATACAAGTGCCCACCCCTTGCTCATCTCTCATAGGAGGATACAGTAGGCTCCACCCCCACGCACAGCTCCATTGGTAGCAATGGCACAAACAGAGAGGACAGTCAACACCAGAATGAAGTAGGCAATCAGCAGCATGGCCAAAGCTTGGATCAGCCCAGCATGGCCTACTACAAATCCTGTAGGAAAGGAAGGAAAGGAAGATTACAGGGAAGTAAGGTTATAGAGGCGTACATGTTTCCACCCCCCTAAGTGATCATGGATTGACAAGGGAAAAGAATGCTTTCTACCAATTTCTCTCAGTTTAATGTGTCCTTGTAGAGAATGAAATAGTGAACAAGGATCATAAGGGCACCAACACCAACTTAACCTGGGCAAAAGTCAAAGAATGGATAGAGATTATCTATCATTTGAAGGCTCATAGAATTGAGATTTGAAAGAGCCTTTAAAGAGATCATCTAGTCTAAGATGGTACATTTAAATTATCGAGTTATTTTATAGAGGAGGAAATTTAAGTCCAGCAGGCTATGTGCTTTGTACAAGGTCAACCAGCTAATAAGTAACAAATCTGGAATTCAAATCTAGGCTCTCTGACCCCAAATCCAATGTCTTTCTAATTCAGCAAGAGACTTTCCCATAACTCAAAGCCTGTCCATAAAACCATCCATCTGTTCCTTCTTGAATCTTAGGTATTAGATCTTTCCCCAGCTCCTCACCTATTCTCATGAAGACCACAATGCTGAACATGGAGAGGACAGTGGGCACTACAACACCAAGGAAGGTGGAGAGTTTCCGGAGGGCCCCACCTCCTGGACCTCCTATTCCATATGGCAGAAATGTAGTTCCTTCTTCCCCAAGGAGCCGGTAAGCTAGTAGTGGGGAACTCTCACTTGCCATGGCTGCAAATAGACAAATATGTGAACAGATTATGTAGGAAAAACAGAAACTGAGTTGAAGACAGGGCCAGGGATTATAACCCACCAAAGCACAGTATAAGGCAGAATTTGCCACTGATCCCCTATAATTTCCTGCAGTCCCAAAGAGAATCCTCTCTTTAGAAAAATCCACAACCCATCAAAAGTCCTCTCAAATATCTGTTGACCAGGAAATTATAATTCTATAAGAATATAACAAAAAAGACTAAAGGTGACAAAATAATCTAATCTGGAGTCCAGGGCAAAACATCCCTCTAAAACTTCCACTGAACCCATCCTCTTACCATTTTTTTAAAATCTTGGCAACAAACACCCTAGGTATCTCAGGAGAGGCCCCTACAAAAGCCTGTCAAAGCCTTGTTGATTCTTAGAATTGTCCCTCATTCCCAAATCCTATGCTCAATGTTGGGGAAGGCATATTTGGATTTCAAGGGAGACAAGGATCTTAGCATCAGGTCATTGATTTCTTCTCCAACATATACTCCATTCCTTTTTTCCCCCACCTCATTTCTGAAAAGGAAGCTGACCTCGGGTACTGTTGCCCAAAAGAGGAAGTAAGATGACTAAGCAAGCAAACCCTTTTTTCCAGTTTCACCTGAGTCCTAGAGCAGAAGTATCTCTACTCTCTGCTATGTCATCTCCTTCCTCTTTCCACAAAAATGGAGCACAAATCTCCATAACCCCATATTTCCACATCATATACCCATATGATTATACCCATATGGGTATAAGTGTATACCCATATCCCATGCCAAGTCCCAACCACATGCATCTATCTACTAGATTTTCTTCACACATCCTGTTCTCCTGCTCTACTTTTAATTTCTTCACCACTACACAGAAAAGCAACTCCCCATCACATCGCCTTTCCTTAAACAGTGAATCCCACCAAAACACTTCTCCTCAAAACATATTCCTCAAACCGCTTTCTTATATCCCTCCCAATGTGGGTTAAGAGAGCTATGGATAAGAGAATAAGGTTTGGTTGATGGTCTTGGGTAAGTTAACTCAACCAAACTGGGAAATTGGAGGGAGGAAGGGAGGAGTTATCATACACTCACCTGATCCTCAAAAGAAGCAGTTCCTGAGAACTACTGAAGATGGCTGGTGGAGTGAGTGTACCTAGACTGAAAGAGGGGGAGAGAAGAGAAGGAAAGAAAGATATTCACGTCTCCACTAGCCTCTCCAGATTTCAGTCTTCCCGCATTAACAGCCTCCCCTGTACTTTCCTTATTGGTGCGCAGATCCCCAACTCTGCCCGCCCCCAATCCTCCTTCATTCTTTCACCTCTTCCCACCGATTCACCTCGGCCAGCCTTTCCACTCCCCTTCCTAGTCCTTACCAGTTCCTAAAGATCCTAGACTCCCCTTCCCCTTCCTCGTTTCCCTCGGCAAGACCTAATCTCGCCGGGTCCCAGCCCATTGAGGGTACAAGCTAGCCTTCTTCACACCCCCCCCCCACTCCTATCCCCCCCCATCCCAGGCAAACCAAGCTTCCTCTGGAACCAGGAGGCCGGGACAGGCGAGCTTTGCAAAACACTGGGGACTAAGGAGAGGGCAAGGGCCGCACCGTAATTGACCTGGGGCTGTCTTGATCGTCGGATACGCAGCCCGGGATTCGCTTGGTCTGCGAGGGCGAGCCCTCGGGACTTCAGTCCTACCTTCCACGCCCCCAACCCAGCATTCCCAGCCCCAGGATCCGCTCCGGGCCTCTAGGCTTCTCTATCCTCCGAGCGCCCGCCTCTTCCCAGGCTCTCACCCTCGGTGCATTCTCCCGCGTGGACGTGAGGCGGCGCAGCTGGCGTGGGGAGACGCCGAGCGCTTAGCCCGGCAGACTCAAAATCGGACTTACCAGTTCTTGCTTATCTTTCCTCCCCCCTCCACTCCAGGAAAACTGCAGCCTTGGTTGATGAGCCCGACTTGGAATGCTAACTTGTTAGTACTTCTTTCCTCGCCCGGAGCTTTGGGAACCCTGGGTAGTAAATAGTTAATACCTAGGATTGCAGTGTTTCCTTTTTCTTTCCCAAACTATGAGCTCTTCGAGAGCAAGAACTGGCTTTATCTTACTTGGGGCTAAAAGCTGATGTTATCTGCCTGATCAGGAAAAAATGTCAAAAAGCTGGAGGGTACAGACCGTGTTTTGCTTTTGTCTTTGTGTCCCCGAGCGAGAATTGTGATTAGCACACAGTGGCACGTAAACTTGACTATGGAGTGTTCTGGGAACCTTCTTCAGGGGAAGACAGCTCGTATATTGTTTGAGTCCATAGGTAGTAATTTGAAGAGGGAGTAAGGAAGAAATCTGAAAATGAGGGTTCTTGTAGGAAGCAGCACCTGAGGTTGTATCTATGACTTTCCGGATGCCAGTGGAGAAGGGAATGCGTTCCAAGCAGGAATGGGATTAAATAGAGAAACAGATTTATTCTTCCTCGCACGTTAATCCACTTCCCTTCTCTCCCCCACATATATAAACATATAACTTTGCGAGGAGGTGAGGCCTGCTGGAAGAAGACTAAAAATGAATTTGACAACACGGTGACATTCAATAGTCATCCCTCCGGCACCCACACCAATGGCAAAAAAAAAAAAAAAAAAAAAAAAAAGACAGCCTCTTTTATCCCGGAAAACCGAGAGCAAGCAAAAGTGAGGAGAAGGAGGAGGGGCGAGAATGTGTTCCTTTGTCACGTGAGAGAGGAGGCCGCAGTAGTTGCTTGGGAGAAAAAAAATGTCGGACCTTGGGCGGGATTAAAAGATTAAAAGACCGGACAGCGAAAGGACGCCGGGTCCGGCGTAAGAGCGTCGTTTCCGCCTCCTACCTGGATTGCGCGCTGAACAATCTAACTTGACTGGCTGGTGCATCGAACACTGCCGACCTGTGGCACTGCGCATGTGCAGTTCTATACCTTTCTCTCTGGTTCTATACGTACACATTACATTAAAAACCTTTCACTCTGTATCTCTAGGACCCCTGGGACTTGTGGGAGCTTTGCATTTTCGGCCTCACTCCATTCCTCAGGTAAACCGTCCCCATTCACCTCGGCGTTGATACTTCGATTTCCAGTCTCCGCCCAGTGAAACGAGCGTTGGAATTGAAATTAAAGATTGTGTGTGTATGGATAAAGCACGTTGATTCAGCTGCGGTAAATTTTAAAATTGTACTCAGTTCTGTTGTGCTTTGGCACCTCTACTGGGGCGAGGCTAACTAAAAGAGACAGTAGTGGTGACTCGAGCTCACTTGAAGACACGAGTAGTCGTCCTAAAATTTTCGGGCACTTAAATGTTATTGATTGTATAATTGAAAGAATACATGCATTCCGGGAGCGGAAAAGTGATAGCTATCAAATCTTAAAAGAGCACATCCCACCAAATCAGAGGCACTCTGCCCCACCCCAGCCTCCACACCTATTCAATCAAAAAGGCTCCCTATCACCTACCAAAACACACACACACACATTTTTGGCTCCTTCCTACCTCTCTAACTTTCATACTTCACTCATGTACCTTACGATCCAGGGACATTGATTTTATCTATTCCTTAGTACCTTGCACTCCCTTTGTCCCCAAGGTCCACAATTCTATCCTTCCCTTACTTTGCCTCCTGGCTTCGCAGAGTCTTCCTTCAAGTCTCAGCTATAACCCCACTTTCTGGAAAAATCTTTTCCTGATTGCCCTTAATGCTAGTGCTTTCCTTCTGGAATTATTTCCAGTTTATTTTGTACATATCTTGTTTGTATATAATTTTGGTTTTTTGCCCTCTCCAATTAGACTGAATTCCTTAAGAGTGGGAAACTGTTTTTGCCTCTTCGTGTCCCTAATGCTTGACACGTAATTGTTGCTTAATAAATAGACTTTGTACATAGAAAGTGTTTAATAAAATGCTTTTCATTTGTTCAGTCCTTTGGACTCTCAAATTATCTTTCTGGCCTTATTGTATTTTACTCCTCCTCCAGTATTCTGCAATATAGCAAAGCTGACTTCCTATGTTTCTGATACTTAATTTGATGACATTAGATTAGGGTTCCTGGTGGTCAGGGAGTTAAATGATGAGGTTAGTGGCAGGTTTGGGTTTCAGGGAACCAAATGAAAAGGTTTGGCTCCTCTGAATCCCCTTAGGATTCCCTGCAAGGTAGGGAGTTGTGGGAATCCCCTTCTGGTGGTGCAGAGGTCCTCCATAAAGGAATTTACCAACCCGAAAAGCTAGACTGATAAAAAGAAGTTTATTATTGGCACTGGAAAGTCAGCCTTTGTTATGCATGAATAGAAAGACTGAATTCCTTAATAGCAAAGTCCTGGCAGAGAAGTAAAGTTTCTAGTAGAGAAATCCCGACAGAGAAGCATAAATTCTTGTTAGAGAAATAGATGAGGGAGATAAAGAGAGGGTAACACTGAAAGAAAATATCATTTTAGCAAGCAGAGG
This sequence comes from Antechinus flavipes, assembly GCF_016432865.1. Lineage (NCBI taxonomy): Eukaryota > Metazoa > Chordata > Mammalia > Dasyuromorphia > Dasyuridae > Antechinus > Antechinus flavipes. The sequence continues at coordinate 186,948,141 of NC_067401.1, forward strand.
TTGCTGCTATGCCAGGAATGGCATATTAGGTCCTCTGCAAGGACTGAGCCCCAAGTTGCCGTTTTTTTATAAGGAAATCTGAGATAGAAGTTCCAATCGAATGAGATTCCCTCAGTGCTGTCACTGCCCCCCAGGTCTAGATGAGACCACTTACTGAGAGTGGTTTTGAGCCAACAATAGGGGTCAATAGAAATCTAGGGTGTCCAGCTAAATGAGATTACTTCAACTAGTCCCACCAAGATAAACCACTTTATCTTGGTTTCCTGGGGCAGGTCTCAGAGGCAGGGTTCAAGGAGAATTTCTCCTAGAAGGAGTTTTCAGAGAGTTTCGGGGTCCCACCTTCAGTTTCAGGCTCCCCTTGTCAAATTCTCCATTTTCTGCTTCTGACTCCTGGCCTTTTTTTTTTTTTTTCTCCAGTTTTCTCATCCTTCTTGATCTCTTTATAACCTTTGTCACAGTCAGTAATCCTCTTCCTGATACCTGAAAGGCTTTGGTCCATTTCCCCCCACTACTCAATAAATTATTTGGTCTTGGGTTTATTCTTTTCTAATTTTAATTGAAGGGCTTTTGGAGATAATATGGGCTTTCAGAAGGTCAGAATATTGAACACCAAAATTCTGAGAGCTTGAGTTCCTGCTGGGAATTGTCAGAAATGGAGCACAAATAAGGTAATGGCATAGGCTTTAAAAAAGTGAATTTGAACCAGAACACTGGTTACTGAGATCCATCCAAGCTGCTATGATACAATGAATAAGCTTGATGGTAACTGCTTTATCCATCCTTGGAATAATACCTCTCTAAGGGCATACTGGTAGAGCAGTGGATAGAATGCCAGGCCTGGAACCAGGAAGGCCTGAGTTCAAATTCATCCTCAGATACTTGCTAGTTATGTGACCCCAAAGTCACTTAAGTTCTGTTTGCTTCAGTTTCTTCATCGATAAAATGAGCTGGAAAAGGAAAGAGGAAGAAAAGGGAAGGATAAAGGAAGAAAAAAATGTATTTGCTTAATCCCACTCTAAGAAAGAAAGAAAATATATTTCTTTAAATTTAATTTCATTCTCCCCAAATATAGAGGTGGTAAAGGAGAGAATGTGTAGGAGAAGTGTTTGGAACTTCTTTTCTTGCTATATCTTCTCAGAAAACAATCCTTTGTAAAAGCTGATTGATAGCAATTAGTTTTAAATTTTATTTATTATTTAAAGCAAATAAAAATAGAAAAAATTGCCATGTGCACAGCAGAACAAAAGAGAAAATTCAAAATATAATGCAATAAATATCCTTTTTAAAAAAAAAGCTTATATAGTAAATAATACACATTTTGTTCAGAGCTATCTATCTTTGCTGCTTTGTAGATTTTCTTTTGTTTTTGCTGAGCACTTTTTACTTTATTCTTTTTTCCTCTTCCTTTTCTCCCCAAGAAGGCTACCATTAAGCATGGCTATATTTATATATACATAGATATGTATAATCATACACATATACATTCATATATATATCTATGTAAGACTGTGTTTGTCTTCTCTCTAAAGATGCTCAACATCTTCCTTCATAAGTTCAAGTCTTTCCATATTTTTCTAACTCTACCAACACATCATTTCCTGTACCACAGAAATATTTCAACTTTATGCTATCTAATTATTTTTAAATAGTCTACAACAATATTGATTAATATGGCTGACAGAAGTTTTCTTATTTTTCTCTTTTGATTACATCTATTTTAGCGTTAACTTTGTCTATTATGACTACTATCCCTGCTTTTTTAACATAATAAATTCTACTCCTGATCTTTATTATTATGTGTATATCTCTTATTTCCTATCCTTCTTGACTTTTCTGCTTTACTTCTATCTCCTGTTATTTAACCTACCCCTCTCCACCTAAGATCCCTCCTTTATCCTCTCCTCCCACTCTTCCTCCCATCTTGTTTCTATTTGAATTTAGAAGACTTTTATGATCTTCCAAATATATTTTTATTTTATTCCTGTTAATCTACACACCTTTTATACCTCTCCCTGGTCCCATTCCCTCACCTTCATTTCTTTTTAAATTTAGAAAGACTTTTATTCTCTTTTAAATATTTGTTTTCTCTTTAACTCAGATTTGATGTGAATAAAGTTCCCTCTAAAATCCCCTCCCTTATTCTCTGCCCACCATAACTTCTTATTTCTTTCTGAATTTAGAAGATTTTTAAACCTTTCTCTCTCTCTCTCTCTCTCTCTCTCTCTCTCTCTCTCTCTCTCTCTCTCTCTCTCTCCCCCTCTCTCCATATATATATATATATACCTTTCTCTCTCTCTGTGTGTATATATATATATGTATGTATACACACCTTTCTCTCTCTCTCTATTTATATATATATATATCTCCCAAATTTTTGACAGTTCATTAAAATGTTCATTTTTGCTCATTCAGGATTGTATTTAACTTTGCTGAGTATAATATTTTCTGCTGTTCTTTTGCTTTTTGATATATAGTGTTCCAAGACTTTAATCTTTGAATGTAGCTGTTGCTAGGTCTTGTGATAGTATTTACTTAAATAAAATGATGAGTACTAAGCACGATGGTGGCTAATCTTGAAGAAAATATACGAGAATAAGTACTTAAGCTATATAGCATTAGAAAAATTATCTCCAGCCTCTCAGGGCTAACCCTAGAGCTGTGAGAGGACATGGCCAACCTTGCTCTTGGGGATTAGACTCAAATATGAATAATCAAATCAGAACATATGCTACATGTGGGGGACACATCTAAGATAACCATGTGGTCTTTAGCTTTGTTAGGAACCCACTCTGTACCGAAGGCTTTTTTTATTCTTGAATACTCCATATAGACCAAGAAAACAAACAACTCTTTTGTGTTTGACTGCAAATGCACAGTCAGTTTTTCTGATATGTTCTCCTTATTGTTAACATCTTGAAGCTCACAAAGTTATTATCATTTCTAATGTCTAAAGAGTGGGAAAAAACCTAGACAACAGAAACATAAGCAACAGGAGAGCCACAAGGTGGAAGCTCAGGTGGGGACATAAGTGCCTGAGGCATTTCTCTCCATGCAGGGCTGGCCCCCTCACTCAAACAAAGCCAGGAAGGAAAAAGAAAATGCCTTGGCTGGTTTTTGAATACATCCTCTGTTTCAGCTCAGTAACCAATCAAAAGATTCCTTTTCTTCACATGGTAAGCATACCAGAAATAATACTTGTGCATGTTCCGAATTAGGGAGCAGGGCTCTGCCATTACATGTTATCACATCTTTGCAGAAGATTTCCCAGCTTCTTCCACATGAGAAGTAAATCAAATCAGCATGCTGTATATGCACAAAGGGGCTGAACTTGGGGGTTTCTCTTGTTTATAAATGGACTTGTCTCCCCACTTGAATATAAGGTCCTTAAGAATAGGGATTGTTTCATTCCTTGGATTTATGTCCCCAGCATCTAGTGAAGGGTTTGGCAAATGGAAGATACTTCATAAATTCTCATTTGGTGAGTGATAGCCAATCAGTGGCCAAATCATTTCAATCCTGTCCCTGCTACATCTTTCTTTTCTATCCCCTTCTCTCTATTTACATGGTGATCTTCCTAGTTCTAGCTCTCATCATCTCTGACCTCAGCTAGTGTAATGACTTCCTCATTGGTCTCCCTACTTTCAGTCTCATTCCTTTCTAATTCTCTCCTCAATACTACTAAAGAATCTTCCTAAGGCATAAATCTGATCATGTCACACCTCTGTTGTTCCATGCTTCTTATTAACTCTGAGGTAAAATTCAATGTTCTCCACTTGGTATTTAAGCCCCTCCACATTCTGACTCTTACATACCTGTCTAGCTTTATCTCATATGGCTTTTCCTACAAATGCTTTACCTTCAGGACAAACTGACCCATTTTAATTGTAACTCAGTCTCCCAGTTCTGTAAATTAATTCATGCATCAAATCCATTCTTTCTTCTTTTCATTGTCAAGATCCTTCCTCCCTTTAAAACTCAGCTCAGGTGATACCTCTTCCCCAAAGTCTTCTTGGTCCCCCCTCAAGTTATTTTGTGTCTTATACCAACACACATACAAATATGCACATCTATCTGGGATGGCTGTTTTCAGTTTTTTCTTCACCAAAAAAAAAAAGTGTCAGGTTCATATTATTTTTAAGATAGAAACTTTAAAATGTTTGTTAAATTGAATTGGACTGAGAATGAAGAGGTAATGAAGAACTCTGACTAGTGAGGTTGGCTGGGTCTTTTGATCCTTAGGATTCAAACTTCCTTCGTGCTATTTTGCCCTGGTCCCACCTTAGGAGCCCAGGCATGCTTAATCTTTCAAATAACCTCTAACCCCCACTTCCAGGGAAATACAGTCCTCTAATTCTCTGGGTGCTCCACCCTGAGGAAATAGCATAATAAAGTATAAAGAACATGAGATTTGGAGTTAAAGAATCTGGATTTGAAGCTTAGTTCTGCTACTTAATACTTTTTTGAATATGATCAAATCACAACCTCTCTGGGCTTCAGTTTCTTATCTCTAAATTGAGATTATTGAACTAGATGACCTCTGAGATGTCTTTCAGTTTTAAATCTATGGGCTTATGAGTTTCCTGATTATTACCCTACCCCCTGCCCTGGTTCCTCAGGCCTGAACATGGTGGCCCCTGACCCGCTAGGCGCCAGAAGCAGATGAGTACTTGGCAGCTGCCCTGACAGTTTCCTGAAACTTCAGAAAACAAAGGGATAGTAAGAAGGGAGCCCTTCCTTTAGAATCACTGACAGAGTGATCTTGATTTGAAGGAAGAAAAAGCATAAGATCCCTAGGTCCCAGGAGAGCAACAAGAGATGGGAGTCAGGACTCCTGTTTCCTGGAAGGGAGTGGGCCTAAGGGACAGGATGTCTAGGGTGCAAAAGGCAGGAAAGCTGAGAAGAGGAATAAAAACTAGGAGCAAGACATCTGGATTTACTCTATACAGGGTTCCTGGCTTACTAATATATATGTGATGTCAGTCATAGAGGACGATGGGGGCAAGAAGAGGGATGGAGTCGGGGGAGACAGCTCAATTCTCTGTCCTCAGGGGTACAAGTAGTAGGGAAAGCTACAAGAAGCCAGAGACACTGCATCATCTTCCTAATTCCCCACCCCCTTCCCTGGACAAACCTGACCCATTGCTCTCTTTCCCTGGTCCCCACCCAGCTCTGTCTTCCTGTCCCTCCCTAGGCACGATGCTGGGAGAGATGAGAGAGCCTACTCTGCTGAATTCTATTGGTTATCTCAGGACCAAGGCATCTTGTTCCTCTAAATCCTACTGTTCTTCCAGAACTCAGGAATACCAGCTTCTACTTAGCACTTCTGCTCAGATTCCCTCCTGGAACCCAGCTGTCCATCAGTCACCTTTCCTATATTCCTGTCGGTGACATAAGGGCAGGTTGGGTGGGTGTGGGAGGGTCTTGGCATAGTGGGGGAGAAGGGAGAGGGCTCAAGCTCACATCCGGTTAGATTGCCAGGGGAAGAGAGGAAACAAAGGACTTCCCCCTGCTTGGACAATGAGCCTCCGATCTACCTCCCCCCACCCTGCTCAGCTCTTCCCCTACCCCCAACTCAACCCTTCCTCTATAGCTCTGCCTCCCAGGCACACATCTGGGGATTTTATCACAGACTATATCATTTACTTTCCTCTATTCCTGTCAGCTCTGATGCTCCTTCTGAGTCCCAGCTGCCAAATAGCTAGGGCTCCCCGAGTTTCCTCCTTCCATTCCCCAAGTTCTCAGATGCTGAACCAAGGTCAGTGGCAGAGTAGAGTGAGTTTCTCAAAATATTCCTCTCCTGTTGATTAAAGGAGGGAAATTCAAGAAGATACCTCAGAAGAGACACAGAAAGACAGAAAGAGACACAGAACTGTTTCTGGCCTAATTTTGATTCCATTGGATCAGAGGAAGAACGTGTAGTATGAAATGAAGGATTGATATATGGGGTACAATGGAAAGAATGTCAGGTTTGGATTCAAAACTTGAATTTGAATTCCACATTAGTCACTTACTACTACGTACAACATTGACCTTGGACAAGAACATTCTGGATGTAGTTTTCTCATTTGTAAAATGATAAAGTCAGAATGGCTCCCTCTAAGTCTATAATCCTAGATCTTTTCATAGGTCAATCAATCAACAGAATTCACTATGTGCCAAATGCTGGGATGAGCACTGGGAATACAAAGAAAGTCAAAAGACAGTCCCTCTTCTCAAGGAGTTCACAGTTTTTTCTCCCTTACCGGAGAAAACATGAAAACAACTAAATACAAGGAGAACTGAGAATGAATTCTTTCAGAAGATGGGACTTTAGCTAAGACTGAAGGGAAGCAAGAGAAGCCCAGAGGAAGAGATGAGAAGGGAGAATTTCAGGTATAGAAGATAGCCAGTGAAAATGCCTGGAGACAGAATGGAGTGTCTGTTTGAGGAACAGCAAGAAGGCCAATGTCATTGGATCACAGAGTATGTGGAAAAGAATAAAGTGTAAGAAGCCTGAAAAAGTAGGAAGGAGCCAGCTTATGCAGAGCTTTAAAAGCCAAACAAAGGATTTATATTTGATCCTGGAAGTGATAAGGAGCCACCAGAGTTAAGTGAATGGGAGGGAGGAAGGGAGGGAGAGGGAAGATGATCTGATCTGTGCTTAAGGAAAATTAGTTTGAAGCTAAGTGGAAAGTAGAATGGTAACAGACTTGAGCCTGAGAGACCAACCAGCAGGGTATGGTTTTTACCAATCTCAGGTATAAGGTGTAGGAATGAAAGTTAAATTGTTGGAAGTTGGGACCAGATTTCATAAGGGGGGTGAAGAGTGAGGAGGCAAGAAGGCAAGGATGACACTTATATTGAGAATCTGGGAGATTAGGATGATGATGGGACCTTCAATAAGGAAGTTAGGAATGAAGGACAGGATGTTGGGAATAAAGATAATGAATAAAGTTTCAGTCATGTTCAGGTTGAAGTGTCTATAAGAACCTGCCTGATAGGCAGCTGAAGATGGGAGACTGGAGGTGAAGAGAGAGGTTAGAAGGTTAGGGCTATATAATATAGATCTGAGAATCAACAGTATAGAGATGCTTAAGTGAATGCATGGAATCTCCTTTAATATTAACTAGTCCCTCCTCTCTTATTATCTCCAGTCTATGTTGTATAAATGTTTGCACATAGTTTGTTTGTTTGTTTGTTGTTGTTGTTGTTGTTGTTGTTGTTGTTGTTGTTGTTGTTTTGCATGTTGGCTCCCCATTAAACTGTGAGTTCTTTGTCTTTTGCCTTTATGTCTTCAGCACTTAGCAGAGTATCTGGTACAAAATAAGTTTTTAATAAACACCTGTCAAGATCCCTGTGCCATTCATTGTGTTGAGTTATATCTCCCAGGTTATATACATACATCCATAATTTGTGGTTATCATCCACAAATTTGATAAGTCTGTCTCCTTATGCCATTATCTAAGTCATTGATAAAAATATTAATAAGCATTGTGGGTGGAAAGAGAGAGATTATAAGAGGATATCAAAGTGGTAGTTCATATAGCAAATATACAGTATCTGTTACTCAAGCACACCTCCTTATCCTACCTCCAATATAGATAGTTTGAGAAATGCCCAGAAAGCAAACCTTGGGAAGAAAAGATCCACAAATCCAGGTCCCACATTATAAGGAAAAAATATGTACTGACACAAAGATTACAAAAGGAACCAAAGAAAATACAAATGGGACTAGTCAAGGAAGAAAGAGGGTCAAGAAAATTGATATTGTACATTAGACTTGGAAAATCTTACATAAGAACTTAATCCTCTGAAAACTAGACTAGGTCAGTTTGAAAGTCACTGAACTTATTATGACAAGATGAAATATTTAAATGAAATCAAAAGATTAAAAAATGTAGAAGAAAGTCTAAGAAATATATAAAAAACAACGACTGGAAAACAGATCAAGAGATAATAAAAAAAAGTATCAGATTGACTAAATTTCATTAAAAAAAAAAAAAGGTCTAAATACCCTATTTTAAGAAATTATCAATAAAAACAGCTTAGAACTCTTAAGACCAGGAGACAAAATGAAAAATAAAAAGATTAGGACAAAAATAGAAAATTAAAGGCAGATAGGTGGCAGAATATCCAGATTGATGGACCTGGGGTCAGAAAAAGTTGAATTCAAATCAAGCTTCAGATGCTTACTAGTAATATGAACCTGGGCAAATCACCTAACTTCTTCCTGTCTCAGTTTTTCTCATTTGCAAAATGGGAGAAAAACAGCATCTACCTCTCAAGATCATGGTGAGCATCAAATGAGATAATATTTGTAAAGCACTTTTGCAAACTTTAAAATACTATATAAAAGTTAGCTATTAGAATATCGATTCTAATAGTCAACTCCTGAAAGAAACTCCAAAATCAAAATTGCCAGAAAGACCATAACAAAAATCTGGAGGTTAAATTTGTTAAAGGGAAGATATTACAAATAACACAAAAGAAAGAATCCTATCTGCCAGGGAAAATCAGAAACTATATGAGCAAAATTACAAAACTCTTTCCACACAAATAAAGTCAGATCTAACCAATTGGAAAAATATTAAATGCTCTTGGATTGATTGGGCGAGCAAATATAATAAAGATGACAATACTACCTAAACTAATCTATTTATTTAGCACTATATCAATCAGACTCCCCCAAAACTATTTTAATGACCTAGAAAAAATAACAACAAAGTTCATATGGAAAAACAAAAGGTCAAGAATTTCAAGGGAATCAATGAAAAAAATCAAATGAAGGTGGCCTAGCTGTACCAGATCTAAAATTATATTATAAAGCAGTGGTTACCAAAACCATTTGGTACTGGCTAAGAAATAGACTAGTTGATCAGTGGAATAGGTTAGGTTCAAAAAACAAAACAGCCAATAACTTTAATAATCTAGTGTTTGACAAACCCAAAGACCCCAGCTTTTGGGATAAGAACTCACTGTTTGACAAAAATTGCTGGGAAAATTGGAAGTTAGTATGTCAGAAATTGGGCATTGACCCATATTTAACATTGTATACCAAGATAAGGTCAAAATGGGTTCATGACCTAGGCATAAAGAATGAGATTGTAAATAAATTAGAAGAGCATAGGATAGTTTACCTCTCAGACCTGTGGAAGAGGAAGGAATTTATGACCAAAGAAGAACTAGAGATCATTATTGATCACAAAATAGAAATTTTGATTATATCAAATTGAAAAGTTTTTGTACAAACAAAACTAATGCAGACAAGATTAGAAGGGAAGCAATAAATTAGGAAAACATTTTTACAAAGGTTCTGATAAAAGCCTCATTTCCAAAATATATAGAGAATTGACTCAAATTTATAAGAAATCAAGCCATTCTCCAATTGATAAATGGTCTAAGGATATGAACAGACAATTCTCAGACGAAGAAATTGAAACTATTTCTAGCCATATGAAAAGATGCTCCAAGTCATAATTACTCAGAGAAATGCAAATTAAGACAACTCTGAGATACCACTACATACATACCTGTCAGATTGGCTAGAATGAGAGAGAAAGATAGGGGATGTAGGAAAACTGGGACATTGATGCATTGTTGGTGGAATTGTGAATACATCCAACCATTCTGGAGAGCAATTTGGAACTATCCTCAAAAAGCTATCAGACTGTGCATACCCTTTGATCCAGCAGTGTTACTACTGGGATTATACCCCAAAGAGATTTTAAAGAAGAGAAAGGGACTTGTATGTGCAAGAATGTTTGTGGCAGCCCACTTTGTAGTGGCCAGAAACTGGAAACTGAGTGGATGCCCATCAATTGGAGAATGGCTGAATAAATTGTAGTATATGAATGTTATGGAATATTATTGTTCTGTAAGAAATGACCAGCAGGATGATTTCAAAAAGGCCTGGAGAGACTTATATGAACTGATGCTGAGTAAAATGAGCAGGACCAGAAGACTATTATATACTTCAACAACAATACTATATGATGATCAATTCTGATGGACATGGCCTTCTTCAACAATGAAATGAATCAAATCAGTTCCAATAGAGCAGTAATGAATTGAACCAGCTACACCCAGGGAAAGAACTCTGGGAGATGACTAGGAACCACTACATAGAATTCCCAATCCTTCTATTTTTGTCCACCTGCATTTTTTATTTCCTTCACAGGCTAATTGTACACTATTTCAAAGTCCAACTCTTTTTATACAGCAAAATAACTGTTTGGACATGTATACATATATTGTATTTAACTTATACTTTAACATATTTAACATGTATTGGTCAACCTGCCATCTGGGGGAAGGGGTGGGGGGAAGGAGGGGAAAAGTTGGAACAAAAGGATTTGTAACTGTCAATGCTGAAAAATTACTTATGCATATATCTTGTAAATAAAAAGCTATAATAATAAAATAAAATTAAATTAAATTTAAAAAAAAAAGTGAGAAAATGAAAAAAAAAAAAAAAAAGAAAAGAAAAGAATCCTAGTAACAAGGAGCCACAACAAAGATCATAGGAAACTTGGAAGTTGCTAGCATAAAGGAAAGTTTGTAATCTAATATTCCAAAAAAAAAAAAAATCCAAAATTCCTCCCCCCCCCAAAAAAAAGTTTTTCAATCAAGGATAATCTATTGGAAAAATTTAAAATAATCCCTATAGGAGGAAGAAATGGAATTTTGATGGACTAGAACAGAAGTATCAAGCATACTAACCCTAGTATGTAGCCAAAACCAGATTAAAATTTAATTGGGAAATATCTAACAAAATGAATAAAAAATACAATAAAATATAGATGACACTCTTTTAAAAACTGTCAATATGTGACCCACAGAGATCCTTATGTATCAATTAATGACCCCCATTTCTAAAATTTGTTACAGCAAGATTAAAGAATTTTCAAACTTTTCCTGATGAAAGAGCCAGAACTGAGGAGAAAAAATTTTTTTAATAACTTTTTATTGATAGAACGCATGCCAGGGTAATTTTTTACAGCATTATCCCTTGCATTCACTTCTGTTCCGATTTTTCCCCTCCCTCCCTACACCCCTTCCCCCAGATGGCAAGCAGTCCTTTACATGTTGAATGGGTTGCAGTATATCCTAGATACAATATATGTGTGCAGAACCGAACAGTTTTCTTGTTGCACAGGGAGAATTGAATTCAGAAGGTATAAATAACCTGGGAAGAAAAACAAAAATGCAAGCAGTTTATATTCATTTCCCAGTGTTCTTTCTCTGGGTGTAGCTGCTTCTGTCCATCTTTGATCAATTAAGGCTCTCTTTATCGAAGAGATCCACTTCCATCAGAATACATCCTCAAGCAGTATCATTGTTAAGGTATATAATGATCTCCTGGTTCTGCTCATTTCACTCAGCATCAGTTCATGTAAGTCTCGCCAGTCCTCTCTGTATTCATCCTGCTGGTCATTCCTTACAGAACAATAATATTCCATAACATTCATATACCACAATTTACTCAACCATTCTCCAATTTTTGGACATCCTTTCATTTTCCAGCTTCTAGCACTACAGGGCTGCTACAGACATTTTGGCACATACAGTTCCCTTTCCTTTCTTTAGTATCTCTTTGGGGTATAAGCCCAGTAGAAACACTGCTGGATCAAAGGGTATGCACAGTTTGATAACTTTTTGAGCATAGTTCCAAATTGCTCTCCAGAATGGCTGGATGTGTTCACAATTCCACCAACAATGTATCAGTGTCCCTGTTTTCCCACATCCCTTCCAACATTCCTGAGGAGAAATTTTGAACTGGAAGTTTAAATGTCAAGAGAAACATAGGAAAATATAAAAGGCCAAGGGAGGCATTTATTTTTAGGAAATAATTCTTGACCAAACAAGAGATGGAGTGGATCACAAAATTCCAAAAGGACAATTTTGATTATATAAAATGGAATTTTTTTGGAAAAAATCTAATGTAATTAAAAGTAGAAGAGAAACAGTAAATTGGAAGCAGTCTTGGCAGCAAGTTTCTCAGATAAAAGGTTCATATTCAAGACATATATGAAACTGATTCATATTTATAAGATTAAGAGCTATTTTCCAAATAGATAAGTAATCAAAGGATATGAACAAGTTGGGATTTTTTGCTTTTGAATTTGTTTTATTGTTTCGTGAAATCTCATGGGGTCATTCGCTTTATATGTTCAATTCTAAATTTTGTTTCTAATTTATTTATTTTAATATACATTGCTTTATGAATCATGTTGGAAGGAAAAAATCAGACAAAAAGGAAAAACCATGGGAAGAAAAAAAAAACAGAAAAAAAAAAAGATGTGAACATAGCATGTGTTGATTTACATTCAATCTCTATAGTTCTTTTTCTGGATGCAGATGGCATTTTCTGTCCAAAGTCTATTAGGATTGCTTTGTATCAAACTGTTGTTTAGTTTAAATTTTAAAACAAAGATCCAATTGCTCTTCCTCTTACCTCCTCCCATCTCTCAGTGAAAAACAAACAAGAAAATCAAATACAAGACATGTATTGTCAAATAAGACCTTGGCCATGTCAAAAAAAATTTTATCTCATTTACACACTGAATCTATCAGAAAGTAAATAGTATGTTTTCATGATAAGCCTTTTGCATTCCTGATTGGACATTGTGTTGATCAGCATGGCTAAGTCCTTCAGGGTTGTTTGTCTTTATAATATTGTTGCTATTGTACAAAATGTTCTCCTGGTTCTGCTCACTTCTCTCTGCATCAGCTCATAAAAGTCTTCCCAGGTTCCTCTGAAACCATCCCTTTCATCATTTTTTTCAGCACAATTATAATCCATCACATTGATATATCATGATTTTTTTCAGTCATTCCCCAACTGATGAACACTATCTCTCTCCTCCCCAGTTTCCAATTCTTTGCTATCATATATAAAAACAAGCTGCTATAAATGTTTTTGTACATGTGGGTCTTTGTCTCTTTCAGCCTTTTTGGGAATATAGACTTAAGAGAGATATCTCTAGGCAATAGCATTTTTGGAGATAGTTTTGAGCATAGTTCCAAATTGCTTTCCAGAATAGCTGAACTAGTTTACAATCCACCAACAAAGCATTGTTGCATTTGTTTTCTCAACAACTCTCCAGATTTCGTTGTTTTCCTCTTTTGTTAACTTTACCAATTTAATGGTGTGTAAAGTGGTTCTAATGAATGATTTAGAGTTTTTTTATGGCCCTATAACTTGAATTTCTTCCTCCAAAAACTATTGTTGTTCAGTTGTTTTCCAGTCAAGTTTGACTGTTTGTGACCTCATATGAAATTTTCTTGGCAAAGATACAGTAGTGGTTTGCCATTTCCTTCTCCTGCTCATTTTATAGATGAGGAAACTGAGGCAAATGGGGTTGAAAGACTTGCCCAGGATTTCATAGCTAATATATGTGTGAAACCAGATCAGGAAAATGAATCTTCCTAGATTGCTACACTCCTTTTTGAGTCTAGACCTGACATGCTATCCACTGTACCACCTAGCTGCCCAACAAGAGCAGCTTTAATGCTAACAAAACTTCATCTATCACCATAACTCTAAAATCTAGTTTTTCCTCACTGAGAGATGATGAGGCCCTCTTCTGAGAAGGTGGCATATATTTTTAGGCCTAGCCTATGTGGGAATTTTTTTCTCATAAACTATTATTTTTTTCTCCCAATTATTGTTGTTATTGTTCACTTGGACTAGGGAGCAGTGGGAGAGATAGATCATAAACATGTATAAAAATAAATAAGCAAACTTTTTTTTCACTTAATATTTTATTTTTTCCAACTACATGTAAAGATATTTTTCTTTTTTTATTATAGCTTTTTATTTACAAGATATATGCATGGGTAATTTTTCAGCATTGACAATTGCAAAACCTTTTGTTCCAATTTTTCCCCTCCTTTCCCCCTTCCTTTTCCCCAGATGGCAGGTTGACCAATACATATTAAATATGTTAAAGTATAAGTTAAACACAATATATGTATACATGTCCATATAGTTATTTTGCTGTACAAAAAGAATTGGACTTTGAAATAGAATACAATTAACCTGTGAAGGAAATCAAAAATGCAGGCAGATAAAAATAGAGGGATTGGGAATTCTATGTAGTGGTTCATAGTCATCTCCCAGAGTTCTTTCCCTGGGTATAGCTGGTTCAATTCATTACCATTCTATTGGAACTGATTTGGTTCATCTCATTGTTGAAGAAGGCCATGTCCATCAGAATTGATCATCATATAGTATTGTTGTTGAAGTATATAATGATCTCCTGGTCCTGCTCATTTCATTTAGCATCAATTCATGTAGATCCCTCCAGGCCTTTCTGAAATCATCCTGCTGGTCATTTCTTACAGAACAATAATATTCCATAATATTCATATACCACAATTTGGTCAGCCATTCTCCAATCGATGGGCATCCACTCAGCTTACAGTTTCTGGCCACTACAAAGAAGGCTGCCACAAACATTTTTGCACATACAGGTCCCTTTCCCTTCTTTTAGATCTCTTTGGAATATAAGCCCAGTAGTAGCACTGCTGGATCAAAGGGTAGGCACAGTCTGATAATTTTTTGAGCATAGTTCCAAATCGCTCTCCAGAATGGCTGGATGTATTCACAATTCCACCAACACAAACATTTATTTTTTAAATAAATATTGCAGAATATTCCACTGGATATATTTCTGCCATATTGACATTGAACTACAAACAATTACTCTTTGAGTCAATCCACACAACCATTTTTGAAAGATCTAAGACTGTATATTTTATACAATTTTTTATTTAAAATTTCTGTTAAAATCTAGATAAACTAAATCAATAGCATTCCCTTCATCTCTTAAAGTAATTCTTTCTCAAAAAAAGGTTCATTTCACATGACCTTACCTTGTTGAAGTCAAGCAAACTTTTAATCACTTGTTTCTTTTCTAAATTCTCTACAACCTTCTTTTAAATGTATATATAGAATAAGTATTCTATAATTTTCTCAGTAATCAAAATAAAGCTTACTGGCCTATAGTTTGCAGACTTTGTTTTCTTTTTCTTCTTAAAAATTAGGACATTCTGAATGGGTGAATTTGTTGGCTAATTGCCAATTCTCCAGTCAGGTCCTAAAGAAAGCAAATGAGCCCTTCTTTATTCCCAAGACTTGAAAAGTTAGCCTTGTGACCTATATGAGAATATGTGTAAAGTCAAAGAAGTGACAAAAAAAAAGTTTGTACATTGCAGTTCTGTCGAAACCAAATGCACTTTATAGATTTTTCTGTAATTATTTTTAGAATAAAATCTTTGAATTTGACAGTAAAAAAAAAATTTAGGACATTTACTCCTTTTCCAATCTTTTGGTTTCTTTTCTATTTTCTATATAGTGAATAAAGCATGGAGCTTGGAGTCAGGAAAATGAGATCAAATTTGACTTCAGACACTTACTAGCTATGGGACTCTGTACTAAACCTCTATTTGCTGGAGTTTCCTCATTTACAAAATAGGATAATTTCTAGGGTTGTTGTGAGGAACAAATGAGATAAATATAAAATGCCTAACACAGAGGCTGGCATTCAGAAGGCGCTATATAACTATTAACTATTGTTATTTCAAATATCAGTGACAGATTTGCCATTTCTTTCAGTACTCTAGATGTAATTCATCTGGTTCAGGTGACTTGAATTTATCAAAGATAATTACATGCTCTTACTGTTGCCTTATTTATCTTATGAATCAAATACCTTTAATTACTTTTATAATTTCCAATATTAAGATCACTATCTTTGGCAGAGAAAACAGAAATTCAAGAATTGAGTTCTACCTTATCTCTGTGGTCAATTGTCATCTTCCTATATATTTCAAGCAAAGATATTCTCCCTTATTTGAGCCTTCTTTTTCTTCCTTTATAGCTAAGATAGACAGACAGACAGACAGAGATACAGAGAGACAAAGACAGAGAGGGAGACAGAGACAGAGAGAGAGAGAGACAGAGACACAGAGAGAGACAGAGACACAGAAACAGAGAGAAAGAGACAGACAGAGAGAGAGAGAGAGAGAAAGACAGAGAAAGACAGAGACAGAGATACAGAGACAGAGAGAGACAGAGAGACAGACAGAGACAGAGACAGAGAGAACTTGTATATCTTAGTTTCCCTCCATAGTCTCTATGGAGACTTCCTTCTGAGGGTTAGTATTCTTGGCATGATTTTTTTTTTTTTTTTTACAGGACCATGCCAAATTCTTATGATCATCTTGTTAACTGATCTTGTTTCCATCTTCTAGATATCTTTCTTAAAAATCTAAACTGAGTGCTGAGTTACCTGTGCATCATCATTGGTCTCTTTAGACAAATCCTATTTTTCTTCCTCATTTTAATTATTTCCCTTTATATCTTCCGACTTTCATTCTTAATCTTGTCTTATCTAGGATTACTTTCACTGAGTCATTTTGCTCCATGGGATTCTACCTATCTTTCCTCTATTCTTTGAAATCTGCTTTAACAAAATGGATGGTACATGTCAAACTGCACCCAGATTTCCTCTTCTCTAGAAGGAAGTGATCATATCTCCCCATGGTTCCTATCATTTCCAACCTACCAAGTTAATCAGATCCAGAATAGAATTTCCCTTTGTTGCCCCCCTCTGAAGGACAAAAGTATGATGAAGGCATATTAAAAAGTTATTAGCTGCTCTGCCTTTGATAGAGAGCTACACTATATATCTGGATAATTGATATCTTCCATTTCTTCTATTTCATACTTATGATCTACTTTCCAATTCCTTATCTATTTCTTTCTTTTGCTTTGGTGGTCTGGAGTACATTTCAAAGACATAATCACCTCTTTTTTTTTTCTCCTTTGATCTTTACCCCCAACCTCCCCATAATGCTTCCACCTTCTGGTTCCCAGCTTTGATCATATGAATATATCATCTTAATATACAGTGCTACCTCACCTTCCTTCTACCTACCTGCTTCTTTTAAATCAAATATACCTATTTAAAAGCATAGTCCAGTTATGAGTTTATGCTACCAAGTCTCAATAATGTTAGGAAAGGTGAGATAATCTCATACAGTAGAATGCGGGCCTTATAGTCAATAAGATGGGAAAAGGCTTATGATCAGTAGTATGCTAGTAAGTATTTTACAACTAACTCTCTAAAAGGAAAAAAAAAGTGCATAGGATATATCTTTACATTTATTGTATTATTAATACTTAATCCAACACTTTCTTAGATCTAGGTAATCAATAGAACAAAAAAAATCAAACTAATTTGATAGATTTGCTGATTTCTGGATGTGTAAATGTTCACAATGAAAATTTAGCAATCTACCTTCTGGAGCTGTAAGAGCTGGCTCCAGAAACCCATTACTTATAATATTAATATTATATGGGATGAGAGTTGCTCATTTTAAATAATATATTGGTTTGATAGTGTATTGACTCAATGGCAGACCTTGTGTCCTTTTGTCTTACACTAATCTAAGTTAGAAGAGGCTCTACATTAAAAAAATCAAATTCTTGTTATTTTGAATTAATTATGGAGTTGAAGAAAGATGATGTCTATTTATTGTCTATAGGAAATATAATGTTGTTCAGTTGTTTTAGTCATGTCCAACTCTTTATATCCCCATTTGGGGTTTTCTTGGCAGATACTGGAATGGTTTCCCATTTCCTTCTTCATCTCATTTTATAGATGAGGAAACAGACAAAACAGGGTTAAGTGATTTGCCCAGAGTCACAAAGCTAGTAAGTGTCTGAGGTCAGATTTGGGCTCAGAAAGATAAGTCTTTCTGACTTCAGGTCGAGCACTGTGCCTCCTAGTGAAAATTCTAAATATGAGAAGTCTCAAAACAATTTTATTAGCATAATTACATAACAGAACTTTATAAACATGATTTTATGTGATCCTCATAATCTCCAAAAGGTAGTATTTATTCCCATTTTACAGATAAAACCCCCTAAGGCTGAGGGTGACTTGGGACTTATCCAAGATTGTTCAGCAAATGCAGATGTTTCAATTCCAAGTTCTGTGCTCCAATACCACATCACAATTGCTTCTCTCATTACTAGAGTCAGAGATTCTCTGTTACAAACTTTAATATAGGAACTGTATGATAATATGAGATTACCTAGAAGTGGAGAAATCACCTACACTGAAATGTCAGTGTAATCTCCTGAAGATCAGAGACTGCATCTTTATAAAACTTTGTATCCACTGCAGTGCTAAGCTCATGATTGGGACATAACATCTGATGAATGAATGAAACAAAAGAAGGGTTAATTGTATTTACAAAAGAGAAGAAACTGACCTCTAACAGAAAAAAATAACAATCTTACTTATATTTCAAGGCACTGCTGAGCAAAAATATTATATAATAATATGATCTAGTTGAGAAAGTGTTTCTTCTTAAGAAAAACAATGTAGTTTAGTAGAATGAGTGCTAACCTTTGCTCAGGAATATCCTAAATTTGAATTCTACCCCTTTCATTTACCAGCTGTGTGACCATGGGCAAAATATGTAACCTCTTTGCACCTTAGTTTCCACATTGTAAAATGTGAATGAAACCCTTAGTATCCACATCACTAAGTTACTAAGAGGGGATAATGTATATAAAGTGGAACCTGAAAGTGATCTGTGAAAGATCGGCTATTATTATTACTAGAAACATTATAGGTCAGTTAATAACACTTCTTTTTTTTTTAAAACTCTTCTATCTTGGCTACCAGATTCTATTAGACCCCAATTTACTGTGCTCACATGTTCGCTTCTTCCATCTCTAGTTGTGTCTCTTTCTTCCTTTTTTTTTCCCCTCAGGAAAGATGCAAAGTATCCCTACTATATGAGAAACAGCTGTGCAGACATTCCAGGGATCAAGGGCCAGAAAGGACTTGGGGGTGGGGGGAGGCAGAAAGGTGAAGGAGAGCCAGGGAAGAAGACTGGTGAAGTAGAAGTAGATGAGGAATGGGAGGATGGAGGGGAAAGAATGACTGCAGAAGTGAAAAACAGGCATTCAGATCAGTAAGGCAGACCAGGAAGGACTTTTAGGAAGCTAGGAAAACAGAAAAAAGAATCTAGAGAGTTAGGGCAATGAAGAACAGACCTAGGTGGACTAGCCTGAAACCAGAGTTTAAGGGTTAAGGGAAAATATGGGATAGGGGCAGGAGGAGTCGAGGATGGGATTCTCAGTCCTATTCTATTCACCTTCAGAACAAACTATTGTTTCCTCCCCTCTATGTTCTTCACCCTACCCTATCCTAGATGCACCCAAGAACAGGGTATGAGGGACATCCCTTGGTGTAGTAAGATTATTTCAAGGTCTATAAGGTCATTCTAGACTTGTCTATTGTATTTGAGGCAGGAAGTCAGCTTCCCAAATATTTCCAAGCTTCTTTCTTTCTAGTTTCATGTATTCCCCTGCCTTTGCCTCTCTTTTACCAGTCTGTCTTGTTACTTTTGTGACCTCTTCAACCAATACTCCTATGAGTCTTTCAGTCATTCCTCCAGACTTCTTCACTCCAAGAATGCTATGCTCCCCTGTTCTTATTCCTCTTCCCTTTGACCCCAGCTCAAAGAGTAAGAAAAGGAATAGCTGAAATGGGGGGGGGGGGAGAGGGGCCCTTCTAACTCCTCCCCATTTTTCTAGCAGAACAGATTAGAGGGGTGGGGTAGTGAGAGGAAGGACCCCTCCCAAGGAGGTCCCAAGGGCCCCCAGGAGCCAGACAGGAAACAGCTTCAGGAAAGACAGAGGAAGTAGCTATGGTGACACTCCCCCCAAGGGTCAGAGCTTGGGAAAGGGGGTAGTTTCCTACAGTTAGGAAGAGTGGGATGGAGAGGCAGGGTAAGAGATTGGAAATTCCTCTACTGGATATCCTACTCAGTTCCCTTTTGTCTATGTTTCACTGCTACACATGGTGGGAGAGAGGGTGTGGGGTGAGGGAAGTGAGAGAAGAACCTCCTGCCTTTCACTTTTCAGTTCCCTACTTTCCCAACTCTTTGTTTCAATTCCTGATGTATGATTTCTTTAGCATAATAAATACCAAATAAAATTTTTTTGAATGAATACATACATGAACAAACTCTCTCAGCCTACATAAGACCAATTTCAATTTTCTGCCGTAGGTATATGGCAGTTTTCCATTTCCACTCTCTTCTAATCAGTTTTGTCCTCAAGCAACCCAACCAAATATTTGCCCAAGTATGACAGGATAATGAACATTTGAGACCACTAGACTCTTAGATTTATATAGATGGCAATGGGTCTATTTTTCTTTGTATATTTTCTTCATTGCATGGATTTCTGTGAATGCTTGTACATAACTCGGTGTGTTTAACAGCATTTTGTGTAATCTTCTTGCCTCCCTATACACTCTCCGGATTTCTTTACCTCTATCAGGGAGTCTGTGTTTTTGCCTCTTTTACAACACAGTGGATCCCTCTTCCCTGCTTTCCCCTTTCCCTCTCTCTCTCTCTCTCCCCTCCTTCCTCTTCTCCAAACTTTCTCCCAACTTCCCGGCTCCTCCCCCACTCCCCCACCCTCTTTAATTCCCTACTCTACTCTCCTCATGAATTATTCAGTAATCAGCGGACTCCAATCCGGGCAGTCCGGCCCCTTCTCTCCCCGGGGGCCCTGCCCAGCCAGTCGGCTCTTCTCTTGGTCGTCAGTCCCTCCTCTCTCCCTCTCTCCATAACCCTGGCGCTGGCCCCGGCCCCAGTACCAGTCCCAGCCCCTTCCCCGGTTCAGGCCCCATTTTACTGCTTCTCCCCTCTCTCTTTTTGCTCCCTCCCTCGCTGGCGGGAGCGGACACTGGGGGCCCAGTGGTGGCAAAGTGATTGGAGAGAAGGGGTAGGGACACCTAGGTGCACCCCAACTCTGCCAGGGGAGGCCCCCAGATCGGACTCAGCACCCCGCCCCCAACCAGGGCGGGATCCCGAGAATCCAGAGAGATCCCCCAACTCCAGCGCTACTTCTCTAATTGTGCCCCAATTTATGATAATCTTATGGTCTCCATACTTTCTGGATTAAACTTTCAGAGAGGATAGACTATACCATATCTCGGGAGGAGAAGCAAAAAACACTTGGAGCTTTGATCTAGGGCGTCTTCTGGATCCTTGCGCCTCCCCCTGTATGGTGGGGGACTAAAAGGACTGCGAGCAAAAGAAAGCGGTGCGAGGGGCAAGAATTGTGCTCCTAATCAGAGGGTTTCAGATCTGGGGGGGCTCGCGCCCCCCAACCTCGGATCTAATTGGGAACCAGGTGGCGCCATGGAGTTTCGAGCGCTACTCTGCTGGGCGTCCCTGGCTTCTGCACTAGAAGGTGGGTGAGTTTGGGGAAACTTTCCCTTCCTAATTTCCAGAGGGTTTGAGTTTGGCCTTGGAGATGAGAGCTTGATTCTTTCCTCACCCCCTCCACTGCCTTTCTGTCCTCCGGCTGGGGGAAAGGATCTGGATTGGAGACTGTGGATGGAAAAAGGGGAATAGAAAGGGGGATGGGGGGGGGAGAGAGAGTAGGCTGCCCAGCAGGGAAGTGGATTTTTCTTTTGTTTGCAAAGAAGAGGGAGTTGAATCCCTGTCCTGGGATTTTTCCCCACCTCAACTCATCCTACTCTTCTCCTGGACTTCAAAATTTCCTCCCAAGCTGCTTAATTTCTTCCCCCACTACTTTCCACCTAACAGTTTAAACTTTCCCCCAAACTCTTCCCTTCGGTTTCTCCTATGTTTGCTGTACATGCCCCCAAACTAATATTGTCCTTCCTCCTGAATGCCTAACCGTCCTCAAATGAAACATTTGCCAATGGATTACACCTTACCACCACTACTAGTCCAGCTAATGCCTTCAGTAATTCTTCATTTCAGGATCACCCCCCAAAATGCATCTGCTCCCCGATTTCTAGGCCCCAAAACTTCACTCTTTTCCACATACTGCTTCAAAGCATCCCAAAATATTTCTATTCTATCCACATTCAAACTGATTAAGGTTTCTATAAACAATTTAACTCTCAAATGAAGATTTGACTAGAATTCTTCCTCTATACTGATACCTTTCTCAGGGTTATTTTGCATATCACCAAAGAATACCAAAGATTGGTGAATCAAGTTTTGGCACCCAAAAATCTACTATAGATCCTATCCCAGTCCTCACCCCCAGCTTAACAAACTCTTGCTAACTGGCTCTGCCACCCAAGCACCAGCTCCTGTTATCCTGTAAGCTTTTCTCCCCCCTCATTTTTCAAATGTGTTTGTCTTTTAGGCTGCCTCACACCCCCCATTCTTTTGTAGGGGGGAGGCAAAGAGTTCTGTAAATCCCCTTCTATTGCCTTGATCTCTTTCATTGAGCTCTCCCCCGCTTTTCACTGTCTGGAATCAAAGGGGTTCTCTGGGGAGTGGGCCATGGAGAAGGTAAAGGGGAAGAATCAAAGGTATTTGGAAAATCCTGACTTTTCTCAGGGCTGAGCAACGCAGAGCACTAGGCTATGCATCAAAGAGAAGTGGAGGCCCCCAAAAAAGTGTGAGGAGAGAAGAGAAACTCTCCAGGCTAGAAAAAACTGAGGAATAAGATAGTGAGAGAAAAAGACTTAATGGGGAAAATGGGGGTGAGGGAGAGAGAAAGAGAGAGAGAGAGAGAGAGAGAGAGAGAGAGAGAGAGAGAGAGAGAGAGAGAGAAGAAAAAAAGGATTGAAGAACTAGAAGAATGAAACAGAAGGAAACCGTTGTCAGATTGTAGGTGAAAAGGGATACACAGCATGAGGGGAATAGGAAGGTTGAAAGAGAGAAATGAGACTAGGAAAGGGCAGCAGAATGGAAGAGAAAGAATCATGAAAAGGGACACAGAAATGACAGATTCAAGAGAGGCTGAGATTCAAGAAAGGCTGAGGTATATAGAGATTCTGTTAGAGATGAAATACACTGAAAAAGATAGAGAAAATTACTGACAGAGATGATGTATAAATTAGACAGGAAAAAGTTTTCCAAGGGAACAATGGAGGGAGGAGACCTCTACCTTCCTCCAATCCACTTCCCAGAACCTGTCCCCAGCTTTCTCTAATATTCCAGCCACCCCTGGAGGGTTGCTAGGCGGCTTCCCCTTAGGATGGCGGGGCTCCCAAGTAGCTCAGAGCCAGGGAGAGAAATCCTTTTCTTTTGTAGGAAGAGTTGGATGAAAGGAAGAGACTATCTCATTCACCTTTTCTGTCCTTCCTGTCCCCCCTTCCTGCACTCAGATGGCTTGCCCCTCAATTGCTTAGCTATCCTCTGGACCCTCGACTCTCTTCCTTGGGCCTTGGGGAAGCACTTTGCCCTAACTAGCCAAGAAATTCAAAGGGGATTTCCCTCCCCTACCTTTCCTCCCTCCCCTCCCCAGCCTAGGGCTCTGCAGTTTCTCTTAATCTTCTCCTTCCGCCAGCTCCACCTCTCCTCCTGGCTGCAGAAGCAAAGCCAGGTGTGTGTGTGTGGGGAAAGGGGGGCTTTCCTCATCTCCTCCCCTTTTCCTTCCCATAACCAGATCCAGATGTGAGGCCCCAATAGGGGAACCAGGGTGTGAAACCCAAGCGTCTAGGCTCTACTTGGAAAATGAGCGTTGATCCTGATGGGGAAAGGGACTTGGGGGAAGGGAGGCAGGTCCCAGTGGGGAAGCAGAAACTGAAAGGGAAGAACTACTGTCTGAAAGATGGAATGTCTATGTCTTGGGAGGGGGAGTGGGAGCTGAGGAGAGAGAAATGGAGACTGTGAAGGTGGAACTTGGATCCTGAAAGAAGAAGGAGGGGGATGTTGCATTTTCATCAACCCTTTGCCCTACAAGGGAGTGTCTTATGGGTCAGTGAATCAGTTTGATTTAACTAAATTCAACAAACATTTGTTAAGCATCTTGTGCTAGACATAAGTAATATGTTTAAAAGATTTTTTTTAGATGATAGACCTTGCCCAGTCTCAAAGAGTTACATTTTACTGGTGAGGTTGGGTAAAGGGTGCTTGATAGTCCTTAATCTGCTACTTTCTAGACATGAAGGCTCTCATTCATGATCCTATATGTAGGAAAGAAGGCCAGGATCTTGGGAACCCCTTAGGGGGTGAACAGGTATTTGCCAGCTGTTAGGGGTGGAGCTGACAGTCAGAGAGAAAAGACCAGAGGCTGAGAGGAAAAGAAATAGGATTAACTCCCACCCTCCACTTCTGGAACTTCTTTTCCTTTGTCCAATAAAACTTTATTAAATCAGAATTGTGAGGTTTCATCTCCCTCACAATCTTTACCCTCACAGATCAGAGATAAGTGAGTCTATCTTTCTTGTTCCCCCAATTCCTTGATCTTTATTTTGCCTTTCTGTCTTTCCTAGAGACCCTCCTGAACACAAAACTGGAAACAGCAGATCTAAAGTGGGTTACCTATCCTCAGGTGGAAGGACAGGTAAGAGCCAGGGCCTGAGACATGGAAGAAGATGGAAAAAGTGTCCTTTTCTCTTCTGCCTCTGTGCTCTTTTAATTGGTGGTCTCACCTTCTCTCATGTTACCCTCTTTCTATGCAAATGATTTTCAGATCTGTCCATCCCTAACCTCTATCCTGACCATCCAGTCTTACACCTCCAATTGTCTATTGTATATCTCTAGTTAGGTGTAGGGCCATACATCACACTCAGCATGTCCAAATTTAAACCTAGTTCAATGAGGCTTCCAATCTCAGAGCTGAGATGTCATATCCAACTCATCCATCTCTCCTATCTTGTCCCTTTCCCCCATTTCCAATTCCAGCCCTCCCTTCCCATGTCTTATTGATTTTCTCTTCCCAGAATTTCTTGTATACATTCCTTTCTTTGCACTCACATAGTTGTCATTCTGATCACAGGATAGACCGTCATCATATCACACCTGAACTATTTCAATAACCTTTTGATTGATTTTCCTGACTCCAGATCTGTTACTTTATCTACAGGTCTAATTGTATCAGCTATTAAATCAACTTCAATAGATTCTTATGACCATTAGGATCAAATATAAAATCCTCTTTGGCTTTTAGCACCCCTAATAACTTGGCCCCTTTGTATTTTTTTGTTTGTTTGTTTGTTTTGTTTTCTGGTGCCTTATACCTCCCTTCCATATACTCTGTGATCCATTGATACAGGCTTCCTCACACATCTCTTGACCTTGGAATTTTTCCTGGCTGTCCCTTTCCCTGGAATGCTCTTTCTCCTCACCTTCTGGCTTCCCTGGCTTTCTTCAAGTCTCAGTTAAAATCTCACCTTCTTCAGGAAGCCTTTCTGGATTCTCCTCTTAATGGTAGTGCCTTCCTTCTGATAACAATATCTTCAATTTGTCCTGAATATTTCTTATTTGTACATGGACATCTTCATGCTGTCTCATTAGACTAAGAGCTACTTGAAATAAAAGACCACTTTTTGGCTTTCTTTTTATCCTGAAAGCTTAGCACAACACTTGCCCCATAGAAGACACAATAAACATTTTTTGACTTGACTTGATAGATGCTTGGAAGAAGGGGTCATGGAGTTCAGAGGGAGAGGAAAATTTAGAGAATAACGACAGATCCTAACCCCTCAAACCTCTAAGTATCCCTCACTTAAGCTTTAGTCTCCCTGTCCTAGTCCTTTGGCTAGAGGGAAAGGAACCATCAAATCTCTCCTCTCCCAGCTGACACTTTGGCTTCCCTGAAATTGCAGTTGTTGAGCCTTGACCCTCTTACTCTTATACAAGAACCAGCTTCTATCCCATCTTCCTGTGCGTGGATCTTTGACCTACCAAGGAGAAGCCAAGTTCTTCCTCCTCGTCCCCTTCCCTTTCCCCTATTCTCATCACCTCTCTTCCCTGAACAGTGGGAAGAGCTGAGCGGGCTGGACGAGGAGCAGCACAGCGTTCGGACGTATGAAGTCTGTGACATGCAGCGGCCCCCTGGGCAGCCCCACTGGCTTCGCACAGGCTGGGTGCCCCGGCAGGGGGCGAGGACGGTCTACGCCACCTTACGGTTTACCATGTTGGAATGCCTGTCCTTGCCCCGCGCTGGGCGTGCTTGCAAGGAGACGTTCACTGTTTTCTACTACGAGAGCGATGCTGACACTGCCACTGCCCTCTCCCCTTCTTGGATGGAGAACCCCTACATCAAGGTATCTAGATCCTGGAGCACTGATCCATAAAGGTCGAGGAGCCATCTGGCAATAGGGAATTGGGGAGAGGGCTGGGATTGTATAAAATGAGCAAATCTTCCATTTCTTATTTAGTGAAGAACTAGGGGACTAAGGAAATGGAATGCCTTGGAGGGGAACAAAGCCTTAGATTGGAGGGGCTAAGTGAAGGGACTAGTGAAGATAAAGCTAGAGCTTAGAAAGGATATGGGAGGAAAACAGTGGAGAAGGGAGAGACCAGGACTTGGGCTCCAGAAGAAGCATGGGGTCCTAGGGAGAAGTTAGAGAAGAAATGAGCCTTTGGCAGTATACGTGGGTCCTAGAAAACAATGACAGATATAAACATTGCCTCCCCCCACAAAATAGGTGGACACAGTTGCAGCAGAGCACCTGACTCGCAAGCGTCCAGGGAGTGAGGCAACTGGGAAAGTGAATGTGAAGACCCTGAGACTGGGCCCTCTCACCAAGGCTGGTTTCTACTTGGCCTTTCAAGACCAGGGTGCCTGCATGGCTTTGTTATCTCTCCACCTCTTCTATAAGAAATGTTCCCAGCTGACTGTCAACCTGACCCACTTTCCTGAGACTGTGCCTCATGAACTAGTGGTACCTGTAGCTGGGAGCTGTGTGGCAGATGCTGTCCCAGCTTCTGGCCCTGGTCCTAGTCTGTATTGCCGGGAAGATGGCCAGTGGGCAGAGCAACCAGTAACTGGATGTATGTGTGCTGCAGGTTATGAAGCAGTTGAAGAGAACACTAAATGCCGAGGTGAGAGTTGCTTCCATATATTCCTCATCCCAACCCCTTGCTTCACATAGGAAGGCAGTACAGTATAGTGTGGAGAATTAGACTTATGTTTTGAGTCCTAGATATGCCATTTATTAGCTATAGGATCCTAGGGAAGTTACTTTCTCATCTATAAAGTGATTGGTTGTGATTTCTGAAGCCTCTGCAATCTCTACTATTCCAGGACTCTAGAACTCCCAGAATTCTTCCCTCTTAGTTCCTATAGTTCTTCTCTTTCTTTAGCTAATGATCTTCCTCTCTCAGGTTTTCTAGGCTTTCTTTTCAGGATGTATTCCATGAGAAAAACAGAATACAATTCCCCTTCTTTGAGAGTTTCCAATGTTTTCATCAACCATAATCACATATAAATGCAATAATTACAATAATACATTTATATAACATGTTAAGGTTTACAAAGCACCTTATATATATTCTCTCAATTGATCTTCACCGCAGCACTCAGAATAGGTGCCAACATCGTCTTTATTTTATAGATAACGAAGCTAAGATTCAGCAAGTCTCAACAAGCCCAGGGTCATACAACTTTTAAGAGACCAGATTCAAATGTTATGACTCTTAAGTCACCTCTGATCTTCATTTGCTGTCTCCCTTCTCCATTTTAGCCTCCACTAAAGCCTCAACTACATTTTTACATCCCTTTTCCTGAATCTGAGAACTTTAATTTAAGCATTAAGAATTTTATCAGAGCTTGGCCAGGGTTGGTGTGAAGACACAAAAGCCTCATGTGCCTGACTTATTCAATATAACTTTTGACTCCTTTTTTTTCTTTTTTAAAATCTATATGGTTTTTTTTTTCCTTTATAAGAAAATGTCTTTCCTCCTGTGAAATTTAATTCATGAAATTTTGGAATCAGGTGAATATATTGAGGAGTGGAAAATGTTTTTGGTGATTAGTCACTTATCTTTCACAGCCTGTATGCAGGGAGCCTTCAAGCCTCTTGCAGGAGAGGGGTCATGTCAGCTCTGCCCAGCTAATAGCCAATCCAACTCCTTTGGATCCACCATTTGCCAATGCCGAATTGGCTACTTTCGTGCCCCCAAAGACCCCCTGGGAGCTCCTTGTACTAGTAAGTAACCAGGGCCCAGAATTAGGTGGAGGTGGTGAGGGTATTTGAACAAGCTGATCTCTAATAGATCTCTTTAGGATTCAAACATCTTATCCCTCAAACAAAAAATCGAGCAACACACCACCTATAGTTTCATTCAGTTCAACTTAACCAAAATTTATTAAGCAATTACTATTTATGGATTTGTGCTTCATAAGAAAACACACTGACTCTTTTTGTCCTTTCTTCCTTCCTTCCTTCCTTTCTTCCTTCCTTCCGTCTTTCCTTCCTTCTTTTTTATATGTGTGTATTTTCCACTCTGTTCCTCTATGTCTCTGTGAGTTGTCTATTTCTTTGTCCCTCTCGCTTTTACCTTTTGTCTTCTGTCATTATTTTTCTGTGTCTGTCTTCCCCATTTCTCTTAGCGCCTCCCTCAGCCCCACGAAGTGTAGTGGCCCGTCTCAATGGCTCATCTCTCCGCTTGGAATGGAGTGCTCCACTTGAATCAGGAGGCCGAGGGGATCTGACTTATGCCCTTCGTTGCCATGAATGCCATCCACGAGGCTCTTGTGTACCATGTGGAAGAGATCTGACCTTTGATCCAGGTCCTGACAACCTGGCTGATCCCTGGGTAGGGATTCAAGGGCTTCGTCCTGACTTTACCTATGCCTTTGAGGTCATGGCCATCAATGGGGTGTCCTCTGTGGCCCTTGGGCCGATTCCAGTGGAAGCTGTCAATGTCACCACAGACCGCGAAGGTAAGATTGGGGAGTTAGTGACTAAAGAATAGGAATAAGAAAGCAGTAGGGAACACAAAGGACTCAGGAGAGATGTGGGAAACTAGCAATAGAAGAATGATGAACTGGGACAAATAAGATGAGGTACTAGGAGACTAGAAAAGTCTAGTTGAGTTGAGACTGTAAGGGAAAAAAGGAGAGCAAAGGTACTCAAGATTGGTCTGGGGCTGGAGGACACAGAAGAGAAATCTTAAGGTAGATCACTAGGCAGAGCTGAGGAAGGAGATTATAGGAATAAGGGGGAGACTGAAAAGATTGTCAAGGGCAAAGAAATTTCTTGGCAGGTTAGGGACAAGTTTGGAGTGAGGAAGAACCCTAACTTGCCTGACCTATCTCTCTCCAGTACCACCTCCAGTATCAGATATCCAGGTGACAAGAGCATCCCCCAGCAGCTTAAGCCTGACTTGGTCCATTCCTCATCCATCCAATGGGGCTGTGCTGGATTATGAGGTCAAGTACCATGAGAAGGTGAGAATTGCTCAAATATTGAAGTCCTCAAGGCAGGATGGAAGACTCCAGGGTTAGATCCCTGTATTTTAAAGACAGAGTCAATCATTGGCTGAGTTTCCTTTGTGGAGTAAGGAAGGGGTGACAGATATAGAAGATACAAACTCCTCACTCTTTTTAAGGCAGGTATAAGATACCACTTATCAAACAAGTTGTTCAATTATGCATAAACAGTAAAGAATACTTAAGAGATACCATCAGTGGAAGGGATGTGATTTAGTGGGGAGAGAGTTGGAAGCTGAAGCAGGGGATTAAATGAAGAACCTTAAGTCCTAACTCACTATCCTTTCTCTCCCTCACTGAGGACAGGGTGTGGAAGGACCAAGTGGGGTACGCTTCCTAAAGACATCAGAAAACCAAGCAGAGCTGCAAGGGCTGAAGAGGGGGACTAATTACCTTATCCAAATTCGGGCACGCTCTGAGGCTGGCTATGGGCCCTTTGGTCATGAGCATGACAGCCAAACCAAACTGGATGGTAAGAGAGTTATATAGGGGTCAGAAATAGAGTGGGAAGAAGGTTTCCTGAACTCTGAATTATTATCTCTTATGGTGGGCCTCTCCCTTCCCATTTACATTATCACTTCCCTCTGGCAGTCAATTTTCCTTCTAATCTACCTCCATGTTTGTTTTCCATCTCAGATTTCTTGCTCTGTTTCTGTCCTTTTCAGTCTTGTTTCCTTACTCCACAGTCGTATTGTGTGAAAAACTTTGAAGGTAAGTTGCACTGATCATCAAACTCATAACCACTTCCCTTCTCTAGTTCAGTATCGGGGAGGGGGAAGGAGGAAAAGAAAGGTCAATAAGCCAAATATTCCTTCCAT
Organism: Antechinus flavipes; assembly: GCF_016432865.1. Classification (NCBI taxonomy): domain Eukaryota; kingdom Metazoa; phylum Chordata; class Mammalia; order Dasyuromorphia; family Dasyuridae; genus Antechinus; species Antechinus flavipes. Next base: position 186,978,192 of record NC_067401.1, read on the forward strand.
ACCATTCTTCCAAGGATCCTGCCCATTCTGACTTCCCAAACTTGTTCTCTCTGAAAATAGAGAATGAAACCTGGAGGGACCAGCTGGCACTGATCTCGGGCACAGCAGCCGTGGGGGTTATTCTGATTCTAGTGGTCATTGTCATCGCAGTTCTCTGCCTCAGGTAACAACTGCAGTTCCCATCCCATACCCTAAGACAATCAGTTGTCCCCTGGATCCAGGGCAAATCAGAGACATTCCTGGTGAGTGGGAAAGAGAACAAGAATTTTATATGGAGTTCCTTTGATCCCCCTTTCTCCATCCATGAGAAACTGAGAGAGATAAACCCAAGTCTTGATCTGTCTGCCTCTTTGCATTAACTGCAGGAAACAGAGCACTGGAAGGGACGCTGAATATTCAGACAAGCATGGACAGTATCTCATCGGGCATGGTGTGTGCATGATATAATTAGATACCTGAATTCTGGGCCCTGGCTTGGGAAGGAGATTGGAATTTTTTTTTTTTTTTTTGGGGGGGGGGGGAATGGAGTAGGTAGTGAGTTGTTGGAGAGGATATCTGGAGTCCTGGAAACATTATGTATTGTTGGAAAGAATTTAGAATCAAATTCAGATTTTGTCTCTATTACTTACCTATGCATCCCTGGGTAAATCAGTTATACTTTCTGGACCTCACTTTCAATACAGGTTGAACCAGTAGTTTCTATCAGGTCTAAAGCCTATAATTCTGTGATACTGTTACAAGAGTATTAGCAGGAAACAGTTGAGTAAATATATTCCTTACTGATGGCTTCCCATATTACTTCCAAGGCACAAAAGTCTACATTGATCCCTTCACTTATGAAGATCCTAATGAAGCTGTGAGAGAATTTGCAAAGGAGATTGATGTATCCTATGTCAAAATCGAGGAAGTGATTGGAGCAGGTAAGAAAGACAAAAGTTCAGGGTACAGGATCCTTGGGCATTTGTTCATGGAGTGGGGAAAATAGTAGAGTGATCGCTATACTGTGGGACTAAGGCTAGATGAATTCTATAACTGGAACTAGAAAAAGCCAAGGGTTGTGTAAAGGAAGGCAAGACCCTCAATGGTAAGGAAAATGAGACACCTAGCTTCCTTTTTCTTAGGAGAATTTGGAGAAGTGTGTAGAGGACGGCTGAAAACCCCTGGAAAGAAGGAAAGTTATGTGGCCATCAAGACCCTAAAAGGTGGTTATACAGAGCGACAAAGAAGGGAGTTCTTGAGTGAGGCTTCAATTATGGGCCAGTTTGAACATCCCAATATCATTCGACTAGAAGGTGTGGTTACCAATAGTGTACCTGTCATGATTCTAACCGAATTCATGGAGAATGGGGCACTGGACTCCTTTCTTCGGGTAAGTCCTTCTTCTCATAGCCTCCCAGCATTTTCTCCTGAACCAGAATAGGGTATCTCTTTGTTCTTTGAAACATGAAAGTTAAAATGGCTGGTGCTTCCTTTCTTTCATTTCTGGCTTCCCACATCCCTCCCACCTCATTCCCCTAAAATCATGAGATCCTAGAATTATAGTTGTAAAGGACTTTAGAGAGCCTGTAGTTCAACTTGCTCATTTCACAGATGAAGAAACTGAGATACAAAGAAGGGAATGCTTGTCCAAGGTGACACAGATAGTAAGTAGTAGAGCCTTCTTTCCTCTCCTGTTCCGTGCCTCCCCTCCTCCTCCTCCTTCCTCTCCCCCCCCCCCCCCACGCCATAGTTTCCTTCCCCTTTTCCTATTCCTTTAGCAAAGATTAAGGAAGGCTTATGTGTTTATCCCAGAATTCATACTATTACCCTATTATGTATATCAGTTCAGGGATGAAAAAGAGGAAATAAAAATTTTTTTTAAGCTCCCACCATGTGCCAGGTACTGTGTTAAATGATTTGCAGAAAACCATCACATTTGAAAGAGATCTCATGTTATTTCTTGCTCCACCCCAACTCCAGCTGCAGGAGACTGTTGTGACCGTGCTCCAACCTCCTGGCTGAATGACAGAAGATGTGTTGTTAGATAACTCTTCAGTTTAGAAGTTCAAGACTATTAGTATTGAGGTCAGAGTCAGGATTTGAGTCCCTTGTTTGTCTTATTTTTTGATCACAAACTACATCCTTCTATCTGTTAACTCTTTTACAAATGCTCAGGTAGTAGCAAGGCCCAGACCAACCTTAATATCGGCTACAAAATATCCTGAATTATAGTATAATTGGATCCATGCAAATCTGTCAGCACAAAGGAAAAAAAAACTTGCTAGGTCAGTAGTATCTGGGGTTATCCCAAAAATTTTAGTGCAGTTTAGGCTTTAATAGCTTCTTAAAGTTAATAAAGCTTATTAATAAAACTTATTAAACTTAAAACTGTTGTAAGACTCTCTCTATATAAAGAAGAACCTTTAACAGAGTGAGCAGTTAGCAGATATATTTATTATCTGTTGGGTACAGAATATGTACTAAGGGATAGACAAGAAATAGAAAAAATAGTCTCTGTTTGTTAAAGATTATAAATCCTAAGGAGACAGAGTACACATACTTAGAGGATCAGTCCAATCCCTTCTTGGATGAGGAAACTGAAGCTCCATGTGATTAAGTGACCAAACCCCTTTGGCTTCAAATCTAAGACATTCCCCTATTTTCATATTAATAATATATTGTACAAGTCTGGAACTAAGCAACAAAATAGAAGTTGAAAAGAAATAAGAATAAGAAAAGGATCAGCCTGAAATCAACTTGAGAAAGATTCCTAAATGAAATGGATTTTGAAGTGGGTCCCAAAGGAATTTGAGGGGAACATGGATTTGCAGGATAAAGGAATGAGTGCCTTCCAAGAATGAGGACTGATAGGTTGGGTATCTTGTCAAATTCTCTTGCTTTCTCTGATCTACTGCTCTCTTGTTTTATTTCTTCCTTTCCCAATATCCCCCTTCCACTTGTCAGCTTAATGATGGACAATTCACTGCCATCCAGCTGGTGGGCATGCTTCGGGGTATTGCCTCAGGCATGCGTTACTTAGCTGAAATGAGCTATGTGCATCGAGACCTAGCTGCTCGAAACATTCTGGTCAACAGCAACTTGGTCTGCAAAGTTTCTGACTTTGGTCTTTCCCGATTCCTGGAAGAAAACTCTTCTGACCCCACCTACACCAGCTCCTTGGTAAGTAGAAGAGTTAAGGGAGATGGAATGCCTGAGTATTTAAGACAAGGGGAGGGAATGAAAACCGAGGAAAAAATTTGGGGCCAGAGACTGAAGGATTTGATGTTTTGGTTCAGGGGAAGGACTAAGAGCTATGACACCTGGGAAGATGGAAAACAGATCACTTGGGTCCTTAATGAAGGAATATGGGCTGCCTTTGTGGATGTGGTTGGGAATTGGAGTTAGGGAGCAGATAACCTTGGTGACAGGTAACAATTCATATTTTATAGTGTTTTAAAAGTTTATAAAACTCTTCATAAAATCTCTGTAGGATAACTGGTATAAATATTTGTAGCTCCATTTTACATATGAGAAAACTGAGGCTCAGAGAAGTGTCACATGAACAAATGTGAGTCAGAATTTTAACCAAAGTTTCCAGACTCCAAGTTCAGTTTTTTTTTCCCTACCTCTTCCACATTGCTTCTCTAAGAAGAAGCCTGGGACTGAAGTTGAATGACTGGATTGTAAAAAGCAAATCAAGGTTAGGTAGTAAGAGCTAGGGTTGGAGCCATTTTTCACATTGCCCTTCTCATTCTTTTGTTTAGGGTGGCAAGATCCCTATCCGTTGGACAGCCCCTGAAGCCATTGCCTTCCGGAAATTCACATCAGCCAGTGATGCTTGGAGCTATGGGATTGTGATGTGGGAGGTCATGTCATTCGGAGAACGGCCATATTGGGACATGAGCAACCAGGATGTAAGTCTCCTTTCTCAGTGTCTTCCCGTTGAATATGTCTTACTTGCCCTAAAATAAATAATACAGGATTCTTTTGGAGATGTTCTATGTGGTATTTTGCTCCACCCTACAGCCAGCCATCCACCATTATTTAGCTGGGAGAGAAGGGAATTTCCAGAGTGCTCCCCACTGAAATGAAGTAGGGTGGGTAAGATTTAGAGCTGAAAAGGATCTTGGCAATTATATAGTCCAACCTTCTCATTTTAGAGGTAAGTAAACTGAGCCCCTGAGAAGTTAAAATACTTGCCTAAGGTCATAAAAGTAGTAACAGAATTAGAATTCAAATCTAGGAATTGAACTGCATAGCTACAAATGTAGCTCTGTTTCCTTGAGGAAAACAGAGATTGGAGTATAGGTTAAGAGTAGCATTATATCTGAATCACAGTTGAAAGATAATTGGAGGCATTTCCGTAGCTATACCCATCCCAAACAGAGTGCACATAAGTTGGTCATATATAGCTCGATTGCCATCCCTGAATCTGCTCTAACAAATTTTCATTTGTTAGAAATCCACTGCTCATCAGACCTCACTACTTCCTGACCAGTTTTTCCCTTCTACCTGTCAGGTCATCAATGCCATTGAGCAAGACTACCGACTGCCCCCACCCTCAGACTGTCCCACCTCCTTGCACCAGCTCATGCTGGACTGCTGGCAGAAGGACCGGAATGCACGACCCCGCTTCCCCCAGGTGGTCAGTGCCCTTGATAAGCTGATTCGAAATCCAGCCAGCCTCAAAATTGTGGCTCGGGAAAATGGAGGGTGAGAATTCCAGTTTTCTATGGGTCTACCATCAGACATTCTCCATAACTACTACTGGAGAATCTCTCTCCTCCAGAAAGATGCTTTGCTGATGTTTTATGGAACTGTTCTCTGTCTGCCTAACAAGAACTGTCCATTCAGTAATATTCTATTGTGCTATGCTCTGCCCCTTCTCTTTCCTTAGTTCCAATGCTAATAATGCTTAGCCTTCCACACCTTTCCTTTGACCCACAGGGCCTCACATCCTCTCTTGGATCAGCGGTTGCCTCATTTCTCAGCCTTTGGCTCAGTGGGCGAGTGGCTTCGGGCAATCAAGATGGGTCGATATGAAGAGAGCTTTGCAGCTGCTGGGTTTGGCTCCTTTGAGCTGGTCAGTCAGATTTCGGCAGAGTAAGTTGTAGACCTGTGCTAAGAAGAAAACTATAGGAGACATGGGAAAATGGAGGCTTTGGGGAACCAGAAGAGTGTCAGAGAGAATGGGTAGAGTTCTTTGGGATTGTATGTAGTATTAGCTTTCTTTTTTGAAGAGAGAATTGCTTTAACAGCATCCTTATAGGAACAATCTGACATCAATAAAATCAAGTACATTGATAGTTCCAGCAACCCTATGATTAGAAAAAAGGAGGAATGGGAATTCTCAAAATCTGAAACTTAAGAATCATGGAAGAAGTAACCTTAAATGATTAATAATTTTTTACTTACTGCTGCCTCCTTTCTATCTTGAGCTGTTTTTATTCTATTTAAATTTCTTCCCTGAAGGTACCTTCTTTTTTCCTATCTTCATTTTTCTTTTTGTCTTTCCTCCTTTATGCCTCCCTTTTCCCTTACTTCTCACCCTGTTTTCATCTGTCCTTTGAAGAGGATGACCAGGATGGTGAGTGGATTCAAATTCAGGACATTCAAAGAATGTTAGGGATGTCTAGTCTTAAGAGGAGGAGCCTTTCAGTGAGAGAGGTGGTATGATAGAAGCCTGCATGTATTTGAAGGGTTGTCATGTAAAAGAAGTTCTAGTTTGATTTGTTCTGCCTAGTCCCAGGAGTCAGAATTAGGGTAAGAGAATGGTGATTTCCAAGAAGGACAGACTTGGAAGAACTTCCTAATAATTGGGGCTATCTTTGGTAAAATGGGAGATAGTGAGTTTTCTTGCCCCTGAAGGTCTTTAAGTAGAAATCCTTCCTTCCAGGTCAACCTGCTTGGATGTTTCCAGTCCCAAGAAAAGTTATAAATGTAGTGAGAAGCTAGCACTTTTAAAGAATACTCTCAAATTAGAAAATTGTAGAAAGTGGCAACCAGATAGTGTGGGGTCTCAAGATGGTGTCATAAAAGATTTGTTGAAGAAACTGGGGTTGTTTAGCCTAAATAAATAAGGGAGTCATCCTCAAGTATTTGAAAATCTGTCACCAAAAAAAAAAGGAATTAAGCTTGTTTTGCTTGGCCCCGAAGGATAGAGAAGTAGGAGCCATGACTGGGAAGTTGGATAGATTTTAACTCAATGCAAAAACAAACTTCCTAATAATTAGAAGAGCTGTCTTGGTGTGGAAAGGACTGCTTCAGGGAGAGTGGGTAGATTAGAAGTCCTCAGAGGCTAGAGAGCCATATGTTGCTAATGTTCAAAGAGGATTTCTTTGCATATAAAGGTTAGATAAATTTTGAAGTCCCTTCTAATCCTGAGATCTTATGAGAAATTACTAGACAAGTTAGAATGAGGATTTCTGAAAGAATATCTATAATGACCTAATGATCTCTACTCCTTCTTTGCACAGAGATCTACTCCGGATTGGCGTCACTCTGGCTGGTCACCAAAAGAAAATACTTTCAAGTGTACAACATATGCGCTCACAGGCCAAGCCTGCAACACCAGGAGGGGCAGGAGGACCAGCTCCCCAATACTGATTTCTTTCTTCTGCTCCTCCTCAGGAGCTCACATCCCTGGAACAATTCCAGGAATCCAGGCTTCCTAACCTTTTCTTCTCCAGCACAGTTGAGGTCCCACCATAATCTTTAACCTTGCTGGATTGCACTTTGAACTCATGGAGGATGGAAGTTTGGAGAGACCAGATTTGGGGATTCAATCACATGAGACTGTTTAAGAAGAAATCATGGAGCACATATCCCCTTCTATGATCTCTCAGTCTTTCCTTCAGAACTGGTTATCACTTGAGGGAAAGGTAACAAAAATGAGGAAACTACCCCTCCACTCTCCTAACTCTTACTCTCCATCCTGTGATTGGGAAAGAGGAGGGAGCCATGCTCACCTCTAAGGATTCTTCTCCTTCTTGAACAGGACTCCTCAGGTGCTTTTCTCCCACCCCTATGGGGACATACCCCAAACAGACCAAAGAGAGGACAGAAGAACAGTCTCATGATATCAGAAACAGAATGATGTCACAGGAGGTGGGGAGTCAATTGAAAAATTGGCGTTGCACATGACATCATTTTCCTGGCTGTTTTGTTATCCTCCTAGAAGTGATATTGTCACCCCACTTCATTTTTTTTTATCCTGTAAATTTTTTTTTTACCCTTACCCCATATCTGCTTGCCTTCATATTGAAGGTTTTTTTTGGTTTGTTTGTTTCATCTTTCTGTTTCTTCCCAATTCTTGTCACAATTTAATGTTTCAGGACACTTGTCCTCCTTGTTATTCTTTTTATACCCAGACTGGGATAGAAGACCACAATGTACCTGTTCAATCTCTTGAACAGTAATTTGTCATAGTCCATCCCCTGAAGATGGGACATCCCACTCTGGCCTTGCCTTCTAAAGGGATTTATCGGAAGAGGACAATGAGGAAGGGTTAAAGGGAAGGGCCCTACCTGACAAATTCCTTAGAGGGGTTTTTAAATTATAAAGATGTTGAGGGGTGTTTTTTTTTCTTTTATAAATAAAAGAAAACTAAAGAAATGATGGACTCTGGGACTGACTTGGAATCATTTGATTCCAAGAATATTAGGATCTAAAGAAAGTGTCTAAGAATTGAATAGAGGAACAGGAAAGAGTAGGGACTGGGCATGGTTCCTTGAAGTTATTAGGCCAAAGAAGAAAGAACAGGAGCCTCATTTGTAAGTATTTGGGAATGGGGATCCGCTAGGGGAACAGAACTCTTGGGTTCTCTGCCCCGGTGTCTTTGGGTTTATGTGAATGAGTCATTGGCAGCTGCTCCTGAAGGCTCCAGTTGTTGCTGCCAAGAGCCCTGGGCATCTCCGGGGTGGGGCTGCCTCTCCTTCCTCTCCAGGCTGCCCCTGTTTCAGCAGGAGTCCTGTGAGAGAAGAGGGGAGAAGTGCAGGGCCTGGCAGTCCAATTTAGCAGACACTGGAGGAAAGAGAAAGGGGGGATTTCGGCTAGAGTGGGGGGTCCAGGAAGCAAAGAAGACAGCTGTAGCCCAGATGTTGACAGTTGGGCTTTTGCTGCAGAGGAAAGAGCAAAAGGGGTGAATTGAGAGGGGTGGAGTTTACAATTTAAAGGGATGGGGGGGGAGCTAAGAAGTGGGAGTAGTAGTAGAAGACCTTGATTCTTGTTCTTCCTGAACTTTTTTACCCCTTGCGTCTAAGAGAAGAATTTGATTCAGGAGGTAACCTTGGCTGTTCCTCCTAGCACTAGGATGAGAAGAGAAAGCCTCTCTGAATGTTTCTTTAGTTTCTCTTCCCCTCTCTCTTCCCTTCCCTTCCCGCCCCTCCCCAGCTTCCAGTTCTGCCCTAATCAGAAAGACAAGGATGGGGGTCTACTTGTGTTCTCTCTCTCTCTCTCTCTCTCTCTCTCTCTCTCTCTCTCTCTCACATTTCTTCTCATTGCTGGTCTCTCTATTGCTGATATCTGACTCTTTGTTTCTTAGTGTTTCTCCTGTTCTGTCAGTTTTTCTCTGTCTCCGTCTCTCTCACTCCTTTCTGCATACAGAGCTGCCCTGACTTTTGGGGATGGATACAATTGACGAAGGCCTTTGGAGCAGCATGAGGAGGGGCAGGGCAGCGACTGAAGGTGATGAACCCTTGAGTTCCATTGTCCTCTGTCATTTTTACATCAAGGAGGCCCCCTTGTGGATTGTTGAGAAACTGAACACCCTTCTCTCCCAGGCACCAGCAAGTATACTGACTATCCCATAATTTTCCTCTCCATATATACCCATTTGTTTTTTTAATCCAGGTTATCTTTATGCTACTCTTTCTACAGCCCCATTTTTTCCCCCTAAAAGATAAAATAACATGAATCCCTGAGGAAAATGAGTCATATAGGAGGAAAACACAAGATAGAGAAATTATTCATACAGGGAAACTGGGCCCAGTAAAAGAAGGCATCTGGAAAAGTGAGTAGAATGTAGGGTGGGCATTAAAAAGAGTTGGGTTTAAGATCTGATTCAGCCATTCACTAAGTGATTTTAATTTTTTTGAGCCTCAGTTTTCTTAGATAAGAATGAAAATAATATATCTACCTTTTAGTGTTATGATGGATCAAATACATATTGTATGTAAAGCTCTTTGCAATCATCAAAGGCCATATAAATTTGAGCTATTATGTTTTTAGGTTGATAGGATTTGGTACTAAAGACCCCTTTCCCTTCTCTTTTTTTCTGAATACATGATACAGTCAGAAAGTCAGGGAAGAATCTAGAGGAGAAAAGAAGGAACAAGAGGTTAGTGATCAGAGACAGGAAGCCATCACTTTTTGCTGTGCTAGGTACTTTGATTGATAGGCTACCTGAAATCAGCATCTCATCAGTGTTGGTGATAAGCAGAAGATGTTTCCCAAACTTATACATATTTGCATTCCAGCTTAATCCCAAAGTAACCTTCCTGTCTCATCCTCAACATGGGCTGCTTTCTGGAACCAAGAGGAAGGAAAGCCAACTAAGAGTAGGTGGCTGATCAGTGTGAACCCTCTTTCCCCTATCCTCTATCAGACTCATCTTCACTGGGGAAGGATTCATGAATGGCAGGGATGCTGCTTGGGATAGATAACTTAGATCCACAGTTCCCAAAAGGTCTGTGAATAGATTTAAGGGAGTACATGAACTTAGATGGAAAAACAATTATCTTGATCCTAAGGGCAGCCTTTATGAGTATTTGTGAGGGGAGATCATTTCACTATTCGCCACAACACTGGAGCCCCCAAGAAATTAGTCAACATGACACTAGTAAGTCTTAAACATGCAACATTTACTAAACAATAAATTAGAAACAAAAACAATATTCATTAGAAATCAAAAGTAGGAATGATCAAGACATTAGCCCATCCATAAATTTGGGTCACACTGTCAATAAGCATTTATTAAATGGCCATTAGGGAACTAGGGCAGCTAAGTGGCATGGTGGATAGAACACTAAGCTTGTAATTAGAAGACTTGTCATGATTTTAAATCTAGCCTCAGATACCAGCTGTGTGATCCTGGACAAGTCATTTATCTCTGTTTGCCTTAATTTCTCATCTATAAAATGATCTGGAGAAGGAAATGGCAATCCATTCCTACATCCTTGCCAAGAAAATCCTAAATGGAGTCACAAAGAATCGGACATGACTGAACAACAAAGTTATTTTTATTTTATTATAATAATAATTATCATTTACAATGTGCCAGACACTGTGATAAGTGGGGATACAAAAAGAGACAAGTAGTCTCTGTACCTAAGAAGCTTACAATCTAACATGCAAACAAATACTGTTTATACAAAGCAAATCAAATGCAGGATAAATAGGAAATAATTAAGATGGAAGGTACTATAACTAAGAATTGTGGAAGGCTTCTTGTAGGAGATAGGAATTTAGTTATGAATGAAGACAACACAGGTTTGCTGAAAAAGGTGGTCCATGGCCACTTAGCCTCAAAGATGTCCATGATAAGAACCAAACCAAACCAAACCAAAACTAAAAACAAAAAAGCAAAAGATTAAAGGGGCTTGGGAGTTGGTAGATCTAGGAAAGAAATATGGAGAATAATGGTGAAAATAGACTTCTAATACCCAATTGGTTCTTAGTTGAGATTGAAAGGAAACCAGGAAAGTCAATAGTAAGAGCAGGGGAGCAACAGTATTCCAGGTATGGGAGGTAGAGATGGAGTATTGCGCAATGTCTAAAATGGAGACTGGAAACACTTTAAAAAAAACTATCAGAGATACCCAAATGGGGAAATCTTAAGCATTCAGGGCAACTTACAAATATGGTCGGCAGGTTTTAATTATCCTTGATCTCTTCAAAAACAATCTGAAAGCTTCTTGACTCATAGATGCTTCTATTCTGGTGGTACTCATTGCTCTCATGCCAATCAGTAAGGCAGTTTCTCAAAACTATGCCAGTCAGAAAATTCCCTGCAAAAAATGCTAATGTCTCAGAAGTTTATACTCTTCTTGTGACTTTCTATATTTCTTATTCTCCTGCTTCTTTTTTACTCTGTCTCTTCCTATAACTTTTTGAATTCTTAATAGTTCCCAATGCCTCAAATCAGAGGCTCCTACTGTAGTGAGTCATCTTTAGGAGATGAAACTCAAAAAAATACTTCTAAGAAAAGGGGACACAGTGGATAGAAGATGGGAGTCTCAAAGTAGGAAGCTGTTGTTTAGTCAACTAATCAAATCCAACTCTTGGTGACTCCATTTTTTTTATTGTTGTAGCAGAGATAAAGGAATAGTTTGGCATTTCCTTCTTCAGTTCATTTTACAGATGAGCAAATTGAAGCAACTAGGATTAAGTAACATGAACAAGATCACACAGTTACTAGGTGTCTGAGGTTAAATTTGAAATTGAAAAGATGAGTCTTCCTGACTCCACACCCACCACTCTACCCACTATTCCATGTAGCTGTCCCTAGTGCCTTACTGAATGAATGCTTCTCCCTCCACACCCCATAACATATTAATTCAGCACTTATATAATTTCCCTCACTGTTCTGTTTGCAATTCTTTGTAATTTTTTAGTTATAAACATCAAAACTTTAAAATAGTCATATACAAATTAGCTAATGGACCACAATGGTCTGCAACTTTCTTTATCTTAGTCTTTGTTCTACATTCAAACAGGTTTTTAAAATAATTCATTTATGAAAGCAGTTTTTTATCTGGTCTTTGGAACAGTCAGTGTCTCTCCTCAACATCTAACCTGTTTCTTCATTAAATTATTTTTATCTTTTTTTTTTCACAACAGTGTTCTTTTTTGAATTTTTTTTTAAACAATTGAACTTCACCTATGGAAGTCGGTAGCATCTTATATACATTCTTCCTCTCAACCCTATTCTCAGCTCCCCTTTTCTATCCCAGCTAGATGGCTGCCACTTCTTCATACCTGAATATGGTAGAGATCACAAAAGGATACAGAAAGCAAGGATTTTCATGATTCTGAGGGCTAACCCAGCACTTGGTAGTATGACAGTGGGATTCCTAAATCTATAAAATTGGTTGAGATAGTCTTGATAGCCTTGACCTGCACTCAGGTTCTTTTCATCAAGAGCTTAATCTCCCAGTCTCCATAGCAACTACCAGCAACTACTAAAACTATTGTTTTAGAGCAATAGAGAAAAATGTAGAGGGATAAGGACATGCAGTGGGGTTAGAGGCATATTTTCCTTTTGAGGGAGAAGGGGAATATCTCACTGAACAGTATTCAACACGATAGTGATGTTCGACCCAACCTTTGAGCCTTCTTCCCAGAATCACAGCTACTGAGGAGGTCAGGGATAGCTGGGTCTAGGGAAGGTCAAGTAGAAGGATACTAAAAAAAAAAAAAAAGGTTCTGGGGTCTAGTGATTTGGAGAGGAAAAAGTAATAGTATACCATTCTCCCAAGTCTGAGAGATTTGAATTTTGTCTCATGCCCCACCTTTCTTCTAACATCTTTTCTCATTCCCCAATTTGATATCAAAGTTCCTAAATATATATAAATCTTTCTGAGTGTATATATGTGTATATACATACATGTACATATAGGAGGGTACACATGCATTGTAAATATGTTTATTATCAGTGTCAAGTATTTGTATGTATATTTACAGACAGATGTCAGGTATTTATATGTGTATATATGCACAGATGTGTGTACAAATATACATTGACATGCATATATACAGACACATGATATGTACATATATTCCCAGCTTACATATAGATATATATGTTTATATAGAAGATATGTATATATATCTTCTTTATATAGAAAAGATATATATAGATATATAAAATACACACATATGTTTCTAAATGTAACTCTCTCCTAACACTCCAAACTTGAAATATGTATGTGTATGAGTATATATATATATATGTATACTCATATGTCTTCTGGAATAATATAAAGAGCCATGCTTTATAAATAATTTTTTATTTTCACACAGAACTTAATGATCTTGATGGTGTATTTAGAAGTAATACTCAACCTTTGGTTCTCTAACTCTACTTAAGACATACTTAATTGTAGGCCTAATTTTTGTCTTCCTCATCAAATGATTGTCTTTCTTTTTGGTTTGCATTTCTTTCCTGGTAGAAAGAAGGGAATGGACACAGAGGCAAGTTGAGAAGTCTCTAGTCTCATTTCCTTAGTCTGTCCTTGTTTCCTCAATTTTCCCCATCTTTAGTTCTTATCTCCTGATCTTCTTATAGATATAGATACTGACCATAACTACAATGAGTACTGCAACATATATTAACATTCATCAACAGGAGACTGAGGTTGGTTGATATAGTCTGGAGATAGAGGGATATTAATACCATAGTACTCAGAGTTAGAAGGAAACTTAAATATCATCTAATCCAACCCCTTCATTTAACAGAGGGAATGAAGGCTGGTCAGGTAAAGTGACTTACCCAATCATACAATTTAATAATAATAATAATAAAGTAGCTGTATTAGAATTCAAAGCCATGTATTTTGAGTCTAAATTCAGTGTTCTTCCCTCTTTTTTTTTTTTTTTTTTTAAATCTCTTATGTCTCTGATTTGAGGCATTGGGAACCATTAATAATCCAAGAAGTTATAGGAAGACAGAGTAAAAAAGAAGCAGGAGAATAAGAAATAGAGAAAGTCACAAGAAGAAAAGTACAGGCTTCTGAGATGTAAAAGAGAAAAGAAAAGAAAAAGAGAATAAAACAAAGTGGTAACTTTACCCAAGTAATAGACCTTCTAAAATCCAGAGATTACAAGGTGCAGAGATAAACTTTCTCAACATATGGATGCATATAGAGAGGCAATTACTTAAGGAAATAAACAGCTTTGAAGAATAAGATCTTTGGCTGCAGAAGAGAACTAAATGTTGATTCAAAAAACTGCTATCCCTGAAAATGGAACTGTGGAGAGAAATAGATCCTGTCGGTCCAGTTGAGCAACTCAATGCAGAAATGTTTAGTTTAAGCCGGGAGCTTTGCAAGGATTCCCTTAGGAGATTTTTATCTCCTTTTATGCCCTATCATTGCATAAAACCTCTTGAAAGTAAAGTATTTTTAACTATCTTTGTATTTTCAGCTCCTTGGAGCCCCTGAACATAACAAAGCCTTTGGACAGAGCAGAAATTTAATAAATATTTATTGAACTGAACTGAATTGAAGGATGAAAAAATCAGTAGATCTCTATTAGTCTTTTTGTTCTCAGCTCAGTAGGAAAGCAGTGGCTTTTGAAGGATTAAAATTGATATGGGATTTGGCTCTTCTATGTTCCAGAACATGTAGTGGTTACAATATCATTTGTTCTCTCCTTATTTATCTGATTCTCTGACATGGACTATCATCTGGTAGCTCATTTAAATTTTAGTCCTTGATAGGTAAAAATGGGAAAAGAAAAGAGTAGGAATTAAGCAGATGGGTAAAAGAGAATGGGACATTGGCAGCAGGGATGGGATAGAAACTTCAATGAAGAAGGGGAGGCTTAGTTGACAGTGGAAGACTGAATTAGGATTCTTTGATTTAGGGAAGGGATAAGAGAGAAAAGAATTTGGTAAAAGGAAGAAAAGGGGGATATGGAATTAGGATTCCCATAGTCTTAAAGTTACCATCTGGAAGCTAATTGACATCCCAGAAACTCATAAGACATAGAGTTTTAAAGCTCCTGATAGGAGTAAAATTTGAAGTCTGAAAATTCTTAGGGAAATGTTTTTTACCTGAGGGGATAGGGACCTCCTGGAGCTCAGAGAAAAAGTGCTCCTTGATAACTAGGCTCACACTTGCAAGTAAAGTTGGATCATATAAGATCCATGCTACCTGGAGGAGGGTAAGAGAAGTCATGAAACAACACTGTCTTCTCTGGATGAGAGAGACATATAGGACTATCTATTTATCTATTGTCTAAAGAAATGTTTATTTTAGATCCAAGCAACTTTCCCTTGAAAGAGAAGGTATTCCCCCAAGATTACATTCATGGGCTCAACTTCTTCCCAGCAAATGCTAGGTACATAAAAGACTATCATAAATAGTAAGTAGCTAGTAAATCCATTTATATATAAAATACACATAGTGCTTTTATAAAAATGGATCTTGTCTGAAGTTACAGAAAAAGGCAAAATAAATATGAAAAGTTGGAAATTTACATTATTACATCATTTATGAACTATAACATAATAAAAATATTAAGTAATAAAAACACCATTTACTGACCACAATGCAATACAATTGTATGTATGCTTGCTTGATCTAACATTTCTTGCAGCTTCATAGATAGCATCATTTATTTCTATTCTATTCTAATTTTCAGGAAGTCACTTTCTTCGATAAAGTTTAGCTCTTCTAAGCTACTTATACTTCTTCCATTTTTCCCCTCCAGATCTTTAATTTCATTTATTATAATTATTATGATTATATTTATTATACATATAATGTGTATTAGACATATATATATATATATATATATATATATATAATATATATATATATATATATATATATATATATATATAAAATGTTTTCAGTGCGGAAAAATTGGACATTTGAGAGCTCATTGTAGAAATGGAGATAGAGTGAGAAGACAGGGTGAGAGAAAACCCAAAACCCCATGTCCAAAATGTAACGGAGGCTTTCACTGGGCCTCTAAATGTATATTGACCCAGAGGAATGAGAGGCAGGGCCCAGCTCTAAAGTATCAATCAAAGGACAGGTGGGGCATGATAGCAGCTGAGGTTACACCCAGAGAGACTTTAGAAATTCAGAACTCTGATGTCATCAACCAACAGAAAAGCAATCAGGATTACAGTTGGGAAGAATACAGGCCTTTTAAGACAACAAGGCAATATCCAATGCAAACAACTCCAATGTAATTACCAGATGATGAGGAGAAATCCCAAACTTGGTAAATAGAAGGGAATTAGATTAACTGCTTGGGGAAGAGGATCTGCTTATATTTCCACAGATGGAGAAAGAATCAAATGGCTGACAAGGAGACTGTTAAAAAAGACTTTTAAAATCTTCAGGAATCATTGGATTTCCTGACACAAGAGAAAACTGTTTTAGTTCTTGAAAAACCAGCAAGAATCATTGGGTTCCCTGAGATGAAAAATTGTTGATGAGATCTTTTGCAGTACTTCAGAGCTTACAGGAATTATTAGATTCCTGGCACATGAACTAATGGACAATGGATTGCTTATGGACTATTTCTAGGACTTATGGACATGTGTAAATCTTCAGGTTGATTCATGTTGTTACATTACTACTAGCCTGTGTTATATTGCTATGTGCTTATGTAAATTATGTATAATGCCTCCCATATTGATGGATTTATGTATACCATGTATATCGGTTACAAAGTTCTGGCCCATATTGATGAATTTATGTGTACCCCTTCAGAAACCCACTAATCTGATTAGATTTCCTATTTCCTTTGGTGTTTTCATCTAACAAAAGAAAGGGGGAGATGTTGGAATCCTTACTAACTGCTAACTAATTAGAGTTGATCTAATCTTACAAGAAGATGTTTTGGGCAGAACCTGAAACAAGGTACTAAGTAGAACTAATTAATACAAGGCTTGTGTTCACACCTTTACTCATTGGAGTTCAATGAGTTCATACCTCCCTTGAAGCTCTTTGGGCCAGAGAGCACTATGGGAGAAAACCCATAATCCCTCTCTCTGGAAGGAGCATAAATAGGCCAATGGGCCAGTCGAAGAAGTTCTTCAGAGTGAAGAAGCTACAAGTCGAGATTTCAGCGGAGTTACGCCAGAAGCCCTCTCTCTGAGGCAAGGCAGAATATTTTCCACTTGGCTGACTGGTGGCAGAAGAAGTTCTTCAGAGTGAAGACGCTACAAGTCGAGATTTTTCACCGGAAGGACATGAAGAGTGGAGCTGGCTGGAGGCTGAAGAAAGCAGAGGCAGAAGCAAAGGACAAAGCAGGAAGAGCTCTTGGAACCAAGCAGAGAATAGACCTCTAAGCTAACCGGGCTATATTGGAGATAATAAAAGATCTGAACTTTTATCACCTGGCTGTGTTTTGAGAAGAAAAAGCTCACCACAAGACTTGGATTTGCAAATTTTTTTTATATTGGTTAATGTTTTCTTTGAATTACTCATCTTCTAAGTTTTAAATTCTGAGCTTGGATTCTAGCTAATAACCAGGCTTAGTCTCACCTTATGTCTCCTGGGTTTTAGTGATCTCTCTACCTCTTGGAACTTGCCCCCTTGAATCTTTGAGGTTCTGAACATTAGGTCTTCAGGCCCTTTCTATCATCCCAGAACATGACAGATGTATATATATATTTATGTATATTATATATATATTCAATATATAACATATATATATTTTGGACATAGATTCAAACTGCTCTATAGAATAGCTAAATAAGTTCACAACTCTATCAACAATACATTTTTTCCACATCCTTCTCCAACATTTGTCATTTTCCTTTTCTGTCCTATTAGCCAATCTAAATAGCATGTGGTAGTACTTTAAAATTGTTTTAGTTTGCATTTCTCCAGTCAATAAAGATTTAGAACATTTTTTTCATATGACTATAGATAGCTATGATTATTTTATCCAAAAACTTTTGATCATTTTTCAATTGGGAAATGGCTATTATTGTTATGTTTGATTTAGTTCTCTATATGTTTGAGAAATGAGGCCTTTATCAGAGAAACTTGCTTCAAAAATTTTTTCACATTTACTATTGTCTTCCCCCAGCCCTATTTATTATATTATCTTTCTCCTTTCACCCTATCATTCCTCAAAAGTGTTTTGTTTCTGACTACCCCCTTCTCTAATCTGTCTTCCCTTATACCACTGCTCCCCTTATCTCAATTTAGTGTGTATGAGAATCTCTTTGAGCCACTTCAGATGAGAGTAAGGTTCATTCATTTAGCCTTATCTCCCCTTGTTGGAATCTTTACTAACTGTTAAGTCATTAGAGTTGATAGAGACAATAATTATCTAATTTAGTATGATTGATCTGATCTTAAAAGGAGATGTTTTGGGCCAGAAGAAACAAGGTACTAAGTAGAACTGATAAAAACAATGCTTGTGTTCACACCTTTAGAGAACTCATATAAGCAAGAAGTATTTAAGTACTCATTGGAGTTCATAGGTTTGGGAGATTTCAGGGTTACTATGAGATATCCGAATTCACACCTCCCTTAATCCCTGTCTCCAGAAGGAGTCAAGCTTTGGGTGATCATATATAAAGAGGCTCTTAGCTTCGGTTTAGGGAGTTACTTTGGAACATTGCTAGGGGTTGGAGAGGAGCACTCTGGGAGGAAGCCCACAAGCCCTGTCTCGGAGGCAAGAGGGATTCATTCCATTTTCCACCTGGCTGGCTGGAGGCTGAAGGACAAACCTTTGAATTTGGAGACATTCTGAGGGAACTCTTGGAACCAAGCAGAGATATAGGCCTCTAAGCTAACCGGGCTATTTTGGAGGAAGCAATAAAAGATCTGAACTTTTATCAGCTGGCTGTATTTGGGTGATTATTACTTTTAACTGAAACTAAGGCTGCCTCCAGAAAACCTCCCCAAGAAACCTGTTCCCAGAGAGAACTATTATATTTTAAAGAAGAAGAGCACCATATCCCCTCTCTTCTCTTCTACTGTAAAAACCTTTTCTTATCTCTTTTATGTGTTATCATTCACCCTATTCTAGCTCCCCCTTTCCCTTTCTCCTAATATAGTTCTCTCACCACTTGATTTTATTTTTTTTTATGGGCAACTAGATGGTGCAGTGGATACAGCACTGGTCCTGGTCAGGAGGACCTGAATTCAAATTTGAGTTCAAACACATAGTACTTACTATGTGATCCCAAATACCTTGCCAAAAATTTTTTTAAAACATTTTTAGATACCACCCATTTACATCAACTAATACCCGTGCCCTCTGTTTATATATACTCCTTCCAGCATCCCTAATAATGAGAATATTCTTATGAGTTACAAGTATCATCTTCCCATGTAGGAATGTACACAGTTTAACCTTATTAAGTATCTTATGATTTCCCTCTCCTGTTTACCTTTTTATGCTTCTCTAAAAATTTGTATTTGAAAGTCAAATTTTCTATTCATCTCTGGTCTTTTCCTCAAGAATGCTTGAAAGTCCTCTTTTCATTGAATATATCCACTGTTGCCCCTGAAGGATTATACTCAGTTTTGCTAGATAATTGATTCTTGGTTGTAGAATCTTGGTTCTAACTCTTTTGTTCTCTGGAATCTTCCAAGTTCTCCCATCCTCTAATGTAGAAGCTGTATTATCCTGACTGTGGCGCCACTATACTTGATTTTTAAAATTTCAGGATGCTTGCAATACCTTTTTCTTGACCTGGAAGTTCTGAAATTTGGCTAGAATATTCCTGGAAATTTTCATTTTGGGATCTCTTTCAGGAGACGATTGATGGATTCTTTTTTTTTTTTTTTTAAATTTTTTATTTAATAATTACTTTATATTGACACTCGTTTCTGTTCCGATTTTTTTTTCCCCTCCCTCCCTCCACCCCCTCCCCTAGATGGCAAGCAGTCCTTTATATGTTGGATATGTTGCAGTATATCCTAGATACAATATATGTTTGCAGAACCGAATAGTTCTCTTGTTGCATAGGGAGAATTGGATTCAGAAGGTATAAATATTGATGGATTCTTTCAATTTCTATTTTACCCTCAAGTTCCGACATATCAGGGCAAGTTTTCCTTGACAATTTCTTGGGGGGAGGAGGGGAAGAATATATATATATAGGCTAGGCTGTCTCTCCATTTATATAGTTCCATCTATCTATCTATCTATAGTCTGTCTGCCTATCTATCTGTCTATCTATAGCTAGGCTCTTTTATTTGATGACAGATTTCAGGTAGTCCTAATTTCTAGGTCAGTTATTTTTTCAATAGGATATTTCACATTGTCTTCTATTTTTCATTCTTTTGGTTTTGTTTTATTGTTTTTTTATTTTTTATGAAGTCATTAGCTACCATTTGCTCAATTCTTTTGTTTTCTTTAGTGAGCTTTTGTATTTCTTTTTCCATTTGACTAATTCTATTCTTAAAGGAACTTTTTTTATTCAGTGAATTTTTGTGCCTCTTTTCCCAATTGGCCAATTCTGCTTTTTAAGACATTCTTCTCCTTGTTAGCTTTTTGTATTCTGGCCTAGCATGCTTTATTTATTTATTTATTTATTTGATTGTTCATTCATTCATTCATTCAGTTATTCATTCATTTATTTTTTTATTTATTTGTTATTAAAACTTTTTATTTACAAAGCATATGCATGGGTAATTTTTCCAATATTGACCCTTGCATAACTTTTGTTGCAAATTTTCTCCTTCTTCTCCCCACTCCTCCCCTCTCTAACAGGTATGTAGTCCAGTACATGTTAAATATATTAAAGTACATGTTAGATCTAATATATGTATACATATTTATACAGTTATCTGGTTACACAAGAAAAATCAGATCAAGAAGGAAATAAAAGAAAAAAGTACAAGCAAATAACAGAGAATGCTAGTCTGTTTTTTAAGGTACTATTTTTTTTTTCAGCAATTTTGTGTGTTTCCTTTAAGCTTTTGACTAGAAAGCTTTTACTTCATCTTCTCTATATGTGTTTTAATCTTCCTTGTCACCATCATAACTTTTTTTAGAAAATAAAATTTTTATGCATGTTGACCATGTATAGTTACAGTGGCCCATACTATT
This sequence comes from Antechinus flavipes, assembly GCF_016432865.1. Classification (NCBI taxonomy): domain Eukaryota; kingdom Metazoa; phylum Chordata; class Mammalia; order Dasyuromorphia; family Dasyuridae; genus Antechinus; species Antechinus flavipes. Next base: position 186,998,928 of record NC_067401.1, read on the forward strand.
TGTGCAAAAATCTTGATCCAAAGGGTTTTCCTTTATCCTCTTTTCAATTTCGTGATTACTGATCCCAGCTATTACTGCCATTAACTGAGTTTGGATTGAGGAGATCCTCACCCCTTCACACATACATATACACATACATACACTCACTCTCTCTCTCTCTCTCTCTCTCTCTCTCTCTCTCTCTCACTCTCTCTCTCTCTCTCTCTCTCTCTCTCTCAAGGTTTTTAAGACAAAGGGGCAGATTTTTTTTTTCCTATCAGTCTGCAAATATGACAAACTTTGCTCACTGTTATGGCAATTTTGGTTTGTCCAGTTGTCTTCCCTGAATTATAGTCACATGGCTAAGATGCTTCAACAACTTGCCTGTTCTTCCAACACTATCCTCCCTCCTTTAAATTAACTGAAAAATAGCTGAAAGTTATTACAGAACAAGAGGGTTAAAGAAATTAACAGTTATTTCCCAGAATGCATGGTAGCTTCTCACACAAAAAATTTCTGAAAAGATGAAGAACCTCTATTTGTTGTCAAATATTAATTTATTGCAATATTCTCCTTTGTGGTTTTTAATTTGCTAGATATTTCACAGCACCATCATTGATTTTATCAATGATATCATGAGGATGTTGCAGCCCATAGACCGAGCTGTTTCGAGTAACTTTTTAATATTTCCCAGAGAGGTCTCTTGTCAAGGATCTATGCTTCATCTGTCAAACAGTGTTAGTAATCTTGACAAGACTAATATTTCCACTATGTTTAATATTTTTATGCTTCTTTTTGTTCCGAGGAGGTTCCTTTAGGACTTTTATGATAAAGGCTGAGGCAGAAGGTACAATCTCAATTTGGGCCTGTCTGTTCTGAATGGTAAGTTTCACTGTGATCCTTAGCCCTTTCCAGTCACCAGTTGCCTTGGTCATATTATCACTAACTTTTGGGGGAGATAAACCCAAGGAACCAATTTTGGGGGCCAGTGGCACCAACTTCATCACTACTGTACCTTAAAAACATGATTTTAATTTCATTAGGGTCAAACTTAGGTAGTATGGTGACAAGGAAAATGGAGGCTTGGCCTAAGCAGGGGTCCTCAAACTACAGCCGCAGGCCAGATGTGGCAGCTGAGGACGATTATCCCCCTCACCCAGGGCTGTGAGGTTTCTTTATTTAAAGGCCCACAAAACAAAGTTTTTGTTTTTACTATAGTCCAGCCCTTCAACAGTCTGAGGGACAGTGAACTGGCCCCCTATTTAAAAAGTTTGAGGACCCCTGGAAGAATTCAAAGTGGCTGCTGGTGTTGGATGAACCCAGATCCAAGAGAATTGAAAGAAGTTGCCCTTTTGCCACCACAAACTGGGAGCCAAAAGCCATAGTAACTTTCTAAGGTCAGAATCTTTTCCCATTGTTTGCTCATTTCCCCAGCCTATTGCTATTTTAACTCTTTGTTAAAGTAGGGCCATACTTCCTTCCACATGGAGAATACACTCTTCCAAGTTTCAGGTTTTTTGTGAAGCTGTTTTCAGAGATATTTCTAGGGACCTGTAAGTTTTCAGTTCTTCCAAACTAGTATGATCTAAGGAGAGGTGTCTACTATTCTCCTAGCCTGTGCTCTGGTCTGTGTGTGACCACAAACAGTTCTGCCCTGGAACTGTTAGGAAGGTCCCTGTTCCACTGTGGCTGCAAGTTCTAGTGGGCTGGTGTTCTGCCTTGTCTTGGGGCTAGTATGCAGAATGGGTCACTTGGATGGAGTACAGACAAAGCAATAGAGTCCTGGCTCGGTGCTAGCAAAGAAACCCTTCTAATTTCCTTGTGACTGGCTGTTTTGACCCCCTTTCCATGTGTGGACCGAGAAGTTGCTGCTGATTCAATGATTTCCAAGGTCTACTCCTGATTTGCAAGACCTGAGTCTTTCATACTAGACTTTTCTTGCTGATTTTCCAAGTTATCCTGGATTGGAAAACTGCCCTTTTCTGGGTTCTGTTTTTATTTAGAATTTGTTTAGAGTCATTGTTTAGAGGCACTTGGAAGGGTTTGGGGACGTGAGTCCCTGCTTTTAGTGCTTCCTATCATCTTGGTTTTGCCCCAGGAAAAGAACTATTATATATATGGTTGATATATTTTGAGCATATATATTTGGGTTTATCATCTTTGCTCTCTTATGTATAATTCCAGTTGCCAATCCCCAACACTATCACTACCAGTTCCAAAAGGGATATTGAAATTCCAAATCCTAGTAGAAAACTGGGTTTGTTTTGTTTTTTTGTTTTTGCTCCTTTACCTAATCTGGAGAGAGACAGAATGATGGCACAACATGGATGACAAGACATAGTTTTGCCAAGCAGCCTAGGTGGTTTTTTAATGAGTTTGTACAGAGATATTGGTAGGGGTGAACACAGAGGATAAACATAAAGACAAGTGTTCAGCAATAGTGTTAAAACTGTCCATACTCCACCAAGACAGTTAGTATCTTTGTCCACCAGAGGGAGAAAGAACTCCAGTGACCAGAGTAGGAGAAATCTTGTCCTTAATGAATTTTCAAAAATTCAAGAAGCTAATGGAACATCTCCTTTCCACTTTCTCTTCCCCTTCCCTGTTTTTTTCATCTGAAAAGAAGTTTGAATCCAAAGTTCCTGCTTCTATTTAAAGTTGTTCTTTACTATTTCAATAATACTTAAGTCATATTTTCTTTAGCTAAAGAATGAGATCAATTTCATTTTTTCTGTACACAATTAATTTCATCCATTGAATCAAAATGGAGCTGTTGAACTACACAGAATTTAATTGGCTAGGAAGTATCCTTCTCAGCTTAGCTTCAGAGATGGTTTTGGAGGATGGGAGAGCTAATGAATTGTTATCCTTTTATTAATAATCTATGTTAAGATTTTTTAAAAAAATCCCACAAACTCTCCAAATTAGTAAAAGAAGGAACCTCAGGGGATTCAGACCATTACTTCTGAACATAACCAAGTCTTTGTTCCTCACTAGATCATTAGATCAATTAAACATGGTTATCTGGGGGCTAGTTTTCAGAAAGAAAAATAGTTAGAAAAGAGGTTCACCACAAAGCAAATCCCTCGGTGGAGATTTACATGGTCTGGAAGGATTTGGTTCTTCCTACTCCCAGAAAGGATGAAGTGAAAACTATTTCTTAGCCAACTATCTTTCACAAGATATTAAAAGAGAGTCCAAGGCAGTGGAAGTAGACCAATTTCAATCACATATTGTCTTGTATTATTAATGAATTTGTTCATATTAGTTTTTCCATGCCAACTAGGTTGTTAGCTCCTTGAGGCAAGGATAACCTCAAACAGATATGTCATTTGTATTATCCTACTGATTTGTTAATTAGATGAGATGAGAATTGGGGTAGGGGAGTCAAAACTTGGAGTCAGAGTACTTGAATCCTGAGAGATAAAGTATAAGGAATTGAAAGTGTGGATATCTGGGTTATTCAGAGTAGAATAGAGATTAGGTGAGAAAACAATTGGTTAGAAGGCCCCTGAGTCTTGAAAGAGAAGAAAGATTCAGGTGACTAGGCACAGAATACCGGTTTTAAATGTGGTTCTTGTATTCTTCCTCTTTGCTTCCATCTCTTAAGATTCCTAGCTTCCTTTATGATTCAGTTCAAATGCTCTCTTAATAATGCAAGAAGCCTTTCCCTAAAAAGTTACCTTTTATTATTATTGATAATAATAGCGATTTATACTAGGTGTACATATCTATTTATGAATGTGTTGTCTCCTTTATTCAAATATAAGTTCTTTGAAGGCAGGGCAATTTTTTTTTTTTTTTGCTTTTATTTTGTGCTCCTAATACTTATGTAGTGCTTGGCACATATAATAAATGCTTGTTTGACTGATTGATTCCTGTAATATTTCCCTACTAGGGCTAGCAGAAGACAGCATTGCATGTGAAACTTGGGTAACTGTTGTGGGAATTTAAGACTGTCTTTTTACTTTATTATCTCATTCTCTTTCACCCACTTCTTCCATCCCATTTCTCATTTCTTCTTAACTTTCTTTTTGGTGAATTTCTAAGTGTTTTTTTCACTTAATAAGGGTATATGGATGATGTCTTCCTTTTTCTTTTTTTTTTTTTTAAAGAAAATTAGTGAATGAGTAGGACAGTATATGTCCCCAGGTCCCAACACTTGGTTCCTATTTGATAATGTTATCTGATTAGATAGCTGAGAATATCTGGGTAGAATTTCAAGAAGGATTAAATGAGGTAAGAACCAAAAAAATTATTTCTCTCCTTTCTGCTGAAGGACTATGGATAAACAATGTTGCATTTACTATAAGGCACAGTTATTATGTTGGCTAGTTTTGCTCATCTTTTTTTTTTTCTTTTATCTTCATTACAAGAGAAGATTCACTGGGAAGATAAGAAAATATACAGAAATGAATGTGATGCAATGAGTATAAATGGACAGCACAAAAATTTTTTTAAGAATCAAGCTTAGCCTTTTAGAGAATAAGAAAATATACCTTCCTTTTTTTTTTTTTTTTTTTTGCAGAGACTGGGGACTATGGATAGGAAATACTGTATATATTGTCAGATGTTGATGTGTTGATAAGTTGTGTTGAATTACTTTTTTAGTGGAGAAAAGAAAGAGGTAGAGATATATTTGAAAATGAAGGTAAAATTAAAAGAAAAATATCAATACAATTTTAAATTAAAAGTATTTATGTATGTATAAATTTATTTAACAGCAAAAAGCTTCAATACAGTTTTTTAAAAAAAATAAAGGGAATCTGAGGGTGAATAGTGGAGGAGTGAATATGAAAAAAATTGGGATATTGAGGGGTTGTGTTCCAAAGCCTCTTTTCCATTATGCCTGAATGTTATATTAGGGAGCAAAGAGAAAAACACCAGCAAGGAAACAAGATTCTGAATTAAATTAGACAGAGGGAAACTGAGGTAGGTAGTGTAACTTGATACTGGGATGCTTGGACTCTAGAACGGTGTCAGAGACTGGAGGTAGAGCCAAAATCTGGCCACCGGCAGAAGAAGCAGTGAGGAAAGTGTCTAATTGCCTTAATTGGGAGTAGTCTCCAGTCCCCAGTGAGTGCTTTTCCCACCCCCTCATTCCCTTAAAAGGTTTCTCCTGCCAGAAATTGGCAACTGTTGCCGGGGGAACAACCTTGAATGGAGACAGGTTATTGACCAACAGTGGTTGAGCCTGTGGTCTCAGGCCCAGTGGGGTCAAGAAGTCAGGCAGATTGGGTGAGGCGGCACGTAGGGCCTGACCCTTGTGACCTCCGTGCTTCCCAGGGCTGCTGGCCAGGCCGGGACCTACAGAGCCGCAGTACAATTTAAATGGCCAGGATCAAAGGGGAAATTAGAAAAGCCAAGTCCCATTTGGGGTTTTCAATTCTGGGCAATTAAGTTTTTAAATATAAAAAAAAAGACAAAAAAAATTGGACACCAATGAGATTAAGGATACCCCATCTGGGACCCCATTCTATCTCTTCTGTGCTTCCTCCTCTACATCAAGTCATTAGTCTTTGGCTAACACATGTCAGCCAAGCCTCGAGAATAGGCTATTTGCCACCTAAGCTCCTGAATGCTTCTTCCCTGTTCTGGGGTCCCAGATAAAAGCATCTTCTTTTGAAACTTCTGCAATGGCATCCTTGTGTCTCCAAGGTGAATTAAGGCATTTTTCTCTCGTGGCGCTAAATCAGTTCATAGTTTTCTGTAGTGACATTGTGATCATCTCAGGACTCAGAATTGAGTAGTAGTTTCTTGGCTCTTCAGGCATCTTCCTTAGCCCTGGCGGGTCCAGGAGCTGGCTGGCCCTGTTGCCTCGGCTTCCCGGAGAGTGCTGGTATCAGTGACGGCACAGACAGACCCAAGCAGTGTCATGGAGTAGGATGGGCTGGTGGATGGGCCTAAAGTGGAGTGGAGGAGCAGCTAGTCACCTCTCCTCTCTTTGGCAGGCTTCTCTCCAAAACAGCTTGAGCTTTCCCCGTAGAAAATTGGAGTAGATTCGAAAAAGTTTGTCCATAGTCCCTACAGTGAAGGTACGAAGTGGAACTGCTGTTGGGGCATTTGGAACAAAGATAGCTTCCTCCTGGCAAGGAGAGAACAAAGGATTAAGGAACTGCCTGCATCCTAACAAGGAAAAAATTCCTGAGGCAGAATTGGAGCGTTTGTTGCCTCTTAGAAGGTCAACTGGGAGTAGAGATTTTTCTCCCCATTTCATGGAGGGAAGAAATAAAAGCCCATAAGTGAGTTTTCCAAATTTCATGGTTCCAATGAAGTTTGTTACCAATTTTCCTGATTCCTGGTGGTTCCACCAAACTGCCCTTACCTGTGTTCCTAGTCCTCGAAGCAGGAATCTGAGACTTCTCAAGCTGCTGACAGCTTTGTCCACAAAGAGCTTTAGGGCTACTGGTGTCTGGGAAGAGTTGGCCAGCAAGGCCTGGCCTTTCAGGACAGCTTCAGAGAGCAAAGTCAATCCCTGCCAGACTTCCCCTGCCTTCTGCCCCACCTAAAGAGAAATAAGAAAATCAACCTAACCTAAGATTATTTTCATCTCTTCCATCAGTTGCTTTGGCCTTCTCTCTGTCCTTGCCTTATCTCTGCCTGAGTGTACCAGCATCTTTTTTTTTTTTTCCTTTGTCCCTTTTTTCTTTTCTTTTCCTGTCAGTATCTCTTTGTTTCTTATCTTGCATGTATCTTGAATCTCTCCCTCTCCATCACCTCCTTTATATCTGCAACCATTTAAGACCCTTGGCTATTATTCCATATCACTTCTTCATGGTTAAACTTCTCAGAAAAAGTTGTTTACATAGAGTTCTTCTACTTCCTTACTACCCACTGTCTCTTCAATCCCTTGCAATCTTGCTTCTGCTCTCATCATTCTTTTAGACTGCTCTTTCAAAGGTCACCAATGACTTACTAATCACTAAATCCAAAGGTCTATCTTGAGTCCTCCTTCTCTTAGAAGTCTTAGTTTTAGACCTCGTTGGCTTCTAGTAGGTATTTCCCTACTTGGCTTCAAAGACACCACACTCTTGGTTCTCTTCCTAACTTTCTAGTTCTCGTCACTCACACACACACACACACACACACACACACACACCTCTTCAATGTAAAAGGAGATACTAGTCCTCATCCTCTTCCTGACTCCTTAATGTGGATATTTTTCTAGGGATTCGTCCCCAGACCTCTCCCCTTTGCCTTCCTTGCCTTCCCCATCCTTTCTTCTCTTTCTCTTGGTATCTACATTAAGTACTATAGGTTCAACAGCCATGCAGATAACTTTATCTCCAGTCCTGACTTTCTGGAACTCCAGGTGAACAATCTCAACTACCTACAGTAGATCTCTACCTCAATGTCCCAGTAGTCTTTCAAACTTAACATATCCAAATGGAACTTCTCTTTTTCCAAACTTTCTCTTTTAGACTTCAGTATTTCTTTTCTTTTTCTTTTTTCTTTCTTTCTTTCTTTCTTTCTTTCTTTCTTTCTTTCTTTCTTTTGCTGAGGCAGTTGAGGTAAAATGACTTACCCTGGGGTCACATAGTTAGGAACTGTTAAAGTGTCAGATCAGATTTGAACTCAGGTCCTTTTGACTTCAGGGCTGGTGCTCTATCTACTGCACCACTTTGCTGCCCCCCATTATTTCTTTCTGTAATATTATCTTTCACCATTCACATATTTGTAATGTTGAGGTTATGCTTGATTCCTCATTCTCTCTCATCAGATCCAATCAGTTACAAAGTCTTGAAAATTTCTTTTCACAATAAATTTTTTCCCTTTATTCTCACTGCTTCACTTACTGCAATATTACCTCTCCTGGCTACTACAGAAGCCTCTTAATAATAGCTCTTTCTACTTCCACTTTCCCCTTCCCCTTCAGCCCAGTCCTTAGACTACCAGATAATTTTTCTTATCCAATAATGAAGATTGAATGAACGAATCCCATTTTTTTTCCCTCTATCACTGTTCCTCTTATCCTCTGGCTATGTCCTTAAAACCCCCTTGACAAAATTGAGGTCATTTCCCCAAGTGAACATGGGAGAAAGCACAGATCTCTTACCTCCATCTTCTTCCAGGTATGGAAGTTCACTCTGGTATCAGGGACTGTGATGTTCTCACCCAGGCTGCAATCTTCCAAGCAGGCTACCTAAAATATTCCACCCCCACCCCACCCCATACAATAGGTCAGGCTTTTCGGGTTAGTATCCAGTTTAACAATGTAAACTGTCCCACCAAAAGACCAGAGACCTAGAAGGATCTTAAAGGTAATTTAGTCCAATTTCTTCATATTCCTAGTGAGAAAACTGAGATTCAGCATAGTAGTGTCTTTCCCAAAGTCAAATGGATTAGAGCTGAGAGTCAAACCCAGGTCCTGTTTATCAAATTAAGTCCTTAGTCAAACTAAGATTCACATTTTCATTGTACAGAGTTCTCCCATCCCTTTCTTCATTCCTGTCTTCCTTTTGAAGGTTGGAATTATCACCAAACCAAGTCAATATGTTAGCTGTTCTACTTTTGGCAGAGAATTCATTCCTGGAGATGTCCAGACACCTGAAATACGCTATCACTATTCTCTCATTTTTCTATGCCAGTCTTATGGTTTGTTTCCCCAACTCCTCAGTTTTTCCTCTTGGAATCCAGGTAGCTTGTAGTAAATTCCTACACTAAGAAGGATTCTTTTTCTGATTCAGTTAATGCCCACCAAAATACTCTCTACCATGCTCCTCATTTCCTGAATCCTATTTTTCTTCATATGAGCATAATAGCATATACAATGGCTATCTACTATCCTACACCCTTCCCCACACCCCCACCCCCATTCCTATACATTATCTCCCTGCTTTATACAGCTGCCTCTTGGAAGGAATCTGACCACCAGTTATAATGGCCTTTGGTATAGGATAGGGAGGAGTTCCAGGATTGGTGGGCTAGGAAGTGAACTTTGGGTTCAACAATTCAACAAATATTTATTAAGCAACTACTATTCAAAAGGGCTTGGACTGTGTTTCTCCTGGGATGGAACCTTACCGTAGCATTCTGTGCCTCTTTGGCCTCCAGGATGTATCTCTCCAGGATGTGGCTTTCACAGAAGGGGGACTGTGGAGAACCCCACACTGGGAATCCAAGGTGAACTAGCAGCAGCTGCAGCAGAACAAGGAATTCTGGAAAAAAGGGAAAGACAAGCTCAATTATGAGGCAGAAAGTGGCCAAGGGAGGAGAGCTGAAGGAGAAAATCTTAGCGCTGCAAGGGACCATCAAGATCATTTAGTCTGACCTTTCTTTTTACAGATGAAGAAACTGGAGCCAAAAAGGTTAAGTGACAGGTTAGAAGGGTAGTATCACAACGGGGATTTCACCCCCTGACTCTAGATCCAGTCTTTTCACTACCTTAACCTTCCCTTCAATAAGGAATTTGAAGGAACAGTTTAACTCCAATATGATTGCTTCCTAACCCCCAACTATAGGTAAACTGTCATCCAAAACTAGAATGGTCCCTTGTCAGTTTTGCACCCGTATTTCCCCATTTATACCTCCCACTCTGGTCTCCAACGAATCCGTGCTCCAGCTCTGCTGTGTCTCCTAGGAGCTGGTCACTCCAGCACCCTGCTTTCTTCCTCTGAACTGAAATGTCCCGCTTCCTCAGGCTAGGGGGTCACTGCGTGTGCCTTCCAGGGGAGATTCCCTTTCTTCTCTGCACGTGGAGTCCTGCCCCATCTGCTTCCCCTCCCCCTTCGTGGGTCCTTGGCAAATCTGTGGTCCTTGAACCTAGCCACCTTCCTGTCAATAGCCCCGGCACCAAATCCTTCCCCAAACAAGGGACCCGAAGCTAAAAGAGAATTGTAACCTGGCGGCCCATGCTAACCTCTGGCCCTGAGTGCCTGCTCCCCTGCTTCTGAGGGGTGGGAGTACTCACCATGAACCCCCATCTCCATTCCCGTGGGCCACGGAACCCTCAGAAACCAGGAGCAGGGCCTGCCCCCCTGCAGGGAACTCTCATTTTGGGAGGTCAGGTCCCCACCTCAGCTCTTCTAAGGAGGCGGATTACTACCCAGAAAGAGTATGGGTCAGGTGGAAGACTTCTGGGAAGCCAGGGCTTTCAATAGGTGAGCAAGCCCAGAAAGGTGTCTTCCTAAACCTGGGGAGAGGAGTGTCCCCCTCCGGGGGAGGGGGAACGTCTCTGAGGAGAGCAGAAAGCAGCCGCTTGGGGGCTAGCCCTTGGGACAGCGCTGCTGCCTGTGGGCTGGGGGTCGGGGTTGTTATCAGCATGTGTGCGTGCGTGTGTGGGGGTGGGTGGGAGCCTGTGTGTGCGTGTGGGGTCGCCTGGGTGGGGGCCAGGCGAGGGATCGGAGCAGAGGGCAGGACTTCTGCGTCTTGATCTTGGCTATGAAAGGAGAAGGATCTGGCAATGAGGCGGGGGGTTGGAACACCAGCGTTATCCGAGCCCGTGCTTGTATGTGCAGGGAGAGATCTGGTGGGGGGCTGCAGGGGGAGAGAGGGTGGTGAGTCTTGCAGCTTCCAGGACCGGAGAACAGCTGAAGGTGAGACCGGTGGCTAAGAGGCGCTATTTCTGAAAGAAGAATGGAAGCTGAGAAGGGTGCTCAGAGATACAGTTCTTGGGGAAAGACTCTGTAACTGGAAAGCAGGACCCTGGGTTCAAGTCACCGATTACATTTGAATAACATCACAAATTGGAGAGTGCAAACCAGCCACACTACATTTCCAGGGATTGTGTCTTCTCGGTCTATTTCAGCAAGTATTCTGGGCTCGAAAGAGAACCAGGAGATCAGAGCAGGTGAAAGGCAGGGGAGGAGGAAACTGGCATTGTTGGACCCACCTGAAGATTCAGTAACTCAAAAACAAAGACAGCTTTTGCCCAGGGAAGAAACAGGTGACGTTGCCTTCAGCCTCTTGGAACGCCGATTTTTCTCACCTGTAAAATTAATTAGCGGAGAGCTCAGATTGTGGAATCAGGGATCTCTGGAATAAAGGTCACCTTCAAAGGGACAGTGCTGCCAATTTGTAATTGGTGGCTTATTAATCCTTGAAATGCTGTATATAATTCTGTAGCAAAGCACTATATAAATTCTCTTATTATTATTATAATCATCATCATCACCATTAACGTATCTTGTCTCTGAGTCTACATTTCCTAAGTCTGATGAATAATAACACTTTCCCTAGCTGACTCATGAGTTATTGTAAATAGTAAATGAAGTTATAATTACCACACCTCCACTCCCATTACAAGACATGTTTATTTGTTTAACCAAAATTAATATGCTGTATATAATAAATATACGGTTAGGTAAAAGACTGTTGCTCGATTTGGAGAATCCAAAGGTATATTTGGCTAGAGCTTACAGACTAGTTTGGAAAAGAGAAGGAATAAAGATAGAGGTCAAAATAGAGATAGAAGCAGAGGTAGAGATAAAGATAGAGGTAGAAATAGTAATAGATCTCTCAGATTGGCTAAGATGACAGGAAAAGATAATGATAAATGTTGGAGAGGATGTGGGAAAACTGGAATACTAATGCATTGTTGGTGGAGTTGTGAACTGATTCTACCATTCTGGAGAACAATTTGGAACTATACCCAAAGGGCTATGAAACTGTGCATACCCTTTGATCCAGCAGTGCCATTACTGAGTCTGTATCCCAAAGAAATCATAAAGGAGGGAAAAGGATCCACATGTGCAAAAATGTTTTGTAGCAGCTTTTTTTTTTTTTTTTTTTTTTTTTTTTTTTTGTGGTGGCAAAGAATTGGAAAGTGATGCCCATCAGTTGGGGAAGGGTTGAATAAGTTATGGTATATGAAAATAATAGAATATTGTTATTTTATTTTTAAAAAGAGATTGACAAGCTGATTTTAGAAAAGCCTGGAAAGATTTACACAAATTGAATGAAACAAGTAGAACTAGGAATACATTGTACACAGTAAAAACAAAAACTGCAATGATCAACTATGATAGACTTGGTTCTTCGGAGGGGTTCAGTGATCCAAGGCAATCCCAATAAACTTTGGATGGAAAACACCATGCACATCTAGAGAGAGAACTGTGGGTATTGAATGTAAATCAACATGTTTTATTCACTTTTTCCCTTTTTCTTCTATTTTATTTTTCTCTTATGGTTTTCCCTTTTGTTCTGAATTTTGTCTCCCAACATAATTCATGAGGAAATATGTAAAAAAAAAAGTACATATATAACAAAAAATGTAGTTTTATGGTAACTGGCGAAAATAATTTTTAAAAATTAGTGATAAAACTAGAGACAAGAGTAGTAAGACATAGAGATAGAGATAGAGACAGAAGTAAAAATAGAGGTGCATACTATATACATATATGTATGTGTGTAATATTGATGTGAGGGGGAGAATTTCATTCCCTTCTTTTCTGCTTCTACCACCATCACTTAGCAACCTCCTATTCCTAATGACAAGATAGTTCATATTATCCAAATGTTCAGATCCTGGTGACCACATCTATTGACTACCAGAACATTCTTTTTCCTTCCATAATAAGTTCACAGTCTTTCCCGTATCCTTTAACTCTTGCCCTTATATCAATTGATTTCGACCTACATATTGATACTCTCTCAAATATTATTTCCCAATTCCTCAATCTACTCAGGTCTCATGACAGATTCTTTCTCTCCATCTCAGCTACATATAAAAGTTATACCTTTGATCTTGTCTTGACCCACCCGTATTCCACTAACATATTCACAAATTCCAAGATTAATTTGTCTGACTATAAAATGTTTATCTATCACTCTATCTATACCTTCCCTATACCGTATGACCTCTAACCCTGTTCTCCATGACTTCCTATTCTTTATGACTTCCAATTCTTCCTCAAAACCACTCAGGTATTTCTTAGATCATTACTCCTACACCTTCTAGACTCTCTTGCTTTCTTTATCATGTCCCCTTGATGGAACAACTATCACCCATTCTTGAATCCTTTGTCCATTCTTCAGATCACATCTTACCAAGTACCAATCCTGGATTACTTCTACCATCCACTTTCATGCTATTTAACAGAACAGAAGAAAATCATAAAATCATGCTGTATGGCTCTACTACAAATTTGTTATCTAATCCCAATTTCTCTCACTGCAGCAGAGGCAACCATTTTACTCCCCCAAATTCACTATCACATTCTCCCCAGTGATTATCCCAGAGAGAATCATCTCTACTCAAGACTTCCCCAAGATCCCCTCTGTCCATCCTCAGATGAGTCCCTTGCCTCATACTTCACTGAAAAAAATGTCCACAGTCCCCCATCCTTAAAAACTACTCTCCTGATCCTATCATCCCCAATATTATCTATCTACTGCATCTATCATCTCCCCTGAGCTAAACTTCTTTTAAAAAGCGCAGGCCACATTAGATAGTTCCACTTCTGTCCCCTTAAAACTTCTTCTCTTCCTCCTTTCCTCCTTTCATTTCTCCCTCCCTCTCTCTCTCCTCCTCCCTCTCTCTGTCTCTTTTTTTCTCTGTCTCCCTTTCTTCCTCTCTTCCTTTGTCTCCCTCTCTCCTTTCTCTCTCCTTCCTTCTATTTCTCTCTCCCCTTTCTCCTCCTTTTCCCTTTTTCTCTTCTTCCTTCTATTTCCCCTTCCCTCCCTTTCTCTCCTTCCCTCTCCATCTCTTTCCCTCTCTTCCTCTCCCTCTCTTCTCCCTTTCTTCCACCATCTCTCCTCTTCTTTTTCTCCCCTCCTCCCCCCGCTTTTTTCTCCCTTCCTCTTCCAAACCCATCACAATCTGGTTTCAGTTTTTTTCGGGAATGAAGTTACTCTCTCTAAAATTACAAAAATCCATTGGCTTTTATTTAAATCTTCATTTTTATCATCAGTTCTGTGGAAGACGGATTAGACTTGTCCAGTTCAACCTAGAGGGGTTGAACCCTGGGACATATGGGTCAATTTAGGCTCTACGTAAGGAAAAAAACTTCTGAACAGTTACTATTTAAGAGTGGAACATGCTTTGGAAGATTGGCTTTACTAACACTGAAGTCTTCAAGGAAAGACTGAATGGCTCTTGTTTAAAATTTCATAGAGAGGATTTTTGCTCAGGTGACTTTGGGAGACTCTTGCCATCCTATTCAAAATTCTCCATCTACAAATGAAGAGAATGATTAATAGACTACTGCAATAATCTAGTTGAGATAACAGAAAACCAAAAAAAGGGAAATGGGAGTAGGAATGAAAAGGGGGGATGGATTCTGTCCAATTAATTCCCATCTTTTGCTTCAATTTACATGTCTGTGACTGCCTTGGAAGGAAAAGGGTATTCATACTAGCTATGGCCTTTTTTTTCTTATTAGAGCAGGGTGACAAAACTGAAGCAATATTGGGAGAGAACTTCAGGAAAGAGAACTTAAGAGTCCCAATTTCTTTCTCTCAGCCCCTAAGTTATACTTAGTTCATCCCCTAAAGAAGCATCACAAAAAGCTTTAAAATAAATTTTTAAAAAGAAGCATCACAACACTGGTATTTGCCATGGAACTATAAGACCTGAATTTGAATCCTGGCCCTATATTTTACTGACTGTGTGACTGGGGTCAATTTCTCTGACCTATAATTTCCACACCTGTAAAACAGGGACTTCACTGGACTGTGGTGAGGAGAGTGCTTTGTAAACTACATGTGTATGTGCATATATACGATTGTGTGTGTACATATGTATGTGTTATATGGGTATTGTATACCCACATCTATATATGTGTTATATAGGGTTGTGTATACGTACACAGATATATGTATATATAAACACACAAGGATGTAGGCAAAGTGAATAGAATGCCGGACCTAGAATTAGGAAGACCTGCGTTCAATCCAGCCTCAGGCATTTAATTAGCTGTGTAATCCCGAGCAAGTCCCTTACCCCATTTACCTCAGTTTCCTCATTTGTAAAATAGACTGGAGTGGCAAACCACTCCAATGTCTTTGTGAAGAAAATCTCAAATAGGGTCATGAAGAATCAGATACAATTGAAAAATGACTGAACAACAACATATATGTGTAAATACTGTAGACAAGTTATTATCAAATCTCTCTGAAAACAATTTCCTCACCTGTAAAATAGGGATCTCATTGGATTATATTTGTGTATATGATAAACATGTAACACATGTGTGACATAATATAGATATAATATGTACACAATACACATTGCACCCATATATTATGTGTGTATCTCTGTACACCTATACATATGTATGTGCATAAACATACATTAACACATATTTAAGTGTTATATAGCCAGCATTTAAGGTGTATCACATTACATTCATCATCTAATTTGACCTTCACAACAATCCTGTGAGAGAGATATTATTTTTTTCCTTCTTTTTTTTATTTTTTTAATTTTTTAAAATTTTTTAAAATTTTAATATCTTTTTATTGATAGAATGCATGCCAGGGTAATTTTTTACAGCATTATCCCTTGCATTCATTTCTGTTCCGATTTTTCTCCTCCCTCCCTCCACCCCCTCCCCCAGATGGCAAGCAGTCCTTTACATGTTGAATAGGTTACAGTATATCCTGGATACAATATATGTGTGCAGAACCGAACAGTTTTCTTGTTGCACAGGGAGAATTGAATTCAGAAGGTATAAATAACCCGGGAAGAAAAACAA
The DNA here is from genome assembly GCF_016432865.1 of Antechinus flavipes. Taxonomy (NCBI): domain Eukaryota; kingdom Metazoa; phylum Chordata; class Mammalia; order Dasyuromorphia; family Dasyuridae; genus Antechinus; species Antechinus flavipes. The sequence goes on from NC_067401.1 coordinate 187,014,542, forward strand.
AAATGCAAGCAGTTTATATTCATTTCCCAGTGTTCTTTCTCTGGGTGTAGCTGCTTCTGTCCATCTTTGATCAATTAAGGTGAGAGAGATATTATTATAATTAATTCACAGATGAGTAAACTGAGGCTCAAAAAGAATTAAATGGTTTGCTCAGGGATGGAGTTAGTAAGTGTCCAAGGTGGGATTTGAATTCAAGTCTCCTGATTCCAAATCCAGGACTCCATTTACCATGCTTTTCATTTAATATAAATAGATAATGATGTGAGTTATTATTAGTCCAGCCACCACTCTACTTACTGAAGTCAGGTATCTTATTTTGGGGCCTGACTTTGCTCCCTTGTCTCCTCCTCTCAGAATCTTGGTATTGTTTCCTGACCTGATAGTCCTCCCCAACCCCCAACCCCGTTTTTTTTTAAACCTTCCGTATATCTCTCATTCCCCTCTGAAAACCTAAGAATTCTCTACTTGGGTTCCTATCTTCCCCAAATTTCCAACTGTTTCCCCCAGATTTTACTTCCTTCCCATAACTTAAGCAATTAAGAATCACTATTCCTACCCCCACCCCCAGCCTCAATACATGTACATCTTTCTCCACACACGTCCACACACGTCCACACTGGATCCCTGCTCTTCTGTCCCCCCAGGGAAGTGGCTCTGCTCTCTCTGTTCTCTGTCTGCGTCACTGGACTGCCCTGCCCTGACCAGGGAGAAAGAGGCCAGGGACAGCTGGTGAGACAACCAAGAGTGAGGGGGAGGATAAATGATAGAGGAAGAAGCACACAGACTTAGGACAAGAGAAAAGAAGAATTTTTCATAGTTGTTTTCTGTCCATGCAAAAACTTTCCAAACCTCATAGCAAAAATACATAGCATATGTATTATTTAATGATTATAATTCCTATTTCTATAGGACTTTAAGGTATGCAGTGCATTCCCTGCACAGCAAACCTAAGGCCTTTTGTGCCAGGTGGGACTCAACAAGGTGTGAAGGCTTTCCCAGGGGAATGTGATCAATTTCCCTAAAGCAGAGACTCTTTCCTCTATGTTCTAATCTGGAGAAAGATGGAAATGTGTTGCTTTTCATGTGGCTTTAGGGAGGATTGGATATTCTTGAAGTTTGGGGGATAGAGAAAGGACTTGTATATTCCATTTCCTCATCTCTTCCCTTCCTTAACCTTGCCCCACCTTCACAAACAAAATTGTAGTAACTTGGCTAATCACATCCTTGGCTGGCTATGAAGCACAACTAAAACCTAAAGGAATATAAAAGAAAGGATTATTTTCTGTCAGATCTCTCTCAATCCTATTTTATGGGAAGGTCAAATACAGTACTGATAATAAAGTAGAAAATCCAAAAACTCCATGATTTTTTTTCTGACATCACTGTTCCTTCCATCTTATAAAGCCTTTGATATCCTTTGTCACATCATGGTTTCTTAAAGAGGGATACTGAAACAGAGAGGGGAAAACCCCTATCTCCAGAGTCAGATTTAGAGTTGAAAAAAAAAAAAAGTACAACTTTCCAAAACTCATGCGGACACCAATGGCCTCTGAGTAGTCATCTTTTACTTCCTGAACTGACTATGGAAGCCTATGGAGCAATATCTGAGAATGAGCACTTGGGGAGATAAAGGGGGTGGGAGTAGAATTCATTGTTCCATAATTTTCTCCTGGCAACCAGAAGAGATGGAAATCCAAGAAGCAAATTTATAGTTCTTCTGAGTCATCCAAAATATCCCCAAGCAGCACGACTCCACAGTGACTTAGAGAAGGAGGCTCCCCAATGTATCCTTTCTCTTTGTTTCACAATAAAGATTCTCAGATTGGGAAGTTCATCCAGAGGCTGAAAAAACCTGCTTCTCTGCTAAGGAAATAAAAAAGTCAGAGGATTAAAGGAGGGGCTTCCCAAACTTTAAAGAAATTAGAAAAAAGAAAAGAGAGTTGTAAAAATAGAGGCCCGTCCTAGATAAATGAAACTATGGGGAATAGAATTAGGTAATTTGGTAAATTGAGGTAAGAATGGTTTTTTTTGTTTGTTTTGTTTTGTTTTCCATCACAAGTTGGAGTACTGGAAATACAACTAGGCACCTGACTCTCCACAGGTATGTTTTCAGTGTTTAGGGAAGACTAGCACCTCTGTGAGTCCTTTTCAGCACTGCTCATCCACTTTTGGTGTCCATCTGTCACCCAACTCTCACCTGTGGCTCCAAGAAATTGTAGCACATGCAGTTTCATCCTGGTAAAACTGTCTTGGCAGATGGACCAAGCCAGATTGAGGGTATCAAAGAGATCTCAAACTCTCAATGGATTAGGGGTGATGTCTACTTGATGTATGTGAAGACTTCCCCCAAAAGAATGGGCAGATGAGAAAAACTGGTTTTAAGGGCCATGAAGGTGGCTGAAGAGGGTGCTGTAGAGCACTTAAAGCTTGGTCCAGCATCAAAATGCCAAGGTCAAGTGTCTTGCCACTGGACTTTGATGTTTCTGGAAGAGACAGATACTGACAATTTTGTGCAACTTTACCTCTCTTAAATCCAATTTACACACAAGTCAAGACTTCACCCTGTGATATAATTGATCCTTTTTGAAAACAAAAGAGGGACAGCACTTTCCCCGCTTCCTGTCCTTTGGAACTATCAGCTTCCAGTCTCACTCCAATTCTATTCCTTCTTAAAAGATAAGGCTAGAACTCTGGCACAAATCTGCCTCCCTTCTTTTCAGAGATTGGGGGATCAGTGTGGAGTATTGCATATGCTGCCAAACAATGTAAGTTTTACTAAATGGTTTTGTTTCTCTTATTTATTCTTTATTACCAATGATAATTTCTCTTGGAATGGAAAAGAAAGGATATATTCAGAAATGAAGATAATATAAAACAAAGTACCTGACAGCTGTTTAATATTTTGTGAAGTCAATCAATTAAAGCAACATTGATTAATCACTTGCTAGATGCAAGACTTAGAAGGCTCCTCTGAAGGAACTAGGGCAGCAAAGACAAACTGAAAAATAATCTTTTCCCTCAAAAAGCTTCCATTCTATTGGTAGGAGATAGAATGTTTATACAACAACACTAATAAATTATAGATAGCATTTATATAACATTTTAAGGTTTGCAAAATGCTGTACACATTCTTTCATTTGATCCTCACAATAGCCTAGTTGGTGCTATTAAGTATCTACATTTTACATAAGATGAGGAAACTAAATGATTTGCTGAGGTTCTAAGAAGGGATTTGTTCTTGGGATTTCCTGACTTTCATTTCTTTGTTCTTATCCACTCTTATGTTGGGTGTCATTGACATAGATGACACTTAAAACCCTTGAATTGAATCTAGACTCTTTCCATCATAACTCTTATAGAAGTCACTGAGAAAAGATCATCAGAACAAGGAAGTATGGGTAATGGTCTTTCTTTAATGTATTTATGTATGTTTTAGAGCAATCTCCCTTTGAAATGCCAGAGAAACTGCGGCAATTTAGAAATTAGAGTTTTACTATTTTATTTATTGGAGAGTTTAATTAATTGGATCAGACATGTATGTCAAAGTATCCAGTATGGAATGTGAGATTCCAGAGATCCTTTATAGGATTTTAGTTTGATAAGGGAGAACAAAGATATAAAGGGGGAGGTAGAGCGAGCACTGGACATTCTGATAAGTCGGGAAGGTCTGGAGCCATGATGTCTAAAATAGAAGATCTTCTCCTTATCTGAGATTAAACATTCATAGTTTATAACCTTAGGAGAGGCTGGGGGGTTGCAACCAGGGGAATTGGTTGCAGAACAAGAACAATTTAGGGAAATTGAGGTAGAACAATTAGGGAAACTGAGGTAGACCCAAGGAAACTGTGACAAAACATTCCACACTCTTTCTTTTGAATATCCAAATCATTGAATCACCATCTTCTTGATACCCAGAAGGTCTTAGCACCATAATTTTGACCACCTCCACCTGGGAGTGGATGAGGCAAACAATCTTAGAAAAGATGCAAAGGCCTATGGGAAAGGGGAGGAGAAAGAGAAGCAAAGATCCCATAAAAGATGTAATAAGGGTGGTTAGCCATGGGGAGGAATTAAATAGAGACTGGTACCAGTTCTTTCCCTGACTCTGCTCCAGTCCAGACTCAAGATTCTTAGGAACCAGGGCCAGACTTTCCCTAATTACCCCAGAGTTTTTTTTAGCATACAAACATCATTCCTCATTTAAGGCAGCACACAGACCTCCCCTTTGCAGAAATAGCAGGTCAAGCCCCCTACGGTTCTGGAATACTATCTCAGACAGGAAATTAATCTGGCTTTCCAGTTTCGAGATGGATGATTCGATCTGAGTCAGGTCTATGGCCATTTATGTACTTAACTCAGCATACCCAGAATTGCCCGTCAGGAGGGCTGCAATGCTGAGGGCAGTGGTGTCTGCCAGCCTGAGCCCTATTACGAGGGGAAGGAATGACAGAGCACACTTCTGTCTGAGAGACTCCAGGGGGAAAAATGGGACTGGAAGCGGCTCCATCCGTCCTCTCCTGGAAGAACAGACAGGCTGGGAAACACTGCTACTAGAACACAGAAAAGATCCAGATTTCTGAGGAGGGTATTAGAGTAGGCACACTTAGTCCATCAGAAAAGGCAAACCATGAACCTTCAGGGGCTTGATATCTACTGCAACATCTGTTGAGGATGCTGAAATGTTAATTAAGGAACTGGGGTTACAGAACTGGAGGAGAGGATCAGAAAGATTCGTGGAAGCAGTCACCAGACAGGTCCCTATGCCTTGAAGATTCCCAAGGGTGATTTGTGGTTACTCCCAGGAACAAGTAGACTGAGAAGTGGTCCCAGGAACTGAGTCTGCCAGGGCAATTCCAACAAAATAAGGGGGTTCAGACTTCCAACAATCACAGCCCCATTGGGGATTTGTGGAGTTCAAATAGGAGTGCGCTATTGGCAGCATGGAGTGGGGACCAAAGGATTTAGGGGGGCTGTCAACTGGAACTAACGGGTCAGGAAGGGGAGGGGGACTTGGGTCAGGGCAAGGTCCAGTAGTGCCAGGGAGGGCTCTGGCTGAATAGGATCAGCCAGGGTTGATGTTCTAGGAGGGACTAGTTGGGGAGTCAGAGGTCCCACAGGGCCCTTGGAGGGGGGTGGATCTATACATTGAACTAGGAGGTAAGGGCTGAATTAAAAACTGCTACCTGGCTGGGAACAAAGGGTGAACCTTTGGGATTTTTCTCCCTTCTGGTGGGATAGTTTCTGGATCATTAGGATGATGTGTATGTGTGTGTGGGGGGGGTTGTAGGGTGGTTTGGGTCTGCTGATCAAAGATTTGAATGGTCAACTTAAAGGAGTCGTCCCCTCAGAGGCAGCACCACCCAGCATCGAGGCACAGTCAGAGCGGAGGGGCCACTGGGGCCTTAAAGTAGAAGCAGGAAGCCAGAGTGGGATCTACTGTCATAAAGGGTTCTAAATCTGAGTAGTAGGTGGCAGAAAAGAGGGACCTCTCTAGAGATCCCTAAAAGTCATTGTCCATGTGGGCTTTGGGGCGTGTGGGTTTCCTGAAGCTTTGGAAAGCAGAGGGAGGAGGAGGAGGACTAAGGAAAATTCTATAGTGTGGCACTAGAATTATACTTCTGGAGAAACAGTGAAAGGGGGGGGGGCCTTAGGGGAGAATACCTCTATACAGACAAATGGACAATCACAAACAGTATTAACAAAGCAGAGATTACAAAGATTAATCTCCCCAGGATTTTCCCACCCAATGTCTTTCAAAGATTTAGGGCAGTGGTTCTCAAACTCTTTTTCTCAGTATCTTTATGATATTAACAACTATTGAGAATATGTCCAAAGAGTTTATATGGGTTACATAATAGATATTTATCATAAATAGAAAAAAAGTAATTTTGAATTTGTAGACCCTCTGAAAGGATTTCAGAGACCCTCCAGGATTCACTGCACTACACTTTGAGAACCCCTGATTTAGGGGAAATCAAGGACCAGAAGAACAGATCAGTCTCAGTTTCAGGGGATCTTCACTAATTTCCACTTTCTATTCAGTGGTGACTGCTGGCTTCACTCTGCTATAGTGAATCCAGGTGGGGATTGACTCAGCCTTTACAGCAGTGGGCATGGTGAGGATCACAATATGAGATCCTTTCCACCTGGGCTCCAGGCCGGAGGTAGAAAATTTCTTTATCAGAACTGTATCGCCAGGCTGGAGTGGATAAGTGGGCTCATTGACAGGGACAGGAAAGGCCTCTTGGATGAGGCATGAGATGTCTTTCCCAGTTTTCTGCAGGGCCTGTGGAAACTTGACAAGGGAGGAGTTAGAGACTTCAGCAATTATGTCTTCTCTAACCAAGGATAGGATAGGATAGGTGGTGGTCTTCCAAACAGGATTTCAAAGGGAGTTAAACCCAATCTGTTGGGGGTGCATCTACTTCTAAGTAATGCTAATGGTAGCAGTGAGACCTAGGAGCCTTGGGTCTCCAAGACAAGCTTTATAAGGAACTCTTTAAGTGTTCTATTCATTCTTTCCACTTGCCCAGAGCTCTGTGGTCTGTATGCACAATGAAGTTTTTACTCTATTCCCAATGCCTTGCTAAAATCTTGTGATATTTTTGCAACAAAAGCAGGGCCATTATCAGACCCTATGGCTACTAGAAGACCAAAGTGGAGCATCAATTCATTTAATATCTTTTTGACCACTGTGAGAGCTGCTTCATTTCGTGTGGAGAAGGCCTCTATCCACCTGAGATAGAGTCTACAAAACTAACAGTTTTGTATAAAACTGTTATCTACAAAACTAACAGTTATTTGTACCCAGCTGTTGACGGCTGTATCTCAGTATAATCTACTTCCCTTCTCTTCCCCTGGGATATTTCCCTTAAGCCTGATTCCCACATGGGCCTCTTTAATTCTTTTTATATTTACTGGGGCACAGGTATTACATCTATAAATATAACTTCTGATCAATTGGCTGACATCCTTTATGTCTGCTCAATATACTGCTCAATAACTGATGCATTTTCTTCTCACCCAAGTGAGTGAAATCATGCAAGTCTTTCACCAGCTACTGCTTAATGCTTGTGGAATAAAAATTTTGTCCTGTATTTATCACCAGGGACTCTCCCTCTTTCCTCTGTTCTGAGAAGTGAAGCAATCTTCAGAAGGAGAGTATGTGGTACGGGAGGAATGGGGGGGAATTGCCAGAGGCAGGGAAGAAGGGGAGGGGGAGGTGGTGGCCTGTTGGGCCACTGCATCCGCAGCCCTATTTCCCACTGCTTCTATTTTCTCAGAAGATTAGTGGCTGGACAGTGGATAATAGCAACAGAGAGGAGTAACCAGATGGGATTTAGTAAGTATCTCTTTCTTATTCTTAATTTCCCTATCAGTGGATGTCAGCAGGCCCCTTTCTTTGTAAAGAGAGGAGTGGACATGAGCTGTTGCAAAAGCATAACGGCTGTCAGTGAAAATGTTAGCAATTTCCCTTCTGCTGTGCACAGGGCATAAATCAAGGCAAGAAGCTCCCCCTTCTGAGCAGAAGACCCAGAGGGGAGGGAAGAAGACCACAGAATAGAGAGAGAGGGATAGTCCACCACTGCTGCCCCAGAAACACGGGCGTTCCCCACAACAAAACTGCTCCCGTCTGTAAAAAGAATCAGGTCAGGATTTTCCAGCCGAGTGTCAGAAAGGTCAGGCCTTACTGACTGGGACTCCTCAAGGAGCTGGAAGCAGTCATGTACAGGAAACAGAACCAGGATCTGGGAGCAAGATGGCAGGGTCCAGGGCGGATGTCTTGGAGAAAGTGAGGTGGGGAGGGTCGAGAAGCAGGGCCTGATAGCGGGTGATGCGGGCGTTAGAGAGCCACTGGTCAGGGTGGACCTGATCAGAGCCTCAGCAGAATGAGGGCAGATAGAGAGAGACTGGCCCAAGGAAAGCTTGTCGGCTTCCTCTACCAGGAGGGCGGTTGTAGTTATGGCCGTAAGACAGGGAGGCCTCCCAGCTGCTACCAGGCCGACACCAGGGGCCAAACATTTGAGTCTGAACCCCTTTGCAATACCTCTAGCCTCTGCCACAAAAAGATGGAAGGGCTTTGTGACATCGGGGAGAGCTAGGGCGGGGGCCTTGGTAAGGGCGTTCCTAAGACTTTTTAAGGCAGCTTGTTCAGGGGAGCCCCAGACAAGGGGACCCTGTCTGGCTGTGGCAGAATAAAGGGGTCTCAGCAAAGGAGGGAATCCAAAGGTGGCAATAACCAGCTATTCGGAAAATGGAGCGGTGGCTAGATTTGAGAACATAGCCCAGATAAGACACCTTAAGCAGGCAGAGCTGAGCCTTCTTAGAGGAAACCCTGTAAGGGTTGAAGGAGTTGCAAAAGGGCATGAGTTGTCTGCAGGCAGAGGGACTCATCAGGGGCTGCAAAGAGAAGATCATCAACATGTTGAACAAGAAAGCAACAAGAATGCTCCTTGTGGAAGGCTTGGAGGTCTAGGTGGAGAGCTTCACCAAACAGGGTGGGGGAGTTTTTAAAGTCCCATGGCAGCCTAGTCCAAGTGAGCTGCCCTAAGAATTTCCTGTGGGGATCTATCCACTGGAAAACAAAAAGGGGTAACCAGTGTAAGGGGTATTGAAAAGAAAACATCCTTTAGGTCTAGAACAGTATATAAAGGAGGCAGCAAGCTGAGTAAGATATAAAGATTTGGAACTGTGGAATGGATAATTTCAACCCTTTTGTTAACTTCCTGAAGATCCTGAACAGGACGGAAGTCTGTAGACTCAGGCTTCCTGACTGGAAGCAAAGGGGTATTCCAAGACTTTCAGGCTATTGAGATACCATCATTTTTCAATCAGTTAATGTGAATAGAAATACCCAGAGGGATTCCCTTGGCATGGGGTATTGCCTGACAGATACAGGAGAGGCAATGGCCAAAAGCTGCACTAGCACTGGTGCATGAGGGGCAGCCAGGCCCGGAGGGTTATTTTCTGCCCTTACCTGAGGGAAATCTGCCTGTAGTTGAGAAAGAAGAGGGGAGGCAGCAGGAGAGGATGGCACAGGGAAGCCACTAAAATATGTTCAAACTGAAGGAATAGGATGACAAAAAGGTGCTTTGGACTGGGAGGATTTAGGGTCAGAGAAGCCTGGTCTTCAGAGAAGGAAATGGTTACCTGAAGTTTTCAAAGCAAGTCCCTCCCCAGAAGTGGGTATGGGCAGTCTGGCATCACTAGGGAGGAGTGAGTGACTGTACCATGCCGTGACTATACATTCAGTAGTCCAGGGATAAGAAACAGTTTTGCCAGTGTAGCAGCTTGTATAGGGATAGATTTTGGAGATATTGGACCCACAGGTTCTGTTAGAGCAGAGTAAGTGACTCCAGTATCAACCAGGAACTCTACAGGCTGACCTCCAATTTGTAAACATACCCTAGGTTCTCTGGGGCTAGAAAAAAAGAGAGCTACGGCCGCCTGTCTGTCCCCTCGAGAGAGGATATTCTAGGATTTGGGATAGGATATTTGTTCTTCCAGTACCCTGTTTTCTTACAATAGGCACCCTGATCTATCTGATCCTACTGACTGCTGCCCACAGGGGCACCCAGGGGAACCTTAGAGAAGTTGTTTGATTCTCTCATGGGTGCCACAACTGCCTTGGCACACTGTTTACCTGCTTCCTTAGTTGGTGTGTCTCAGGTATAAAAACTTCCAGAGCTATCTCAACTAGTTGTGATATATTCATGCCTTCAAATCCTTCCTGCTTCTGCAATTTTCTGCGTATGTCTGGAGCAGATTGACTAAGGAATGCAATATTCACAGATCTATAATTCTTGGGAGCTAAAGGGTCTATAGTACTATAAGTTCGGTACGCTTCATATAAACGTTCTAGGGGATTCCTCTGGACCCTGAATAACTTCATGTTATTTATGTTATTATGTTATGTTAATAAGCTTCTTGGCTGCAGCTTTAAGACCCTGGAGAAGATATCTATGATAAGTAGAAAGTGCATTACGACCATGATGGGAGTTGGGGTCCCAGGAAGGCCTCTCAGAGAGAAAAGTAGCTTCTACCTGATTCCTCTATGGATCCCCCATTAGGTCCAAGTACAACTTTCCTAGCTTCTCCCTTAATCTTATCTCTCCTCACTATCGAGTAGAGTGATGAGGAGCTGCTGACAATCATCCCACGTGGGTTGGTGGGTATGAAAAACAGATTCAAGAAGGTTAATCAGAAAAAAGGGGGATTCTGACTTTTCCAGTTATATATTTTTTCATAGAAAAGGGAGCATAAACTAAGAAGGGGGACCCCCCTCTGAGCCCACCATTTCCCTTAGAGGCATAACAGGTTTGGGGAGACCTGGGGGTGGCTGGATAGATCCTGAAGCATTGTATGAGACTCTGCCTCAGGTACAAGAAGATAAGAGAGACAGAGGAGACGAAGAGGAAGGCAGAGTGGGAGACAGTGCAGGAGAAACAGGGGAGGCTGGAAACAATGGGGCGGGAGCCAGTACTTCTGTGCTGGCTTTATGAAGGTACTGTGTCCAGAGAGGAGGAGAAGAGGAGGTCGGGGAAGCAGAAGGGAGCAGAAGAGAAGCTAACAAAGGGGCCGGTGCTGAAAATTTAGACTCGAGGGTTTGAGTCTTTCAGGTGGAAACTCAAGTGGGAGGGGGAAGTTTCCAGCCAAGGGTGGATACAGGTACAAATCTAGATACAGCTGAGGAGGAGGAGAATTATCTAAGGGATCTTCAGAAGAGTCCTGTAGGACTTTCTTCTTAGGTTTTACTTGAGCAACCAGCAATCTATAATCTTTCTTATCTGTCCTCATGGACTGGGTGATCAAAATGCAAATACCATTTTTCATGGTCACAGCTCTCAGCCAGGAAGGGAGTTAGGAGATAACTTGCAGCCAGACATCAATATAGGGATACTGATATGGATGACCAGGTTCACCAGTAATTATCTGGTGCACTGCTTGTGCTATGTCTCTATCATATAGGTCTTCTGGTGGCCATCCCATCCCAAAGGAAGGCAGTTTTAGTTTATCCTTTTTCCATGATATTCCATAATCATGATGTTTAAATGTTTCATAGAAATGATTAAGAAGGTAATCAAGTGGAGTTCCTGCCTTTGAAGCATAATTTCCCATGATAACGTGGCTGAGTTGACAGATAGCCTTATACCACTAGAGGAAAATTCCTAATATCTTTGAATACTGTTTTTTTTCTGACAGACTAGCCAAACCTTTTCTGTCCCTTTATGACCAATTGCCAAATTTCCCAATCACAGTTCTTAAAACTTAACAGAGCTCTTTAATCAACAAAAAAGACAAACAAGTCACAAACATAGAATGTACAATTACAACATTTAACAAGACATTTAACACATACAAACTAGGGGTGCTCCAGAAACCTCAGAAATGCCCCTAAGGGAAGTTTTACTCTTCCTTCCCAGAAATCCAAATGGAGCCTTTTTAAATAGGTTTCCAAGCTCCAGTTTGGTGTGTTTTTCTGCCTTCACAGAGAATGCCCAGAGATAATCAGATCCAGAACCAGATGATGTCAGAGCACCCAGCCAGATTTATTGTCTAAATAATATTCAGACCAGATATAGCTTAAAATTGAAGTGTTGAAGTGTATTGAAGGGTATCTTTATTGAAACTTTTGAAAGCTACCATCTCAGGTCAGTTTCAGCTCTAAATTATTTGAAGTCCTAAAAGCCAGATTTTACCCAGGTTTTCTATATGGTTTTGTAGAACTTTTTAGGCAGGCCCAGGATTCTCCAGAAGGATCAAAAACAGAACTCTGCATTTATTCTGGAATAATCTAGAGAGGATCACACTTCCCTTCTTTTTTGTTGCTTCTCACAAATCCCTCACTCTGAGCAATTGCTTTAGACATTCTCATAACCCTAGAGTTGATATTAGTCATATGAAAAAATACTCTACATCATTATTGATTAGAGAAATGCAAATTAAGGCAACTCTGAGGTACCACTTCGCATCTCTTAGATTAGCTAAAATGACAGGAAAAGATAATGATAAATGTTGGAAGGGATATGGGAAGACTGGGACACTAATACATGGAGTTGTATGTATTGTCCAGGCTAGCTCTCTGGAAGGCCTCAGGATCAATCAGAGTCAGGATCAATCAAAACAGTCTTTGGTCTTTAGGAAGAGAAGTGAAGGAGGCAGGTAAATTTGTCAAAGATGAATCCTGGGCTCTGGAACCTGGAGCCTGAAGTCTTCCTTGCTGAGCAGCTACAGCAGAGAGACTCTGACTGTCCCCCTCAGCCCTCCAATCCTTCCCTAGGATTACCTCACCCCAACACATTCAGCAGGTGCCAATCATGAGGAGAGCCATTGCATCACCATATCATCTAAGTATATGTTATATAGAACCATTATCTCACATTGGGTAGGTACTTAGCCTTAAGCACTCTGCTGTTCTGGATTCAAATACATCTTTTCAGAGTTCCAGCCCTCCACAGTTGTAAACTGATCCAACCATTCTGTAAAGCAATTTGGAACTATGCTCAAAGGGCTATCAAACTATGCATATTCTTTGATCCAGCAGTGTCTTTACTGGGTCTGTACCACAAAGAGATCATAAAAAAGAGAAAAGGACCCACATGTGCAAAAATGTTTGTGGCAGCCCTTTTTATAGTGGTAAGGAACTGGAAACTGAATGGATGCCCATCAGTTGGGAAATGGCTGAATAAGTTATGGTATAAGAATATCATGGAATATTATTATTCTATAAGAAATGATCAACAGCATGATTTCAGAAAGTCCCGGAGAGACTTACATGCACTGATGCTAAATGAAGTGAGTAGAACCAAAAGAACACTGTACACAGAACAACTAGATTATGTAATGATCAACCCTGATGGATATGGCTCTCTTCAGCAATAAGGTGATTCAGACCAATTTAAATAGATTTGTGATGGAGAGAGCTATCTGCATTCAGAGAGAGGACTATGGGCATTGAATATAGATCATGATATAGTGTTTTTCACTTTTTGGGGGGGATTTTTGCTTGTTTTTTTTTCTTTTTTCATTTTTAATCTTTTTGATCTGATTTTTTTGGTGCAGCATGATAAATATGGAAATATGTTTAGAAGAATTGCATGTGTTTAATTTATATTAGATTACTTGTTGTCTAGGGGAGGGAGAAAGGAAGAGAAAGAGAAAGACATGGAACAGAAGGTTTTACAAGGGTTTTTACATTGAAAATGTAAAAAAAGAAGGGTTTACATTGAAAAGTATCTTTGCATGTATTTTGAAAAATAAAAAGCTATTATTAAAACGAGAAAAAACTTTTGCCCTCACTCGAGCAAAAAAAAAAAAAAGAGTTGATACTAGAGATGTAGAGGGAGCTTCCTTGGTTCATATCTATTCTTTTGCTGCCTGATAGATTTAATATGATGAGCTTTCCAAAGACAAAGGCAAAGGAGACCATTATTCTGAGTACCACATTTAGTCTCAATATTTTTGATTACCCAATATTAACCCTGATCCCATCCAGTGCAAAGCAGAAATCTGCCACTAACTGCTTCTCTGGTGCAGGACTCATTAAACCATCACTGCTATGATTCATTTCATAGTGGCTGGCTTGTAGTTTCAGGGTCCTTTATATATATAGAATAATGTTTGTTTCTTAGAATTGTATGATGGTATTATCAAAATATCTCATTAGAAAAAACAAATAATCTGGAGAATAGATTGAGGAGAGACGATATAAAAATTGTTGGATAATTGAAAATTATAATCAAAAAAAGAATCTGGATACAATATTGCAAAAAATCATTAAGGAAAATCGACCTGAAGTTCTAGAACAAAAAGATAAAGTAGAAAAAGAAAGAATTTGCCAATTACGAGCTGAAAAAACCTAGGAAGAAAAAAAGGAAATGTCATAGCCAAGTTCCAAAATTCTCAGGTTAAAGAGAAAATATTGTAAGCAACAAGAAAAAAATCAACTTAAATACTGTGGAAAAAAGCAATCAGGATTTCACAAGATCTAGCAGTTTCTATACTTAAAAGTCCATAAGTCTTAGAACATTATATTTCAAAGATCAAAGAAATTGGGATTACATCCAAGAATAATTTATCCAGCAAAGTTGAGTATAATCCTGAATAACTCAGTGGAAAAATTAATATAAAAGATCCAGAAAAAATATAAGAAAATTATTAGAGACTAATTGTAAGGCTCTAATAAAGATTAAACTACTTACTTATGATATATGAAAGTATCAGTCTCCTTAAAACTGTTATTGATACTGAGGTAATTTGAAAGAAAGGCTGTAGCTGAGTTGTGTATGAAGGGGTGATTCTAAAAAACAAAATTGGGTAAAAAAAGGTAAAAAAAAAAAAGAGTACTTATCTCATAAAAATGGGGCATGAAAGGAAGAACTAATACAAGGGAAATAGGAAGGCAGATGAGGGTTGGAACCTTAATCTCATCTGGGATAAAAAGGAAACAAAGTGTTCTGAAAAGGTGTAGAACTCTTCTGAACTTCTAGAGAGGTGAAAAAATGGGGATAACTTTTAGAATAATGCATGAAATAAGATTAGGAAGATGAAGGGAGAAAATAATTGAGAGAATTTTAAAGGGATAAGTAAAATAAGAAACAGTAGGGTGAGGGGAAAAGATAAGGCAACAAAAATAGGGTAAAAAGAGAGGCTAGGAAGGAAAATAATAAGTAAAAATAAGATGGAGGAAAATCACAAATAGTAATTAGAACTTTATCAAATCTATAAGAATATGAGTCAACCCCCTATTGATAAATGGCCAAAATATATGAACATGCAGTTCTTCAATGAAGAAATCAAAATACTTTCTAGTCATATAAAAATACTCTAAATTATTACTAATTAGAGAATTGTCCATTAAAACATCCCAAAGACATCATCTTACACCTACCAGAATGGTTAAAACATTAGAATGTTAGAGAGGAGGTGGAAAAATTGGGACATGAATTCATTGTGAAATTGTAAAATGATCTACCATTTTGGAGAGCAATCTATAATTATATCCAAAAAGTTATTAAATTATCTATACCATTTGACTCAAAAATACCACTCCTTGGTCTATTTCCAAAGATGATTAGGAAAAAGGAAAAGAATCTACTTATATGTTTTTAAATGTTTATAGTAGCTCTCTTTGAGATGACAAAGAACTGGAAATTGCAGGGATGTCTATCAATTGGGGAATGGCTGAACAAATTGTGGTATATGGGTGTGATAAAATACTACTTGTTATAAGAAATGATGAAGTCAGTGATTCACTTGCCTTACCTTATAGAATTTGTTTGCATTTATATGTAATATTCCAAAGAAGTAGCCATAAATACTTTGAGATCTTTGATCCTCATTTTAAAAATTAACACAAAACCATTCTTTTAAGCACCAACCAGGCAATTTAGTCTTTGGAAAGACTCATTCATTTTAGAGGGAGTTTCTAAACCATAACCACAAATCAGATTTGGAGGTCCATGGCACCCTTATCCCTTTATAGCTTATGCTATAAAGAATATAATCTAACAATTATTTTCATAATAAATCTCTTTTGGACACTTAATTCTTGGGTGTGGACTTTTTCCTTTCCCCTTTCTCCTTTCTCTGGTGCAAATGTTTGGTAATTATTATTTACATTTCTTCTGAGCTCTATATTGTCTTCCTCAAAGTTCCTGCCATCTGCCCAATCAGATTAGAAAGGTAACCTGGCTGCACCAGTCAGTTCCAACCAAGGGGTCCCAAGAGCTCCAAATTCTCAAGCTCACAAAGTTACCACCAAGACTGGATGTGTCCATCTCAGGGTCACTGTTCTATAAGGAAAGGATATACAAAATAGAAAAATGGCAATCAGAGCAGAGTGTGATTGTTAGCCAGAAAGGGATTTCTACTCTAGTTGCTATAATTTGACTTCTGGGGGCGGAACCAAGATGGAGGAGATGACACACGTTTCTCTCTGATCTTCTCTACAACCTTCACACCAATTACAAAATCCAGCCTCTGAATTAGCTCTGGAATGACAGAACCCACAAATAATGGGAGTGCAAAAAATTGTCAGCAGAAGATAATTTTGGAGATTACCAGAAAAGTTTCAATCAGAAGTGGGAGAAAGGAAGTGAAACACAAGGTGCTGAATACAAACTCCAGCATAGACAGAGCAGAGCTCCAGGGTGGTGCAGATTCTGAGGGGTGATGCAGACTCTTCATGGCAGAAAATCTACAGGGGGGAGGGGAGAGGAAGGGGAGAGAGAGAAATCTACAGGAATCTACAGCAGTGTTGGTTGCTCTATCCTGGTTGCAAGCCAGTAGATCAGCAGAGAAGTTATAAAACATCCAACACAAACACAAAAGATCAATAGTGAATCCCAAAATGCCAGAATCTCACAGGACCTGGTCATGCCCACCTAGTACCCCGAGGGCTGCTTGGAAAACCTCCCCTGCCCTAAAGACAGACCTTAACTTAAAAAAAATGAGTAAAAAGGTAAAGAGAACTCTGACAATAGTCAGCTTTTTATGGCGAAAGAGAAGAATAGCTTTCAAACCCTGAAGAGACTAAAAGCAGATTGTCTCCAGATGAAGCCCCAAAAGGCAATTTAACCTTTATACATTACACAAGGCTCCTCTAGAAGAAATTAAAAAGGATCTTAAAAGAGAGCTAGAAAAAAATGGGGAAAGGAAATGAAAAATTTGCAAAAGAGTTTGGAAAAGGCATATAACTCATTGAAAGATAGTTTTGATAAAATGGAAAAAGAAAGCAACCCCCAGAAAAACAGAATTTGTGAAACAGAAAAAGAAAATCACTCCTTAAAAAACAGAACTCATGAAATAGAAAAAAAATTCCATAGAACAAAACAACTCATTTGAAAATTCAACTGGACAAATACAAAAAGTAAGTGAAGAAAATAATTCACTAAAATTCATAATTGAACAAATGGAAACGAATGACTCAATGAGGCAACAAGAATCAATTAAGCAACCCCCCCCAAAAAATATAGAAAAAATGTAAAATATCTAATTGGGAAAACAACCAACCTGAAAAATAGATCTAGGAGAGACAATTTAAGGATTAGTGAACTCCCTCAAATACATGATGAAAAAAAGAAGCCTAGACACTATCTATCAGGAAATCATCAAAGAGAACTGACCAGATATCAAAGAATCAGAAGGTAAAATGATCATTGAAAGAATTCACCAAACATTTCCTGAAAGAGACCCCAAAATTAAAATCCCAAGGAATATCATGGCTAAATTTGAGAACTATTGGACCAAATATTATAAGCAGCCAGAAAGAAAAAATTCAAATACCAAGGAGCCATAATAAGGATTGCTCAGGACACTAGTTTCCACTTTATTTTTAATTTTTTTATTATAGCTTTTTATTGACAAAACATATGCATGGGTAATTTTTCAACATTGACCCTTGCAAAAAATTCTGTTCCAACTTTTCCCCTCCTTTCCTCTACCCTCTCCCCTAGATGGCAGATAGTCCCATACATGTTAAATATGTTAAAGTATATGTTAAGTACTATATTATATATATACATATTTATACAGTTGTCTTGCTATACAAGAAAAATCAGATTTCAGCTTCCACTTTAAAGGACTGAAAGGCCTGGAATTTGATAATCTGAAAGGCAAAGAAACTTGGAATGCAGCCAAGAATAAATTACCCTGCTAAACTAGCATTTTCTTTCAGGGAAGAAGATGGACATTAAATGAAACTGGTGAATTCCATGCATTTTTGATGAAAAGACCAGAGCTAAACAAAAAATTTGACCTCCAAATTTAAAACTCAAGAAAAGCATAAAAAGATAAAACAAACAAACAGAACCTCTTGAGAACTGTATTTCTGTTATGGGTATACATTAAAAGTACATGTATAATCTTATTTTACTGTTATAAAAAAACTCGAGATGGAAAGGGGATTGTAACAGAAAAAAAGGGGAAAGTGGAGGTAAAATGAGGGAAATTTTATCTCAGGAAGAGGCAAAGAAAACATATTATAATTGAGGGAAAGAAGGGAGGGTGTTAACTATTGTGTGAATATTACTCTCATCAGATTTGGCCCAAAGAAAGAATATTAGATATATTTGGTTTCACTGAGAAACATCTCTCATCTTATAGAAAAGTGGGAAGGAAAAGGGGAAAAGGTGGGGTACACTAAACAGAAGGGAAAAGAGAAATAGTAGAGGAAAGGTATAAGAAAGGGTCTCTAAAGGAGGAGGCTGCTTGAGGCAAGTAGTGCTCATAAGTAAAATACTGGGGGGAGGGAAAGGGGAAAAGGAAAGCGAAAAGTATAATTTGGAGTTAAGATGGCAGAAAATACAAAATTAGTAGTTTAAACGGTAAATGTGAATGGGGTGAACTCTCCCATAAAATGTAAGTGAATAGCAGACTGGCTTAAAAACCAGAATCCTACAATATGTTGTTTACAAGAAACACATTTAAAGCAGAGAGATAAATACAAAGTAAAGGTAAAAGGCTGAAGCAGAATCTATTATGTTTCAGGTGAAATAAAAAAAGCAGGGGTAGCCATTCTGATCTCAGATCAAGCAAAAGAAAAAATTGATCTGATTAAAAGAGATAAGGAAGGAAACTATATCTTGCTAAAAGGTACCATAGATAATGAAGCAATATCAGTTAAACATATATGCATGAAATGGTGTGGCATCTAAATTCCTAAAGGAGAAGTTGAGAGTTGCAAGAAGAAAATAGACAGCAAAACTATAATAGTGGGAGATCTCAACCTTACTCTGGTCTTCTCATCAAGAAATCTTGAAAGTCCTTTATTTCATTAAGTATATATTTCTCCCCCCTCCCTCCCCACCAAGGGATTATATATTCAATTTTGCTGGATAGGTGATTATAAATTGTAATCTCCTTTTCTCTCTGGAATATCATCTTCCAAGCTCTCTCATCCTTTAATGTAGAAGCTGTTAGATACTGAAAGACTTAACAGAAGGGTTTGTTTCTATAAATTCAGAGTAGCATTTAGTAGAAGGATCAGATAAAATAAAATGTAATTGGTTCTACCTTGCTCAAGGTTAGGAGGTAGTTAAATAAGGTAAAGGTTAAGCTTTGTTTGGAGTGTTCATGTGCAATAAGTTCATAAATAATAATTTCTTCTCCTCTGGAAGAGCAAAGGCTTATTTTAGTGGTCATACAATGTATGTGGTGGGAGAGGAAACATATCTGTGTGGTAAATATGTAATAAGCATACTGGAAAGATGTACACCCTATCATTACCCATCAATGGGGAAACAGGAGAGGGACTTTGTGGTTGACAAGAGGGATATAATACTTGCTCTTGCCTCTGTAAAGTTTATTTATTCTATAGACACCTGCTACTGCAGTTGCATAAGACAGACTTTTAATCTCAACTCTTCTGAGTCCAAGAGGTTTATTTTTTCACAATCTTATGTTAATCTGACTGTGGCCCCGTGATATTTTAATTATTTCTTTCTGGATGCTTGCAATATTTTCTTCTTGAACTGGAAGCTTTGGCTTAGGCTATAATATTCCTAAGAGTTTTCATTTTGTAATCTCAGGAGGTAATTGGTGGATTCTTTCAATTTCTATTTTACCCTCTGGTTCTGATGTCAGAGCAATTTTTCTTGACAATTTCTTAGAAGATGATGTCTAGGTTCTATTTTTCATCATGGTTTTCATGTAGTCGAATAATTTTAAAAGTATCTCTTCTGGATTTATTTTCCAGGTCAGTTGTTTTTCTTATGAGATATTTCACATTCTTTTCTTTTTTCCCATTCTTTTGATTTTGTTTTAATGTTTCTTTATTTATTATGTTCAATTCTAATTTTTAAAAAAATTTCTGGTTATACACATTAAAAAATACATTTCCTTATGAATTATGTTAGGAGAGAAAATTCAAAACAAAAGGAAAAAAATGAGAAAAAAAGAAAGCATAGGATGTGGTGATTTGCATTCAGTCTTCATAGTTCTCTCTCTGGATGCAGATGACATTTTCCATCCAAAGTTTATTGGGATTGCCTTGGATCACTGAACTGAAAAACTATGTCTTTCATAGTTGATAATTGCACAATCTTGCTGTTGCTGTGTACAATGTATTCTGGTTCTGCTGGTTTCACTCAGCATCAGTTTGTGTAAATCAGCTTTTTCATATTTTTTGGTAGAATAATATCAATTCTAATTTTTAAGGAATAAATTTTCTTCAGTGAGTTTAGTATATCTCTTTTTTAATTTGGCCAATTCTATTTTTAAAGTAGTTTTTTTCCCCCTTCAGTGAACTTTTGTGCCTCTTTCCAATTGGTCTAATATTCTGGATTTTGTTTGTTTGTTTGTTTTTGCTGAGACAAGTGAGGTTAAATGACTTGTCCAGGGTCACACAGCTAAGAAGTATTAAGAGTCTAAGTCTCAGGTCTCCTGACTTCAGGGCTGATACTCTATCCACTGTACCACCTAGCTGCCCCTACTTTCTACTCTTAAGAAAAAAGTCAAGATATTGGTTCTTCCTATTACTTCTGCCATTCTTCATCTTGCACAGTTCATTCCCCCTAGCCATCCCTCAAAAATATTCAAATAGATATTTGGGCTCTACATAGTATTTAATTAGCTAGGAAGTATCCTTCTCAGCTTAGCTTCAGAGATGGTTTTGGAGGATGGGAGAGCTAATGAGGGGTTGTGTTGGGCATAATTCCAAATTGCTCTTCAGAAAATTTAGATTACTTCACAATTCTGCCAACAATGCATTAGTAAGGGACCATACTTAAGCTAAAGATTTTGTTTTCTTTCTTTCACACTTCAATGATTAACATAGTGACAACAAAGTAGATACTTTACACCTTTGAATGTATTAAAAAAAAAACTAATCAGTTAATAATTTTAATTCCCATTGATGGGAGTGAATCCTGAAACTAAATTCGGGATCTCAGACTCTGAAAAGTTTTGGGGGAAAAGCATACTTTCCCAGACAAGCCCTTCCCCAGTTAAGCAGCATCATTCAATTGGAGATCTTAGTCAAATCACTCTCCATTGATCTTTTGGGGGTGACCTGGATCCCCTTCAGCAAATTCTAGACTCTTTTTTTAAAAAAAGCCTTCAAAAGGATTTCATTCAATTGCGTACCCCGGGCCAAAATTTACCCATAAAACAGGGGTCTCTTAACACACTCTTGCAAAATTTCTTATTAGGAATTTGTCCACTAAGAGAGCTTCTTAGTGAACAATAAAAGTTCCTTTTTGCCACAAATTTTGGGTTTGTGAATTCTTTTGCATTTGGACCTGCATTTCTAGGCAGAAGGGATGTCTTCCCCTTATTCCCACACCTCATCACTATTACTCTAAATTCTTATTGTTATCAAATGAAGAATTAACTATCATGCCTCATTAACTAAACCAATTTATAAGCTATTGAGCCAAGAGAAAGGAGAATTATTCCTTTTCCAAAGGTAGAATAATTTTCTGTCTTCTAACTATTAATTAAAGTGGACACAGTGTAATATAGTGGAACTACATTAAATTTGAAATCAGTTTGAATTTCAGCTCCCTTATTACTAGGATTGATGAGAGTAAAACTCTGTATGACTTGAGTGAGCCTGTAAAATTATGTAAAATCACCAAAAAAATGTCTCCTTTGATCTACAAACCCAAATGTTCTTAAAGAAAGAAAAGCTTTCTTGGAGTAAGTCACAACTCCAGGCAACATTTCACATTCACTTGAGATTTCCCTTAGACTTATGCATAAAATGGGTTTTCAGAAAATGACTCTTTACAGATCACTTCTTTCTTGAGAATGATATAGCCACCAAGAGAATGCCTCTTGGTGTTTCTTTAACAATAAAGCTTTTTTTTTTTTTTTTTAAACCATAGCCTTTGGGTTTAGCGAATTCCTTCCCTTCTAACCCTAGCCTTGGCCTTGGATAACGGAACCCCACCCATTCCTGCCTAACCTCTCCATCTCATCCCTCATCAGGATGACCTTGAGCTAGTTTATCTCTCTCCTCTGAGCTTCAGTTTTCTTAAGCTATGAAACGAGGAGAGACAAAATGATGTTTCTTCCTTCCTCTGTTTCTCAGTCATTTTAAGAAGTTAGTAGGAGGAAAGGGAGACAGGACTGAGTGGGATAAAAGATGATTAGGGAACCAATTTTTCTCATCTTTCCTGTCCCTTTGAATTTGGCAGAAATTCTAGTCTTTTTTCTGAACATCTCAGTTGTAACTGGGAAGGTATTTGTAGTGAACTACCACAGAGGAAAGCCCCACTGGTGAGCAGAAAGAAGGAATGTATTTAGATAAAAGAACAAACAAACAGGCCTGGAAAGGGAGAAGCCAAAACAAACCCAAAGTAAAAAGGCCCATGGTCACCACCTCAGCTGGGTCTCAGCCAGGAAGAGAGGAAGAACAAGCCAAAGATACTGCTGCACATACGTGCAGGCAGACACATTGTTTACGGGACCAGAGATCTAGAATCCAAAGTGACTACTGCAAAGAATCTACACCCTTCATTTAACAGAGCAGGAAACTGAGTCCTAGGGTCACACACCTAATCAGTCAACAGAATTCATTCATTAAGTACTTACTATTTGTCAAGCACTGGGAATACAAAGAGAAGCTGATAGTCCTTTTCCTCAAGATGCCAACTTTCTAATGGGAAAACAAGGAAAAGTAACACAGAAAGTAGCTGGGAAGCATTGGAGGTGTTATGCAGAAGCATGGTATAGAAAGTACTATGGAGATAGGTCAGCAGTGCATCTTTGAGAGGAATGTAGACATCTTTGGCCTTGTAAGAACTAGGATTCACTCCATCTTCTTCAAGTTCATTTTAAAAAATTATTGTTATTATACCCTTCCTGTTCCTTCTACTTTTATTACCTTGGGCCTAAGTACCTGAAAGAAGTTAACTTGTGGGGTCTGGATCTGAGAATACCTTGTATTTATGACAGATATATTCCTTTTTCAAGATGTGAAACTCAGGTGCTAACAGCAATCCCTGACCCAGAGTAGGGATGACAATTAGTGACTAATTATCTGAGAGAGGCAGTGGAGTGCTTTTGGAGTCAAATGACCTGAATTCAAAATCAGACTGCTATTTCAGCTCATTTATCTCTCTGGACCAATTTTCTCAACTATAATTTGAAGGGATTGGACTTGACTTCTAAATTTCCTTCCACTCTAAATTCTGTCACCAAGTATAATAGAAAAATATTGACAAAAAGTTTCAGTTATTACTGTCTTGTTTTCAGGCACTTGGACTGAAAGCAACTATTTTAAAACAAATTAAAGCAGAATTATTTTATGTTCTTCCGAACCACTTATTTGATTAAAGAGACAATCACAAAATTTCAGAGTTGGAAGGAAACTCAGATGCCATATAATTGAAATGTACCCAAATAAGAATGACCTCAAGAACAAGGGTGCTTAATGCGAAGCTCAAAGATCCCCAAAGAGTCTATTGATAAGTAAGATTTCAAGATATCCATGAACTTGTAGAAGGAAAGAAAATATACATACTTATTTTCACTAAACTTTGCTTTCCTTTATAATCCTGTGTATTTTATTTTATATCTTTAAAAATATCATGTGAAAGGATTTATAGGCTTCATCAGACAGCTGTCTGGTCCATGCCACAAGAAAAGTTAGGAATCCCTATGCTGGAATATATTCAACAAATGGTCATTCAGTCTTGGAAGATCTCCAGTGAAGGAGAATCTATAATCTCCTAAAATAGTAATATTGCCTCTTATGGCCTTGCCATTGAATTCTTTACCTCCTCATTACTGAGGGAAGTTGTCAAAGTCTCTGTCCTAGATAGGCCCTGGTATCCTGGCAGATGAATGATAGCCTGGAGTTGAATATAGAAGGTTAAAGTGATAATTAGCAACCTTCTACTTCAGTCAGGGCAGCTATGCTATAGGTTGAACCTCAGAGTTGAATGAATTAGCTCCCCCCACAGAGGAAGAGTATTTAGAGAACCACATGGTCACTGTTCTAAACGGTGAAAGAAGGCAGTTGGCAAGATAGCTATGCTAGTTAGGCCCAAAATCTTACTAGGACAGCTGGATGGGGATCACTGGTCCACAAGGCCCAGCAGAAATAGATCCAACTGGATCAAAAGTAATCTTTCTAGGTCCTCTTTTATACTATAATCTGAGGATGCTGGTGGAAGTTTCAGTCCTGGAAGTCACTTTTCTCTCAACAGATCCCTAAACATTTCTGCCATCAGAACATATCTCTGGGCCTTTAGTCCTTCTTTCCCTTTCAGAGTCCCAAGCTAATTATGGCTTTTTGGGGGGAGAGGCAAGAGTTTATTAATTACAAGGTAAACAACAAAAAAATCTATAAAAGCAAACAAAAAAGCTATAAGCCCTAAGCATCTGGTCTTAGCCTCATTCTAAAACCTAGCATAATAAAACATCCCATGGCTTGTGGCCCTCTTTCAGGTAATATTTAAATGAGAGAGTGTAGAGGGCCAGAACTCTGGAGAAGTATACTTGAAATAAGCTTACAAGGTGTTTACTCAGTGTGATTGATGAGATAATAGTTCTCTAGTTCACATATATCTAGTAGGATATGATGTAATCACTCTAGTTTGATATAATGATATAATCACTTTAGTTGGCATATACTCAGTATGTTGTAATGATGTAATTATAATAGAATAAAGGGCTGAGCGAACTGGGGACATAGTCAGTCAGCCTGGGACAGACTGTGAAGGAGACAGACTGTGATGGAGACAATAAAGACTTTAGACTCTATTCCTGACCATCCTTGTGGTAACTATCCTGCTGAGAATAAGGCCTGTCTGGAGGACCTCTGGAAAGCTAGCCCCCCGACATTACATTTTGGCACCCAACATGGGGCCCATGACCCTGAGATTAAGAGTCTCGTGCTCTACGGACTGAGCTAGCCTCAGAAGGAGGGCTTCACAGGCAGGAAATGAAACACTCAAAATGTAGTATTCTGGGGAATTTCAGGGAATTAAAAAAAAAAAAAAACAGTGGTAGCAATCATGATCTTAGACAAGGCAACAATAAAGTTATATTTAAAGACACAATAGATAATATCATTACTTCATTATACACACCAAAAGGCATGCCATCTAAGTACTTGAAAGAAAAGTTCATGGAATTACCAGGAAAAATTAGTGGCTAAACTATTATTAGCTGAGGATTCCTTTTAGACTTAGATACATCTAACAAAAAGATAAATAATAAAAAATCTAAAGCTTAAAAAAGTTAATAAGATCTATGATGATTACTGAATAGGACTATAAAATGTGACTTTTTTTAATTGTCTAGGTATGACATTAGGGCATAAAACTGCACAAATACATAAAAATTGAAATATTGTTACTGATCACTATTTACTAAATATTTGCTGGCTACAATAAAATAAAAATTATACACAATAAAAAGCCTTTGAGGAGAGTTTAAAACTGTAAGGAGACTTATTAATTGAATTCTAAAGAATTAGTCATCAAGGAACAAATCACAGAAACAAAATTCTACCACAAAATTACAACATTGAGACAAAACTTTTGGGATATAGCTAAAATAATATTTGTAGGGAGATGGATATCACTGAACATTTTTCATTAACAAGAGATCAAAGAATTAAACAACTAAAAAATTATCTACTAAAGGCATGCAAAAAACAGAAATGTTGAAAATCAAAGAAACAAATTGAAAATCAAAAAAAAATGAAATGATAAAACTAGGGTCTGGCTTTAAGGGGGAAAAAACTTAATAGACAAGATATTAGCTAATATACCCAAGAGAAAAAAACCAAATTGTCAATACCCCCAAATAAAGCAATTAGAAACCCCTCAATTGGGATAAAAAATGCAATTATGGGTATGTGGATGTATAAACAGATATGATGACAACTACTGAAAAAAAAAAAAAAAAAAAGCCTGGGAAAACTTGGGTTGATCAAGTGAAATGAGCAAAACCAGAACAATTTTTATCTCATAACATTAGAAACAATCCTTGCTTTTTTGGCTATCCTTGTATATGAGATTGGTCATGATTTTCTAGTTCACAATCATTTTAAAACATGAATGGCAAGCAATGAGAAATACTAGTACATTAATACCCCTGAGAAATATAAAAGCCTCCAGCATGTTGGATATATCTTTATCATTTGCACTCCTGCTATACCTTTAGGAGTAGTAGGCCTTTTCATCTATACTGTATATGAGCCCTCCTATGAGGATCCCTCGATAGGTCTTGAGATGTGAATGAATTCCTGGAGAATGAGATTCTCTCACTTTTCTATTTTATGTCCCTAACACTTAGCATAGAGGCCTGTACAACATAAGAGCTTACTCAAATGCTTTTTCATTCATTTATCATCTAGAAAGGATTTATGAAGTAGAATGAGAAAGTGGTGAGGGAAAAACATGGATCCACCAATCAGAAGGAAGGCTTCACAGACGGGAAATGAAAGATCCCCCTCCCTTTCAGTGGCCAGGAATCCTATGGGAGAAAAACTGTGGGGTGACAGACACTAAAACAGTGATACAGAAAGGTCAGAAAGAAAGAAGATTCTGGTTTCTGAAAAAAAAATTTACTCAGACCCAAACAACAACAACAAAAAAACAAACAAATTTTTCCGTCACAGTCTTTTTTTTTTTTTTTTTTTTTAAATTTCAGGACCCTGAACCAATGGCCTTCTCTAGGATAGGGGCAGAAAACTCAAAAACCCATACCAGGATTTCTCTTTAAGAGCCTGAAAAATGGGCAGGGAAGCAAGATTCCCAAGAGCCCAGAGTAGGAAAAGTGAAAAGGAGAACCATGGTCCAGCATAATGTAGAGAGGAAAATATGGCTATCCAGGTGAGAAAGCAGAACTCCATTCCAACTACTTGGGTGTAACACGGAAGACTCGAATATGGATGGCCGAGTTATTTCGGGTTCGGGTTAATGGCTCCCGAGTGTTAGTCTCAGGCTCCAGCTCATCTACCAGTTCCACAGTGGAAGTGTTGGCAGCTACTTGCAAGGCCCCAAAGCTTCCAGCCTGCAACTGCAGGGCAATGTTGATGGCTCGATTAATGGCCAGGCCCAGGCCATGAATGTAAATCTCAGGACACCCACCCTGTCCCCTACCCCCTCCACCACCCTCCAGAAGCTTCTGACATCGAGCCAGCTGGGCCTTGAAGTCAGTCTTCATATTAACATAGATGTCATTTGGTCTTCGGGGAAGACGATGGGGAAGCCGTTTTCGAAGAGTGTACTCCACTGGGTCCAGTTCAGCCTCACTGGCTCCCCATAACTCTCCATTCTCAGCCATAGCTCCTATGTCCTGTGGATACATGGAAGGAAAGGGGTCAGCTACACTGGATCCCATTCAACCCAGGATGAGAACTTGAGGAGGGACCCACATCTGGACTTTTCCCGCTTCATTCTTCTAAATAACCCAAGAATGCTAGTTCTATCTAGAACATACCTCAGAGTTCATGCAGATTAGATGTTCTTAACCATTTTTGTGTAGGGATCTCTTTGGCCATCTGGCAAAACTTATAGATCCTTCTTAGAGTAATACTTTTAAATGTGTAACATAAAATGCATAGGATTACAGAATAAACCAATTATGTTAATATGCCATTATGAGAATATTTTTTAAAAGTTCATGAATCTTAGATTAAGAATCCCTGATCTAGGCCAATTAGCTCATTTTACAGATAAGGCAACTGATGCTCAGAAGACTCTTGCCAAAGATCACACAGATATTTAATAGTCAGCCTCTCTGACCCTAGCCCCAGTTTTCATTAGGACGGAATGGCAGATACTTAAAAGCATGCAGCATTTAATAAGTACTTGGCATAATTTTCATTTAGCCTTACGATGATCACCACCTTCTCCACACAGAGAGGTGAGGACATCAAAGTGTTAACAGCCGAGAGTCCTGAGCCCTCCCCCCCCCCTTGTTAAAAGAGGGTGAGAAAAGAACTTAGGGATCCTGGGCTCAAAGAGCCCACTAAGGTTCTCCTAAATTCTTTCTCAACACTGACTGACAGATGGAAAAGTGACACACATATGTAATTATATTTATATATCTTTGTATTTCATTCATCAGCTTCCACCCAATTTGGTTGCCCACTGACATCTACCCCCCCCCCCCAACTTACACGCACAGCCACACCTACCCCTCCTCCACACACCGTAACACACTACGTACATAACACACCCACCACACATGTACACTACACACTTACATACCATGCACACTACTCATCACACACAGATTATGCAACTACACACACCACACACACACTCTCTCCTCCGCCACAACATTCATCAAACACATCACACACACACCCCCCGCCACTTGTCCCGGTCCCACTCCGTCTCCCTACTGGCACTCACCGGCCGGGGGAGGGGGCGTCTTCCGCCCGCAGTGCTGGGGCCGGCTAGTTCCTCACACGGC
Organism: Antechinus flavipes; assembly: GCF_016432865.1. Classification (NCBI taxonomy): domain Eukaryota; kingdom Metazoa; phylum Chordata; class Mammalia; order Dasyuromorphia; family Dasyuridae; genus Antechinus; species Antechinus flavipes. The sequence continues at coordinate 187,042,925 of NC_067401.1, forward strand.
AGAAGCACCTCGGGAAGGAACTGCCTGGGAGACAACGCAGCCACCCTAGCTGTAAAAGTAGTGCAAGGCTCTCAAAGCTTGAGTAACAATGCGCACGCGCACATTGCCTCCCTCTTTGCACCAATCGCCTTTCCTTTTCTTGAACTCTCCCCTTCCCTTTTCATCCCCTCCCCTTCCTTTTCCTTACTCCTCTCTTGGCTGGCTAAAGCGTATTTTGGAGTCTCGCGATGTTTCTAAAAGGTCGATGGGATCTCTCGGGTGGAAGAAAGTATCACATGAATGGAGGGGGACGGAGTTCTAAAGGAGAGGGTCGGGCGTTTGAAGGGACTTGAGTTTTCTCGGAGAGAGCTCGAGATGTACTTACTACCTTGGGGCTGCTGACTTGTAGTTACTTTGCTATGCGAGGGAAAGTGGAGGAATCTGGGCAGGCGATGGGGTAAGAAGGCCTCCGCTGGTGAATTACCTAGCCCCCGGCGTTCAGGCCAAATCTGCGGACAGCCCTGTGGAACCATCATTACCACTCTTCGTCCCCTGGGGTCAGAAAGACCTGAGTTCAAATGGGGATGAATGAAAATGTTCTAGAGACAAGAGCTTTAGTTTCTCATCTAAAATTATCCGGAGAAAGAATTAGCAAACAACTCCAGCATCTCTGCCAAGAAAACCTAAATGAGGTCGTGAAAAGTCAGATAAGACAAAGGAGTGAACACCAAAGTGCCTTATTCACATCTTATTCTTTGTAAGGAGTGAGGTAGAAGAGCAAAGAGAGGGCAGAGTACAAGAGGAAAGAGAGAAATACACAGTTATCTTAACCGGGAATTTGAATAGGATGAACTCATTAATTAAGAGAAGTGTATTAGAAATAAAATGTCTATACTTTTTGACCCAGAGATTCCACTGCTAGATATACATCCCAAGGTGTTTTATAAAACAGAATATTTATAGCAGCACTTTTTGTGGTAGCAAAGAACAGGACACAGTAGGTGCCCATCATCTGTGGAATGGCTAGACAAATTATTAAATGTAAATTAAATATTCCAGTGTTATAGGAAATGATGAAGCATGGAAAGACATGAACTGGAGTAAAATGAAATAAGTAGGGCTAGGAAAACAATACACAAATTGACTTACAATATAAATGGAAAAAAATATATAAAATAATCTAAACTTAATGTTATGAAAATATAAGAATAAGTTTAGTCCTCAGAAAGGGAAGAGACCATCTCCTGCACCTTTCTCAGAGGTTGGAGCCCATAAGTGTAGAATTTTTTTTCAATGTCACTTTTTTGTGATTTTTTAAAATCTTCCTTAAAATTTTTTTTTTTATTACATGGAGTTATTAAAATCACTGGAGATCAGCCAAAAAATTTCTTTATTGTAAAGCTCCCTCAGAAATATACAAAAGGAAATTAAGTTAATGTAAAAAACAAAAAAAGTCAAAAATGCATTTTAGAAAAAAACAACCAAGCAATAGTTTACAAGAAACACACTTGAAATAGAAAGATTCACAAAAAATTAATATAAGAGACTAGGGCAAAATTTTTTTAAAATGAGCAATCACAATCTCAAAAAAAAAAGATAAGAGCAAAAATTTGATGAAAAGAGAGAAAAAGAATTTTTATGTTTAAATATGCTTAAAGATGCCAAAAACAATATAGTAATATACTTAATATTTAATTTGCACCAAATAGCATAGCACCTAAATAAAAGGAAAAGTTAATAGATTCAGAGAAATAAAGACCAAAACTATAGTGTATACACATAGATACTACTACCACAACTTAACACTGACCATCACCACCATTGTTACTGTTCCCAATTACAATAATAGCAGGGAATCTCAATGTACTCCTCTCAAACTAAGACAATTCAAACCAAAAGATAAACAAGAAAGTTAAGGACCTGATTAGAACTTAAAAAAAAAAAAAAAAAAGAATAGTTCTCTGGTAATTCAGTGGAATTAGAAAGAAATACATATCTTTCTCAGGTATCTACAGCACCTTTACCAAAATTAACTATGCATTATAGTGTATCAGCACCCATTCCCACAATATAGGAAAACAGATATATTAAACACATCTTTTATTGACCACAGTATAATAAAAATTATGTTGAATAAAGGGTCTTTGAAGAGATGATTGAAATTTGTTGAGGTTAAATAACACAAAGAATAAATCACAGAAACAATAGACATTTTAATCAAAGAAAAAAAATACAACATATCAAAACTTTTGGGATCCAAACAAATTAGTTTTTAGGAGGAAAATTATACATCCAAACACTTTTGTCAACAAAAAAGGTAGAGAGCAGGTTGATGAATTCGCATGCAAGTAAAAAAGAAAAACAACAGATTTGAAGAAGCCCCATTTAAACACTCAAAAATAAATTTTGAAAATGAAGGAAGAGCTTGACAAAATCAGAGATAAGCTATTAAACAGATTATCTTTTAGAAATTTTAGCTAGCTTGATTTTTTTTAAAGAAAACTAAATTGTTGGTATAAAAAATTAAAAAGAAGATGGTGGAAAGGAGATACATTTTACATCTTTATCTGAGCATTTCTGATGTCTATCAGATCAACATCAAATCAAGCTTCTAAACTGGTATAACAAAACCCACAAATATTTGTAGTGTAACAAATTTATAGCAGAACATATTTTGAAAGAACTTTACAAAAAGTCTGTTTCAATGGGGAATAGGGAAAAGAAGACAGCTGAGTGCAGGCACAGTGTAGATACCAGTCCACATGCCATAGAATCTATGGAGAGGCTCTTAGCCAAAATACATCAGTTTTGGCTACTCTGTTCTGGCTACCAACCCCTGGATCAGCAGATTAACTGAGACATCCAACACAAATAGAAAAGGCAAATAGCTTCTGAACCCCAGAATAATGTGGGACTTGGCCATGCCCACTCAGCACTGGAAGTTAGTATCACCTACCCAGGTTAGCTGCTGAAGCCCGTACAGGAAGCTTGGGAAAATCTCCCCTTTGCCATAAGAGCAGATCTCAATTTTTTTTTAAATGAGCAAAAAAGCAAAAAGAACTCTGACCATAGATAGTTTTTATGGAAAAAGAAAAGAACAGACCTCAAACCCTAAGGACGCTAAAAGTAAATCATCTCCAGATGAAGCCCCAAAGGGTGACAGTAGTTTGTTCCCATCTCACATGATTTTCTTAGAAGAATTCAAAAAGGATTTTAAAAGAAAGAAGAAAAATGGGGAAAGGAAATGAGAATATTGAAGGAGAATTTTGAAAAGGAAACACAGAAATTATCTGAAGAAAACTCCTTACAAAATAGATTTAGTGAAATGGAAAAAGCATATAACTCTTTACAAAGTATATTTGACAAAAAAGGGGAAAAAACAACTCCTTGAAAGATAGAATTTGTGAAATGGAAAAAAAATCCATTGAACAAAACAACTCTTTTAAAAATTCAACTGGCCAAATACAAAAGGAGCTTAAAAAAAAAAAAGGTAACTGAAGAAAAGGTAACTCACTAAAAATTAGAATTGAATGGAAATAAATGACTCAATGAAACATCAAGAATCAGTCAAACAAGACCAAAAAAAAAAAAAAAGAAAAAGAAAAAAATAGAAGAAAATCTAAAATACCTCTTTGGAAAAACAACTGACCTGGAAAATAGATCTAGGAGAGACAATTTAAAAAAAAATATTTTATTTTATTTTATAATAACTTTATATTGACAGAATCCATGCCAGGGTAATTTTTTTACATTATCTCTGGCACTCATTTCTGTTCCGATTTTTTCCCTCCCTCCCTCCACCCCCTCCCCTAGATGGCAAGCAGTCCTATATATGTTAGATATGTTGCTATATATCCTAGATACAATAAATGTTTGCAGAACCGAACAGTTCTCTTGTTGCACAGGGAGAATTGGATTCAGAAGGTAAAAATAACCCAGGAAGAAAAACAAAAACGCAAATAGTTCACATTCGTTTCCCAGTGTTCTTTCTTTGGATGTAGCTGCTTCTGTCCATTTATCAATTGAAACTCAGTTAGGTCTCCTTGTCAAAGAAATAGGAGAGACAATTTAAGAATTATTGACTTCCTAAAAACTATAATGAATAAAAGCGCCTAGACATCATCTTTCAGGAAATCATCAAGAAAAATTGATATTCTGATGTTCTAGAACCAGAAAGTAAAATAGCTATTGAAAGAATTCACCAATCTCCTCCTAAAAGATACTCCAAAATGAAAACTCCAAGGAATATCGTACCTAAATTTCAGAATTATTGGATCAAAGAGAAAATGTTGCAAGCAGCCAAAAAGAAACAATTCAAATATTAAGGAGCCACAATCAACATTACCCACAACCTAGCAGCTTCCACTTTAAAGGATCAAAGGGCCTGGAATCTGATATTCTTAAAGGCAAAGGAACTTGAATTGTAGCCAAGAATCAACTACCCAGCAAAAGGGAAGAAGATGGACAAGTAAATACCAAATTTGAAATTCTGAAAATAAAAGGGGAGATTAATAAAATTGAAAGTAAAAAAAAATTATTGAACTACTCAACTAAGAGCTGGTTTTATGAAAAAACCAACAAAAAATAAACCTTTAGTTGATTTGATTAGAAAAAGGAAAGAAGAAAATTAAATTGTTAGTATCTAAAAGGAAAAGAGTCAACTTTCTACCAGTGAAGAGGAAATTAGAGCAATAATTAGGAGATTTTTTGCACAACTGTATGCCAATAAATATGACAATCTAAGTGAAAATAATGAATATTTACAAAAATATAGATTGCCTAACTGAACAGAGGAAATAGATTACTCTAATAGTCCCATTTTGGACAAAGAAATTGAACAAGCTATTAATCAACTCCCTAAGAAAAGATCTCTAGGGCCAGATGGATTTACAAGTGAATTCCACCAACATTTAAAGAATTAATTCCAATATTATGCAAACTTTGGGAAAAAAAAGAAGGAATCCTACCATCAGTTGGAGAATAGCTGAATAAATTATGGCATATGAATATTATAGAATATTATTGTTTTAACCAATTAGTAGGATGATTTCAGAGAGGTCTGGAGAGACTTACATGAATTAAGTGAGTGAGTGAAGTAAGCAGAGCCAGGAGATCATTGTACATGGCAACAACAAGATTATATAAACATCATTCTGATGGACATGGCTCTTCTCAACAATGAGATGATTCAGGCCAGTTCCAATGGTCTTGTGATGAAGAGAGCCATCTGTACTGAGAGAGAGGTCTGTAGAAACTGAGTGTGGATCAAAACATAGTTTTTTACTTTTTTGTTGTTTGCTTGTACTTTGTTTTCTTTCTCTTTTTTTCCCCTTTTTGATCTGATATTTCTTGTGCAGCATGATAACTGTGGAAATATGTATAGAATAACTGCATGTATTTAACATATATTGAATTATTTGCCATCTAGGAGAGGAGGTGAGAGGAAGGGATAGAAAAAAATTGGAACACAAGGTTTTGCAAGGGTGAATGTTGAAAATTATCCATGCATATATTTTGAAAATAAAATGCTTTAATAAAAAAGGGAAAAAAGACAAATTAAAAAGAAGAAACCACAAGTGTAGAAAAAAATTATGAAAATTCTTAGAAATTATTTTGTCCAATTATATGTAAACCAAACTGACAATTTAAATAAAATGGTTGAATATCTATCAAAAAAGAAAAAAAAAAAGTACAACCAGATTAACAGAACAAGAAATAAAGAATTTAAATAATTCAGTTTCTAAAAAGAAAATCTGATAAGTTATTTCCCAATGGATTAAAAAAAAAAAAGGCCAAACTACCTATAAACTTGGAAATTTTACTCCCAATAAAAAAAAATTATGCAATAGATTTGAGATATATATTAAAATTGTACTAATTTGCAGGGGAAGAAAGCCAAGACTAAAAACAATGTGAATATTTGAACTGTGATTCAGAAGCAAAAAAATATAAGATTAATAAAGTAAAATACTGAATCAATACAGAGAGGAATGTAATTCTGATTTGTAAGAATTAATTTGGATTAATCAGAGTCAATAATTGGAAAAAATTTAAAAGATTAAATTGGCACAATGTAGATTCTAAGTTTAAAATACAATGAGAAATGATAGAGATGCTCTGAAAACTGGGCTTTTTAAAAGGCAACTAAGCACATGATAAAAATTAACCTAGAACCCAAATGATTGTAATTTCTGTTTCCCTAACAATAGAAAGGTAGAACTATTGACTTTTCCCTTCAAACAGAGACCAACACAAGATCTTCATTTTTGTGTTAGCAATAAGAATTTCCACAAAGAGCCAAGTAAAAAGCAGGATGAAAAGAGAGTCTAAATTGCAAAATTTGCAATGACTTTTTTAAGGTGAGAAAAGAAAAGGAAGATAAGAAAAAAATAGCCATAATTGTTGAGCTTTGAACTGCCTTTAGAGGAATGTTATAATATGAAATATCTTGTGCACAAGGTATCCCCATCACTTATAATAAAAGCTCACATTGAATTCAAGGAATTCATGAAGAGTCCTAGAGCCAAAAGGGCGATGAAAAAAATGCTTTCCAAGCATTAGATTTGATTATACAAAATAGTGGTATTGTGAAATTGAAAAAGCAGTGGAAATCACAGTGCAACCTTTTCAATTGAACAATTTCAAATCTGGATTTGTATTTAATTTGATAAAATGATTAGGGACAATTAGCACAGATAAACTGCTCTGGATAATAATTGATCAACGGTGGTGTCTCACTTTTGTAGATTGAAACAAAAGGTGAAAACTTCTATATTGAATTCTGAATGCAATCAGCATAGAAACAATAAAATTAAAAGATGTTGATAAAAATTCTGAAGATCCTTCAAAATCCCATTCTTGTTGATGAATCTCAAGATCTAGAACAAGCTTGCATCTATTTCTCAGGGTTTGGTGATATACCAGAGAAATCCAGGTAATTCTTTTATGCCATTATGACTTGAACTTCTATGATTATATTGTCTGCCAACATTATCAATCAAGAATCATTTTAGTTAACCAGCCTAATGTCATTTTTAGATAGATACAGTATCACCTGAAATGGTACAATAAGATTTGATAAAAGAATATTCCCCCTGCAAAATCTGCAATACATTCTCTCTTACAAGTACATAGAATACAGAGGGAAATGGGCTTAAACTTAGCACATATAGTAAAAGGATAATTCACAAATCTTGGTTTCTGGCATTTATTTTTCTCTCATTTTGAGGGGGGTGGGGTTCTCAAGAAATTTCTTTTAAGCATGTTATAGTGCTTTTCTGGACTCTTTGTAGAATCATGAATTTATGTGCAGTCTAGCTTTTGCTCCCCAAAACAGAGGTCCTGAATAGTATTTTGGACCAAGAAAAACTAAAGAATTGAACCCTAAGGCAAGCAGGCAGAAGGCTCTGATAGAGATCAGTTTAGCAACATGATCCCACCCTTTAGGAAAGTGGTGCAGTCTGAAATCCAAGTTATGTCAAATTCTTGAGACCCACGTCTGTAGAAATCCCAGTCATGTCTCTGAGGTTAAATTTCCCTCAGAAAAGCTACTTGTGAGCCATCCCATGGTTGTTACCTTTCTTTGGGTTAGTCCACAATGGTACTCTGCTTCATAGTGTCTTTTTTCTTACCTCTCCTCCCCCATGGCATATAGTATCTCCCCTAACTCCATATGTTTCTCAATACAACTTTTCTTTATAACTAACTCTTTTAGAGTGCTAAGTCCCTTTCAGGATTTAGCCTGCCAACTAAGAATATGGCCCAAACTCATGGGGTTTATTTATACTGGGTAATGGTGAGTTCCACTGAGGAACTTGTCTTTCATATACTTTCCCATTCTATTTCATATTTACCATTATCAGTTTCTATTGTATCCCTTCATTTTGTCTGTAATCTTTTCCCTAAATAAAGCTACCTTTTGTCAAAGAGAATGATCATTGTGAATTATTCATGTGACTGAACCCCAACTTTGGTATCATCTGATATTTACAGTAACTACACCATTTTGGTCCTCAAACCACAACAATAGCAAGGGAGAAATGAAATAAATATAGTAAAACTACAATAGTAGGGGACTTTAATGGATTCCCCTTTCATATCTAAACAAATATAATCAAAAAGCTAAAAAAGAAAAAAGGTAGAAACTTTAATAGAGCATTAGAAGAATTAGAGATGATCAATCTCTAGGGATTACTTAATGAGAATAGAAAAAATTATACATATTTCCCAGCTGTATGTGGCACCTTTACAAAAAGTATCCATGAATTATTACATGAAAACCTCACCAAAAAAAATTACAAAAGCAGAAATACTAAGTTCATTATTTATTTTTGCTGAGGCAATTGGGGTTAAGTGACTTGCCCAGGGTCACACAGCTAGAAAGGTTAAGTGTCTGAGGTCAGACTTGAATTCAGGTCTTCCTGATGTCAGGGCTGGTGCTCTGTCCATTACATCACAGCTGCCCCTAAGTTCATTATTTAGTGTTCTAATTACTGAAAAAATATATTCAACAAATTTTAGAAACAATAGAAAAGTTCATCAAAGAAAAGGAAAACAATATGACAAAATACCAAAACACATGGGAGCAACTAAAGCAGTTCTGAAGGGAAAAAAATGTATCTCTAAATACTTTTTTTTTTCTCTTTTAAATTGCATTTTTTCCCAATCACATATAAAGACAATTTTCAGCATTCCTTTTTCAAAAGGGTTTTAGTTCCAAATTTTTCTCCATCTATCCCTCTCTCTTACCTCCCCAAGACAGCCAGCCATTTCATATAGGTTATATGCATAACAACAATGTAAAACAAAAACATATACTTTTTTTTCCCTGAAATTTTAATTCAGGTCCTCAGGAGATTTCAGAGCTGGTGCTCTATTCCCTGCGCTACCTAGCTGCCCCACATATACATTTTTTAAAAGTTCTAAACACTTTCATCAGAAAAAAAATGACAGGAAAAAACCAAATTAATGAATAATCAAGTTTTTAAAAACTTGAACAATAAATCAAGAAACTCTAAATAAAAAAGTAGAAATTCTGAAAATTAAAGAGCACTGTATTGATAAACATTTTTTTAAAGTCTAATAAAAGAACAATTAACATTATTGAAAACTACAGGAGACAAAGAATTAATTGTCTCAGGTTTTTTTGGGAAAAAAAGATAAAATAGGGGGAGGAAAATTTAGCCCCCAGACCTCAAGATACCTTGTGAAGATAAGAAATAAAAAATTATATTCCTTCGGACAAAGAACCCACATGTAAGGGTACAATTACTAATATGCACAGAGGCAACAGAAAAGAGAAGGGGAAAGGGTAGGAAAAGGAGCAGGGAAGAAGTAGTGAAAGGGACAGGCAACTTGCAATAAAATGAGAAGGAATCTTTCCAGTCTTTTTAAAACCACAAATATTATTTTGACATGAAAACCTCACCAAAAAAAATTACAAAAGCAGAAATACTAAGTTCATTATTTATTTTTGCTGAGGCAATTGGGGTTAAGTGACTTGCCCAGGGTCACACAGCTAGAAAGGTTAAGTGTCTGAGGTCAGACTTGAATTCAGGTCTTCCTGATGTCAGGGCTGGTGCTCTGTCCATTACATCACAGCTGCCCCTAAGTTCATTATTTAGTGTTCTAATTACTGAAAAAATATATTCAACAAATTTTAGAAACAATAGAAAAGTTCATCAAAGAAAAGGAAAACAATATGACAAAATACCAAAACACATGGGAGCAACTAAAGCAGTTCTGAAGGGAAAAAAATGTATCTCTAAATACTTTTTTTTTTCTCTTTTAAATTGCATTTTTTCCCAATCACATATAAAGACAATTTTCAGCATTCCTTTTTCAAAAGGGTTTTAGTTCCAAATTTTTCTCCATCTATCCCTCTCTCTTACCTCCCCAAGACAGCCAGCCATTTCATATAGGTTATATGCATAACAACAATGTAAAACAAAAACATATACTTTTTTTTCCCTGAAATTTTAATTCAGGTCCTCAGGAGATTTCAGAGCTGGTGCTCTATTCCCTGCGCTACCTAGCTGCCCCACATATACATTTTTTTAAAAGTTCTAAACACTTTCATCAGAAAAAAAATGACAGGAAAAAACCAAATTAATGAATAATCAAGTTTTTAAAAACTTGAACAATAAATCAAGAAACTCTAAATAAAAAAGTAGAAATTCTGAAAATTAAAGAGCACTGTATTGATAAACATTTTTTTAAAGTCTAATAAAAGAACAATTAACATTATTGAAAACTACAGGAGACAAAGAATTAATTGTCTCAGGTTTTTTTGGGAAAAAAAGATAAAATAGGGGGAGGAAAATTTAGCCCCCAGACCTCAAGATACCTTGTGAAGATAAGAAATAAAAAATTATATTCCTTCGGACAAAGAACCCACATGTAAGGGTACAATTACTAATATGCACAGAGGCAACAGAAAAGAGAAGGGGAAAGGGTAGGAAAAGGAGCAGGGAAGAAGTAGTGAAAGGGACAGGCAACTTGCAATAAAATGAGAAGGAATCTTTCCAGTCTTTTTAAAACCACAAATATTATTTTGACATCTAAACCAGGGAGTGACAAAATAGAAAAATAAAACTGATGAGATTGCTATAGACACGAAATGATGAAATTTGTGTAGTCACCAAATGATGAGATTTAGATGAACAATTGGCACCAAATGATGGAATTTGGTAGCAATTCACATGTGAAGAACTCAGGCCTTTGCCAAAAGTAAAGAGGTTATGAAGCTGGTTGTGGTCCTTTTAGAGCCTTTCAGATTGATTTGTGATTCAGATTACTCCCTGCCCCTCCTGGCTGATGCATTAAGCCTGCACCTTTGATTCACAAATCCTGGTCAAAAGCACCCTTTTGAATTCCAATAGGAAATCCAGACTTGTCCCAGCTCCCACTGGATCTGAGCCAACTTGGGACTCCACCCACAGGCTCCTTTAGCTAAATCTGTCATTGTAAAAGGAGCCAAATTAAAATCCTCTCTTTGAGGTTTCAAACATGCCAGCACCGTGCTTGGCACTCCAAGGAGCTTCTGCACACTGTAATACTATTTCCAATGCCCTCTTCTCTTGACCCTTACCTACTTCCTTATCTAGACTTTAATCTTACTTCCAATCCCCATAATAAACCTCTTTTATCAATCTAGGTTTTGGGGTCTGTAAATTCCTTTACAGAGGACCTTGTGCCGCCACTAGACCTCATTTAACTCCCTGACTACCAATAACCCTAATTTCATTTGGGTACCACAAATCTAAACCTCATCAGTTACAGACAAAATGAAGTAAAATAGACACCAGGAGTGGTAAATATGAAATCTATATTGGACAAGGAATTAATTGCACATAATTAGCAAGGAAAGGGATTTTAACAATTAACAATGGAAGAGAGGAGTTCACAATGGAACATACAATTAATAAAGAGGAATGGAATATGCCAGGAGGTAGGAGTATGCCAGTGATTGGCAGGCTAAATCCTAAAAGGAATTTAGCACCCTAAAAAAGATAGTTAGCTATAACAAGAAGAAAGACACCATGAGGAATGAGGGACAGGGTGCAAGGAAAGATACCATGAAGCAGAGTTCCACAGCAGGCTAATCTAAAAAGAATTTAACAAAGGTAGCATAGGCCATGGGTAGATTTATAGGGGAAATTTAACTTCTGGGGTTTGACATCATAACTTGGCTTTCTGATTGAATACAGTAAGATGGGGTTACCTAAGACCTTTAAAGAATGTGGGATTATAAGGTTGAGCTGATCCCCACCAGTATCCTTCCCTATTTGCCTGGGAATAATCTAATCAGTACTTCAGATTTTCTCTGCCAACCCCACCTAGTTACCCAGGACCACATCAAAACTATGGGTCAATATCCCTAATTAACATAGATGCAAAAATTTTAAATATAATATCAGTAAGTATACTATGACATATTAAAAATATTATGACTAGGTTGGGTTTATACTAGGAATGTGGAGTTAGTTCAATATAAGGAAGGTCACAAATATAAGTCATCTTAATAATATAAATAACAAAACTCAAATAGTTATTTCAATAAATGCTGAATAGGCCTTTTACAAAGTTCAACACTCATTTCAATTAAAAACTCTAGGAGGGAGAGGAATACAATACATATATTTATCTAAATTTAAGAATAAACATTATGTATAAAATTTATAAAAATTAGAAACCCTTTCAGTAATATCATGGGCAAAGAAAGAATTTCCATTATCACCAATACTATTTAACATAGTCTTAGATATGTCAGGTACAGAAATAAGATAAGAATAAGAAATTGCAAAAGATAAAACAAAAGTATTGCTTTTTACAGATGATATATGATAGTATCCTTAGAGAACTCAACAAAAAAATTAGTGTATTTAAAATATTTAACATGTATAGGACTACTTGCCATCTAGGGGAGAAGGTGAGGGGAAGGAGGGGAAAAGAAGGTTTTGCAAGGGTCAATGTTGAAAAATTACCCATGCATGTTTTGTATACAAAAAACTATAATAAAAAATAAAATTAAAAAAATAGTGTAAGTAATTAGTAACTTTTTTTTTGATTGAGGCAATTGGAGTTAAGGAACTTGCCCTGAGACACATTTGAATTCAGGTTCTCCTGACTCCCAGGCCAGTGCTCTATTTAATGAGTTATCCAGCTGCTCCTGTAATTAGTAACTTTAGCAAAATTGGATATAAGATAAATACACAGAAATTATCATATTATGACCAACAAAACCCAGAAAGAGAGCTAGAAAGAGGAATTGCATTAGCTATAAATATTTGGGAGCATATCTTCCAACATGTACCAAAGTCGTATATGAATATAATTACAAAATATTCTTAGCAGAAATAATGCAGACTTGCATCATTGGAAAAATATTAACTACTCATGAATAGGTTCAGCCAATATAATAAAAATGACAATATTACCCAAATAAAGCTTGTATAATGTTATAACAAATCCCCAAAATAACATCTTATAGAACTAGGGAAAAAAACTCGTAAAACCCTCACAAAAAGTCAAGAATCTTAAGGACAATAATGAAGGAAAGTCAGAGAGAAGGAGGTCTATTAACAATGTGATTTGGTAATGGTTAAATAAGGAGGAGCATGATCAGATTGGGTATTCAATGTATAGAGGGAAACCCAGCATGGTATCTGATAGACCTAAAGAATCCATTTACTAGAGGAAAAGTATTCTCTGTTTAACGGAAATGCTGGCAAAAATGGACAACAGACTGACAGAAATTAGGATTAGACCAACCATTACAGTTCTGGGTCACAAATCCAGCATGGACTGAGAAGAGAACCTATATCCTGGATAGTGCTCCTGAATAGGAAGACCCTTGGCAGTGTGCCAATAAAATAGCAAGCTCAGAAGCTATTAGCAGCCATGTGGTTCAGAACCCTGGAATAAAGCAAATTCTTAGTTATGCCTTAGTCCAGGCTGAAGTCTGCAGAGGAATAATGAGGACAAGAATACTAGATCAAAAGGAAGCCTACAATCCTGTCACTTTGAACCAGCAAAGCTTACAGAGGTTGAGCGACCCAGCATTTAATTTTACTCAGACCTAAATTCAGGTTAGGAACTAAAGCTCAGACTAGCAATTATAATTTCCCCATCCTGTCTTTGAGGTCCTGAAATAATAAAACACTCAATATCCCCAAGAAAATAAAAACAACAGTTGATACTTTCCCGCCAGAAGTATGGAGAGTCCAGATCTATCATATTTTAAATCAGGAAGTAGACTGAAAGAATGAGCAAACAGAAAAAGAATTCCACCAAATAAAATTATTATGGTATCAGGTAAGTTCAAGATACAAACAGAGAAGAAGAGAATGATTCCAAAACATCTTAAGCAATGTTTCAGAGAAAAATACAACTTGGCATAAAAGTTAAATTTTTTTGTATGTGAATTAAATGAGAATGCCTATAGAAAAAATTTAAAAAGAAATAAGAACTATGGAAGAAAGAATTGGAAAGGGAGTCAAAATCTTTCCTAAACAACAAATTCCCTGAAAATTAAAGCCAATGTCTCCATGACATTGAACAAGAAATATTAAGACATCATTATTTCAAACACTAATATTATTAATTTCAGATGCCTGAAAAATAGCAAAAGATATATGTCATCTCATAGTAAAAACAACTGACCTAGAAAAAACCAAAAGAAAAAAATTAAGAATTATTGGATTATCTATACCAAATTCAAAATCAAAAAAAAAAAAGTCTAGACATATTTTTAGAAATTTTGAAAGAAAACTGTCCAAATCTTTTAGAACCAAACAAGAAAACAGAAATAGAAAGAAACCACAGTTCACCTCTTGAAAGAAACCCCAAAATGAAAACTCTCAGGAACATCATCGATGAGCCACAATCAGAATCACATATAATTTAGCAGACACCATTATAAAAGAGTGGAGAGCCTTTATTTGTTTTAAAAAATATTTTATTGTTTCTAAATTATGTATAAAAGCAATTTTTAACTTTCATTTTAAGACATTTTAGTTCAAAATTTTCTTCTCCCCCCAAGATGGTAAGCAACTTGATATAGATTCTACATGTGCAATCATGCAAAACATATTTATGTATTCATCATATTATGGGGGAAAAAGAGCCAAAAAACACACAAAAATAAAGAAAATGAAAAATAGTATGCTTCAATCTGCATTCAAACACCATCAATTCTTTCTCTAGAGATGGATGACATTTTTCATTATGAGTCCTTCGGGATTGTCTTGGATTATTATATTGCTGAAAATAGCTGTCATTCACAATTGATCATTTTACAATATTGTTGTTACTGTGTACACTGTTCACCTGGTCTGTTTTACTTTACATCAGTTCATGAAAGTCTTTTCAGATTTTTTTTGAAATCATCCTATTTAAAACTGGGAAAACATTTTTACAATCAAAGGTTCTGATAAAGGCCTCATTTCCAAAATATATAGAGAATTGACTCTAATCTATAAGAAATCAAACCATTCTCCAATTGATAAATGGTCAAAGGATATGAACAGACAATTCTCAGACGAAGAAATTGAAACTATTTATAGACATATGAAAATATGCTTCAAATCATTATTAATCAGAGAAATGCAAATTAAGACAACTCTGAGATACCACTACACACCTGTCAGATTAGCTAGAATGACAGGGAAAGATAATGGGGAATGTTGGAGGGGATGTGGGAAAACAGGGACACTGATACATTGTTGGTGGAATTGTGAACACATCCAGCCATTCTGGAGAGCAATTTGGAACTATGCTCAAAAAGTTATCAAACTGTGCATACCCTTTGATCCAGCAGTGTTTCTACTGGGCTTATACCCCAAAGAGATACGAAAGAAAGGAAAGGGACCTGTATGTGCCAAAATGTTTGTGGCAGCCCTGTTTGTAGTGGCTAGAAGCTGGAAAATGAAAGGATGTCCATCAATTGGAGAATGGTTGAGTAAATTGTGGTATATGAATGTTATGGAATATTATTGTTCTTTCAGATGAAGAAATTGAAACTATTACCACTCACATGAAAGAGTGTTCCAAATCACTATTGATCAGAGAACTGCAAATTAAGACAACTCTGAGATATCACTACATACCTGTCAGATTGGCTAAGATGACAGGAAAAAATAATGATGAATGTTGGAGGGGATGCGGGAAAACGGGGACACTGATGCATTGTTGGTGGAGTTGTGAACGAATCCAGCCATTCTGGAGAGCAATCTGGAATTATGCCCAAAAAGTTATCAAACTGTGCATACCCTTTGATCCAGCAGTGTTTCTATTGGGCTTATACCCCAAAGAGATACTAAAAAAGGGAAAGGGACCTGTATGTGCCAAAATGTTTGTAGCAGCCCTGTTTGTAGTGGCTAGAAACTGGAAAATGAATGGATGACCATCAATTGGAGAATGGTTGAGTAAATTGTGGTATATGAATGTTATGGAATATTATTGTTTTTTCAGATGAAGAAATTGAAACTATTACCACTCACATGAAAGAGTGTTCCAAATCACTATTGATCAGAGAAATACAAATTAATACAACTCTGAGATATCACTACACACCTGTCAGATTGGCTAAGATGACAGGAAAAAATAATGATGAATGTTGGAGGGGATGCGGGAAAACGGGGACACTGATGCATTGTTGGTGGAGTTGTGAATGAATCCAGCTATTCTGGAGAGCAATCTGGAATTATGCCCAAAAAGTTATCAAACTGTGCATACCCTTTGATCCAGCAGTGTTTCTATTGGGCTTATACCCCAAAGAGATACTAAAAAAGGGAAAGGGACCTGTATGTGCCAAAATGTTTGTAGCAGCCCTGTTTGTAGTGGCTAGAAACTGGAAAATGAATGGATGCCCATCAATTGGAGAATGGCTGGGTAAATTGTGGTATATGAATGTTATGGAATATTATTGCTCTGTAAGGAATGACCAGCAGGATGAATACAGAGAGGCTTGGAGAGACCTACATGGACTGATGCTAAGTGAGATGAGCAGAACCAGGAGATCATTATACACTTCGACAACGATATTGTATGAGGATGTATTCTGATGGAAGTGGATTTCTATGACAAAGAGACCTAACTGAGTTTCAATAGATAAATGATGGACAGAAACAGCTACACCCAAAGAAGGAACACTGGGAAATGAATGTGAACTATTTGCATTTTTGATTTTCTTCCCGAGTTATTTTTACCTTCTGAATCCACTTCTCCCTGTGCAGCGGGAGAACTGTTCGGTTCTGCAAATATGTATTGTATCTAGGATATACTGCAACATATTTAACATATATAGGACTGCTTGCCATCTTGGGGGGGGGGTGGAGGGACGGAGGGGAAAAAACGAAACATAAGCAAGTGCAAGGGATAATGTTGTAAAAAAATTATCCTGGCATGGATTCTGTCAATACAAAGTTATTATTAAATAAAATAAAATTTAAAATAAAAAAAAAAGAATATTATTGTTCTGTAAGGAATGACCAGCAGGATGAATACAGAGAGGACTGGGAGACTTACATGAACTGATGCTGAGTGAAATGAGCAGAACCAGGAGATCATTATATACCTCAACAACTATACTGTTTGAGGATGTATTCTGATGGAAGTGGATCTCTTCGATAAAGAGAGCCTTAATTGATCAAAGATGGACAGAAACAGCTACACCCAAAGAAGGAACACTGGGAAATGAATGTGAACTATTTGCATTTTTGATTTTCTTCCCGAGTTATTTTTACCTTCTGAATCCACTTCTCCCTGTGCAGCGGGAGAACTGTTCGGTTCTGCAAATATGTATTGTATCTAGGATATACTGCAACATATTTAACATATATAGGACTGCTTGCCATCTTGGGGGGTGGAGGGACGGAGGGGAAAAAACGAAACATAAGCAAGTGCAAGGGATAATGTTGTAAAAAAATTATCCTGGCATGGATTCTGTCAATACAAAGTTATTATTAAATAAAATAAAATTTAAAATTAAAAAAAAAAGAATATTATTGTTCTGTAAGGAATGACCAGCAGGATGAATACAGAGAGGACTGGGAGACTTACATGAACTGATGCTGAGTGAAATGAGCAGAACCAGGAGATCATTATATACCTCAACAACTATACTGTTTGAGGATGTATTCTGATGGAAGTGGATCTCTTCGATAAAGAGAGCCTTAATTGATCAAAGATGGACAGAAGCAGCTACACCCAGAGAAAGAACACTGGGAAATGAATATAAACTGCTTGCATTTTTGTTTTTCTTCCCGGGTTATTTATACCTTCTGAATTCAATTCTCCCTGTGCAACAAGAAAACTGTTCGGTTCTGCACACATATATTGTATCTAGGATATACTGCAACCCATTCAACATGTAAAGGACTCTTGCCATCTGGGGGAAGGGGTGGAGGGAGGGAGGGGAAAAATCGGAACAGAAGTGAATGCAAGGGATAATGCTGTAAAAAATTACCCTGGCATGCATTCTATCAATAAAAAGTTATTTAAAAATTAAAAAAAAAAAGAAATCATCCTATTTATCATTTCTTATAGAAGAATAGTATTCTATTATAATTATATACCACAACTTGCTCAGCCATTCCCCAATTGATAAATATCCCCTCATTTTCCAATTTTTTGCTATCACAAAAAGAGCTGCTATAAATATTTCTGTACAAATAGGTCTTTTTGTTTGTTTGTTTGCAAAGTTTTGTTTATTGGTCTCTTTGGCAATAGTAATGCTGGACCAAATTATATGCAGTGTTTTATAGCCTTTTGGGCTTAATTCCAAATTGCTCTCCAGAATAATTGGATCAGTTTACAACTGAGTGGAGAACTTTTAATACAACATTCCATGAAGCAAATATAAACCTTCAGCCAAGAATAACTTATCCAGCAAAACTGAGTATTATGCTACAGAGGGGGGAAAAAAAGAAATTAATGAAATAGAAGAATTCCAAGTATTTCTGATTTAAAAAAACAAAACAAAACTAGAGCTGCATAAAGACTTTAAAGTTCAAACACAGGAATTAAAGGAAACAAGAAAAGGTAAAGACTAAAAGACAATACTAAGAGATCAAATAAGGATAAACTGTTTTCATTCAAATACAGGAAGATAATACATATGTCTTTTCTGAACTCCATTATCATTAAGGATGATAGTGTCATTCTGTTATATCTTGATGATCTTAAGAGAAGAATGGAAAGAAAACAGAGAACGCTAGGTAAGGAAGAGGAAGGAAAAATAGGGAAAATTATCTTATATAACTAGGATGTAGAAGTACACATCTATACAAATAAGAAGGAGGGAGTAGGGGGAGCAGATAACATTTGAACCTCCTTCTTTTCTGAATTGGGCAAAGGAGGGAGAAATACATACACATAGAAATGGGCATAGAAATACATTTCACTTAACAGGGTAATAGGAGGGAAAGGGGAAAAGGTGGAATTTGTAATTAAAGGGAGAGTAGATTAAGGGAAAACTTAGTTCTAAGTAAAACAAATTCTAAGGATGTAAAACAGTATTTATAGCTAGCTTCTTTTTTTTAAGATGGTAAAGAATAGAAACCTGAGAGGGTATCCATAAATTAGAGAATAACAACAAGTTTTGGGATGGTTGTTGTTCTTCAAGCTCGAAGAGAACCAAAATAACATCATATCAGGGTCAAGGTACAATGTGTCTGATTGAGGCTGATCAGATCATTATGAGTTCAGAAGGCTTTGCCACATATTAGGTACAGATAGTTCATATGAACTTATATAGTATGTAAATGTGATAGAATACTATTATGCTGTAAGAAATAATGATGAAGATAGTTTCAGAGGTATCTCAGAAGACTTTCATGAACTGATGAATCAGTTATTTATCAGATATTTATATCAATAAACTCAAATAAAGAGAATCAGAAGAACAATTTATATAATGACAACAAAATGTTAACGACAAATAACTTTTAAAAATTAAGAATTCTGATCATAATGACTCAGCATGATTCCAGAGAATAATAATGAAATATGGTGGTCATCTCCTGGTAGAGAGGTGAAGAATTCAGAGTGCAGAATGAAAGATTTTGTTTTTCCCCTGAGGCAACTGGGGTTAAGTGACTTGCTCAAATTTGAACTCAGGTCGTTCTGACTTCAGGGCTGGTGCTCTATCTACTGCACCACCTAGATACCCCGAAACAGATTTTTTTTTACACAAGACCAGTGTTTGGCTTGATCTTATATGTGATGGTAACAGGTATTTTGTTTTTCTTTGGTTCTCATTTGGAGGGGAGAGCAATAATGATGGACTTTTACTATTTGAAAAAATAAAATATAATTTTAAAATAGTCTAAATTCCAGTAATTGTAAAACTATACAGTAGAGCAACTATAAGTTTATATCTCATACCTAGCATACTGAGAAAAAAAAGTAAATATTGAAAGAGCTATAGAATAATAGTTACAGTAGTGCATTTTTGGTAGAATTTTGAATTCATTCATTCTGGATGGCAATTATTTTTAAATATATATTTTATTTTATTTTATGATAACTTTATATTGACAGAATCCATGCCAGGGTAATTTCTTTACAACATTATCCCTTACACTCACTTCTGTTCTGATTTTTTCCCCTCCCTCCCTCTCCCCCCTTTCCCCAGATGGCAAGCAGTCCTATATATGTTAGATATGTTGCAGTATATCCTAGATACAATATATGTTTGCAGAACCGAGCAGTTCTCTTGTTGCACAGGGAGAATTGGATTCAGAAGGTAAAAATAACCGGGAAGAAAAACAAAAATGCAAATAGTTCACATTGATTTCCCAGTGTTCTTTCTTTGGATGTAGCTGCTTCTGTCCATCATTTATCAATTGAAACTGAGTTAGATCTTCTCTTTGTCAAAGAAATCCACTTCCATCAGAATACATCCTCATACAATATTGTTGTTGAAGTGTATAATGATCTCCTGGTTCTGCTCATTTCACTTAATCTCTCCAAGCCTCTCTGTATTCATCCTGCTGGTCATTTCTGACAGAACAATAATATTCCATAAAATTCATATACCACAATTTACCCAGCCATTCTCCAATTGATGGGCATCCATTCAATTTCCAGTTTCTAGCCACTACAAACAGGGCTGCCACAAACATTTTGGCACATCCAGGTCCCTTTCCCTTCTTTAGTATTTCTTTGGGATATAAGCCCAGAAGTAACATTGCTGGATCAAAGGGTATGCACAGTTTGATAACTTTTTGGGCATAATTTCTGGATTGCAATTTGAAACTCTGCCCCAAAATTGAATAAGCTGTGCATATCCTTTGACCCAATTTTACCACTATTAGGCTATTACAGGTAAGTCTAATGCCAAAACCCTTTTAGTCCAGATTAGATGTTGGGACAGAATTAAGCACTTGAATAGTTAACAAGTGAAGGTTTATTTTGCTCTATCTGCTAAGATATACAAAAAGAATACAGTAATTTTTACATTACCTGGGCAATAGTCCTCCTCATCTCCATATGGAAAGCACCTGGCCAAAAAGACTGGATTTGGCTCCTTACACAGTTTTCAGATAACAAGTTGGTGAGGTCCAGACTCCATATGGGTGGGACTTTATAACCTTAGGAATTAGGAAGCTCAATCAAAGGGAAATGTCCCAGGTTAAAAAACAATCCATAATTGTGGGGAAATAGGCAACTCTACTCCTTTCACATAGGCCTAAACCTCAAAGAAACTAAGGTGGAAAAGGATCTTTATTATGAAAATATCATACTAGCTCTTTTTGTAGTAGCCCAAACAGGAAGCTAAGTGGATATTCTATTTGGGAATACATAAACAAATTGTAATATGTGAATATGATGGAATATTATTGTTCCATAAGAAATGAATGAAATGGTCAGTTTCAAAGGAAACTGAGATATCTATAAATCGATGCAGAAAGAAGTTATCAAAACTATAGTAATAACAAAATTGTAGAGAAAAACAGCTTCCAAAGACTTTAGAATTTTGATCAATTCAGTGATAAACTATGAATTCAAATGAATGATGATGAAACATACCACTTTCCCTGAAAGAGAGGTCATGAACTAAAAATGTCAAAAGAGTCATATTTTCAGATATGATTAATGTGGGATTTTGTTTTGCTAGACAATGTAGAAATGTATTAAAATACTTGGTTTTTTGTTTTGTTTTGTTTGTTTGTTTGCTTATCAGGGGAGAGGAGTAGTGATCCAGACAGTGTAACTTTTAAAACATATTTATTACTTGAAAAACACAAATTTAAAATCTAGAAGAAAAAAAATCCACTGATACAAACCATTTTCTATTTATAAGAATTAAGAAATAAAGAGAAAATGCTACAGAAAAAATTTGTTTTTGAGTGACTTAAAAAATAGTGGCTTAATATTGGTACCCCTTAGAGAGTTTTAAAACCATTGAATCCAGTCAAAGATGGGGAAAAAGGCAGAGTTCTTAATTTTACTTAAAAGGAAGGTGCTGCTTTTATATAGTCACTACACTTCCAGGAGATCAGAGTTCCTTTTTAAGCTCAGACTTAGTTTGTCTTTGGAAACTGGGTAGGCTTTTTTCTGAATCAAACCAAAAAACTTCAGATCAGGACAAAGTCTCCTTGACATTGTCTTCTATTCAAGGGGAAGCTGCTAAGATCCTTTATTCAGGAGATTTCCTTACATGAGTCTATCTTTTTAATATACAATACTGTGCTATCTCAATTCCTTTTAACTTTGTATTTCCACTAACTAAAGTACACCTATGCAGAACTACAGACCAGCCATTGGTTACACACTGCCAAGTCTCAGTGATACCTGTGAAATCAATTTATTGCCTAAACTACTTTGAATATTTATAAATGGATAGATAGATAAATATAATTTCTATACTACCTTCCCACCACTATCAGTTCCTCAGTCTGGGGAAAGAGAGAAGAAAATTATTAGCTTCATAGCTTCCTTCATAGTACTAGTCTAAAACATCCTTTTAGCCTTGAGTCTTGGTAACCCTGATTTCTCTAAGCTTTCCTATATATCCTACCTATAAGTGACTATAACATCTCCTTGGAATCGTATTTACAAAGTGACCATAGTTCCAACTCTCCATCCAATGATCTATCACTGGCACCTAAAACCAAGAATGACAAATGAAAGAAATATCTGCAGGCTAATTTTTCAGAGATGAAGGAGAAAGAGATGAGAAAAGAAGAGCAGGAAAAAGAAATCCTCCTCTCACTGGTTCAGTTCATGGCACCCAAGCTGTTCTGGATTCAGTGAGAAGGAGAGTGCCAGAAAGAATGCTTATTTCATTAGGCATGGACCCACACTTAACACCATATACCAAGATAAGATCAAAATGGGTCTATGACCTAGGCATAAAGAACGAGATTATAAATAAATTAGAGGAACATAGAATAGTTTATCTCTCAGACTTGTGGAGGAGAAAGAAATTTGTGACCAAAGATGAACTAGAGACCATTACTGATCACAAAATAGAAAATTTCGATTACATCAAATTAAAAAGCCTTTGTACAAATAAAACTAATGCAAACAAGATTAGAAGGGAAGCAACAAACTGGGAAAACATTTTCACAGTTAAAGGTTCTGATAAAGGCCTCATTTCCAAAATATATAGAGAACTGACTCAAATTTATAAGAAATCAAGCCATTCTCCAATTGATAAATGGTCAAAGGATATGAACAGACAATTTTCAGAGGATGAAATTGAAACTATTACCACTCACATGAAAGAGTGTTCCAAATCATTATTGATCAGAGAAATGCAAATTAAAACAACTCTGAGATACCACTACACACCTGTCAGATTGGCTAAGATGACAGGAAAAAATAATGATGAATGTTGGAGGGGATGCGGGAAAACTGGGACACTATTGCATTGTTGGTGGAGTTGTGAACAAATCCAACCATTCTGGAGAGCAATCTCTCCCAAAAAATTATCAAATTGTGCATACCCTTTGATCCAGCAGTGTTTCTATTGGGCTTATATCCCAAAGAAATACTAAAGAAGGGAAAGGGACCTGTATGTGCCAAAATGTTTGTAGCAGCCCTGTTTGTAGTGGCTAGAAACTGGAAAATGAATGGATGCCCATCAATTGGAGAATGGCTGGGTAAATTATGGTATATGAATGTTATGGAATATTATTGTTCTGTAAGAAATGACCAGCAGGATGAATACAGAGAGGACTGGCGAGACTTACATGAACTGATGCTAAGTGAAATGAGCAGAACCAGAAGATCATTATACACTTCGACAATGATATTGTATGAGGACATATTTTGATGGAAGGGGATTTCTTTGACAAAGAGACCTGAGTTTCAATTGATAAATGACGGACAAAAGCAGCTACACCCAAAGAAAGAACACTGGGAAACGAATGTGAACTATCTGCATTTTTGTTTTTCTTCCCGGGTTATTTATACCTTCTGAATCCAATTCTCCCTATGCAACAAGAGAACTGTTCGGTTCTGCAAACATATATTGTATCTAGGATATACTGCAACATATCCAACATATAAAGGACTGCTTGCCATCTAGGGGAGGGGGTGGAGGGAGGGAGGGAAAAAAAATTGGAACAGAAACGAGTGTCAATATAAAGTAATTATTAAATAAAAATTTTAAAAAATAAAAAAAAATAAAAAAGAATGCTTATTTCAGTATCTCCAGTTTTAAAGATTCACCCTTTTCCATTCTGTTCAGTATATATAACGAATCAAAGGAGGCTACACTCATCCATGTGATAGGGACAAAGAATGCCTCTATTTGGAATTGGACATGCTCCAAAAGCACTATTACATTAAGAAAGCTTACAAAAACTAGAAAGGACTTGTGAAGAATGCATGGAAAAAGTAAACTAAGTTTCCTTAGTGGTAAACTTGTAGTAAACATGGTACCATGTGGTGGTAAATATAGATGGTAAACATCAAGCACAAAGATGAAAGGGACAAACAAATTTGGACACAGCCTACTGTGTGAGTTGGTAGCAACCTAAGAGTGTGGATAGTATCGGAGGGGTACTATCTCTGAATATTCCATTCCATGAGGATAATTGTGACAAGTCGCTAAGACAAATGGAAAACTTTGAAGACTGGTTTGGAAATAGAAAAAGTAACCAACCTCAGAAAAATTCAACTTTACCTTGTTATAGAAGCAAAGAATCTTTACTAGCAAAGGAAGAGACAACAGAAAATCTGTTGAGAAATGGAACTTCAACAAAATGTTCTACTTCTTCTAAGATAAAGAATTAAGGGAACAGAGATCCTAACAGTGTGATGCAATTACACTAGCAGTGGAGTCCAAATTACCTATGAATAAAGTCACATGAAATTATTGTGAATGAGAAAGAGACAATCCCAAAATAGATGTGGGGACTTAGGAGACAAAATGAAAAATTTTCTGATTTCAGCATTTTGGAAAATTTTCTAGGTTTTTTACCTGGATCCACACAGATTCTAGAACCAGATTTTGTGTAGTCCAAACAAACTTATTAGAATTATGGCTCCTGGAAGGAAAGAGTAGCTTTCTTGTGTGTAATTGGAGTGACCCCAGGTGGCCAAAATATATACTGATTCTCCAGCCTGATTCTTAAAAGATATCAAAATACAGGGGGATTATTTAAGTAATAATTAAGTAATAATCATTACTGACATTATTAATCATACATTAAGTAATAATTAGTAAGCATCATATGTAATGGTGATAAATTGGAACCATTCCCAATAAAATCAGGAGTGAAACAAGGTTGCTCATTATCACCAGTACTATTCAATATTGTATTAGAAACACTAGCGTCAGCAATAAGAGATGAAAAAGAAATTAAAGGAATAAGAGTAGGTAATGAGGAAACCAAATTATCACTCTTTGCAGATGATATGATGGTATACTTAGAGAACTCCAGAGATTCTACTAAAAAGCTATTAGAAATAATCTACAAATTTAGCAAAGTTGCAGGATTCAAAATAAATGCACATAAATGATCAGCATTTTTACACATCACTAACAAAATCCAACAGCAAGAGATACAAAGAGAAATCCCTTTTAAAATAACTATCGATAGTATAAAATATTTAGGAATCTATCTGCCAAGGGAAGTCAGGAACTATATGAGCAAAACTACGAAACACTTTCCACACAAATAAA
This sequence comes from Antechinus flavipes, assembly GCF_016432865.1. Lineage (NCBI taxonomy): Eukaryota > Metazoa > Chordata > Mammalia > Dasyuromorphia > Dasyuridae > Antechinus > Antechinus flavipes. The sequence continues at coordinate 187,068,546 of NC_067401.1, forward strand.
GTCTGATCTAAACAACTGGAAAAATATTAAGTGCTCCTGGATAGGTTGAGCGAATATAATAAAGATGACAATACTACCTAAAATAATCTATTTATTTAGTGCTTTACCAATCAGACTCCCAAGAAACTATTTTAATAACCTAGAAAAAAATAACAACAAAATTCATCTGGAAGAACAAAAGATCAAGAACTTTAAGGGAACTAATGAAAAAAAATTAAATAAAGATAGCCTACCTATACCTGATCTAAAACTATATTATAAAGCAGCAGTCACCAAAACCATTTGGTATTGGCTAAGAAATAGAGAAGTTGATCAGTGGAATAGGTTAGATTCACAGGACAAAAATAGTCAATAATTATAGCAATCTAGGGTTTGACAACCCCAAAGACCCCAGCTTTTGGTATAAGAATTCTTTATTTGACAAAAATTGCAAATTAGTATGGCAGAAACTAGGCATTGACCCCCACTTAACACTGTACATCAAGATGAGATCAAAAAGGGTCATGATCTAGGCATGAGATTATAAATAAATTAGAAGAACATAGGATTGTTTACCTCTCAGACCTGTGGAGGAGGAAGGAATTTGTGACCAAAAAAGAACTAGAGGTCATTATAGATCACAAAATAGAAAATTTCGATGACATTAAGTTAAAAAGCTTTTGTACAAATAAAACTAATGCAGACAGGATAAGAAGGGAAGCAATAAACTGGGAAAACATTTTTACAGCTAAAGGTTCTGATAAAGGCCTCATTTCCAAAATATATAGAGAATTGACTCTAATTTATAAGATGATCAAGCCATTCTCCAATTGATAAATGATCAAAGGATATTAACAGATAATCTTTGGATGAAGAAATTGAAACTATTTCTAGTCATATGAAAAGGTATTCCAAATATTGATCAGAGAAATGCAAATTATGACAACTCTGAGATACCACTACACACTTGTCAGATTGGCTAAAATGACAGGAAAAGATAATGATGAATGTTGGAGGGGATGTAGGGAAACTGGAACACTGATACACTGTTGGTGGAATTGTGAACGAATCCAACCATTCTGGAGAGCAATTTGGAACTATACTCAGAAAGTTACCAAACTGTGCATACCCTTATATATCCAACCTATCTAGGCTTATATCCCAGAGATATTAAAGAAGGGAAAGGGACCTGTATGTGCAAAAATGTTTGTGGCACAGACATGGTACTGATACCTAAACCAGGTAGGCTGAAAACAGAGAAAGAAAATTATAGACCAATCTCCCTAATGAATATTGATGCTAAAATCTTAAATAAAATATTAGCAAAAAGATTACAGAAAATCATCCCCAGGATAATACACTATGACCAAGTAGGATTTATACCAGGAATGCAGGGCTGGTTCAATATTAGGAAAATTATTAGCATAATTGACTATATCAATAACCAACCAAAAAAAAACCATATGATCATCTCAATAGATGCAGAAAAAGCATTTGATAAAATCCAACATCCATTCCTAATAAAAACACTTGAGAGCATAGGAATAAATGGACTTTTCCTTAAAATAGTCAGGAGCATATATTTAAAACCATCAGTAAGCATCATATGCAATGGGGAAAAACTGGAACCTTTCCCAGTAAGATCTGGAGTGAAGCAAGGTTGCCCACTATCACCATTATTATTTAATATCGTATTAGAAACACTAGCCTCGGCAATAAGAGTTGAGAAAGATATTAAAGGAATTAGAGTAGGCAATGAGGAAACCAAACTATCACTCTTTGCAGATGATACGATGGTATACTTAGAGAATCCCAGAGATTCTACTAAAAAGCTATTAGAAATAATTCATAATTTTAGCAAAGTAGCTGGCTACAAAATAAATCCCCATAAATCCTCAGCATTTTTATACATCACCAACAAAACCCAACAGCAAGAGATACAAAGAGAAATTCCATTCAGAATAACTGTTGATACCATAAAATATTTGGGAAGCTATCTACCAAAGGAAAGTCAGGAATTATATGAGCAAAATTATAACAAAGTCTCCACACAAATAAAGTCAGACTTAAATAATTGGAAAAATATTAAGTGCTCTTGGATCGGCCGAGCGAACATAATAAAGATGACAATACTCCCTTAACTAATCTATTTATTTAGTGCTATACCAATCAGACTTCCAAGAAAATATTTTAATGATCTAGAAAAAATAACAACAAAATTCATATGGAACAATAAAAAGTCGAGAATCTCAAGGGAATTAATGAAAAAAAAATCAAATGAAGGTGGCCTAGCTGTACCTGATCTAAAATTATATTATAAAGCAGCAGTCACCAAAACCATTTGGTATTGGCTAAGAAATAGATTAGTGGATCAGTGGAAAAGGTTAGGTTCACAAGACAGAATAGTCAACTATAGCAATCTAGTGTTTGACAAACCCAAAGCCCCTAACTTCTGGGAAAAGAATTCATTATTTGATAAAAACTGCTGGGATAATTGGAAATTAGTATGGCAGAAATTAGGCATGGACCCACACTTAACACCATATACCAAGATAAGATCAAAATGGGTCCATGACCTAGGCATAAAGAACGAGATTATAAATAAATTAGAGGAACATAGGATAGTTTATCTCTCAGACTTGTGGAGGAGAAAGAAATTTGTGACCAAAGATGAACTAGAGACCATTACTGATCACAAAATAGAAAATTTTGATTACATCAAATTAAAAAGCCTTTGTACAAATAAAACTAATGCAAACAAGATTAGAAGGGAAGCAACAAACTGGGAAAGCATCTTCACAGTTAAAGGTTCTGATAAAGGCCTCATTTCCAAAATATATAGAGAACTGACTCAAATTTATAAGAAATCAAGCCATTCTCCAATTGATAAATGGTCAAAGGATATGAACAGACAATTTTCAGAGGATGAAATTGAAACTATTACCACTCATATGAAAGAGTGTTCCAAATCATTATTGATCAGAGAAATGCAAATTAAGACAACTCTGAGATACCACTACACACCTGTCAGATTGGCTAAGATGACAGGAAAAAATAATGATGAATGTTGGAGGGGATGCGGGAAAACTGGGACACTAATGCATTGTTGGTGGAGTTGTGAACGAATCCAACCATTCTGGAGAGCAATCTGGAATTATGCCCCAAAAGTTATCAAATTGTGCATACCCTTTGATCCAGCAGTGTTTCTATTGGGCTTATATCCCAAAGAAATACTAAAGAAGGGAAAGGGACCTGTATGTGCCAAAATGTTTGTGGCAGCCCTGTTTGTAGTAGCTAGAAACTGGAAATTGAATGGATGCCCATCAATTGGAGAATGGCTGGGTAAATTGTGGTATATGAACGTTATGGAATATTATTGTTCTGTAAGAAATGACCAGCAGGATGAATACAGAGAGGCTTGGCGAGACTTACATGAGCTGATGCTAAGTGAAATGAGCAGAACCAGGAGATCATTATACACTTCGACAACGATATTGTATGAGGACATATTTTGATGGAAGTGGATTTCTTTGACAAAGAGACCTAACTGAGTTTCAATTGATAAATGATGGACAGAAGCAGCTACACCCAAAGAAAGAACACTGGGAAACGATTGTGAACTATCTGCATTTTTGTTTTTCTTCCCGAGTTATTTTTACCTTCTGAATCCAATTCTCCCTGTGCAACAAGAGAACTGTTCGGTTCTGCAAACATATATTGTATCTAGGATATACTGCAACATATCTAACATATATAAAACTGCTTGCTATCTAGGGGAGGGGGTGGAGGGAGGGAGGGGAAAAATCGGAACAGAAACGAGTGCAAGGGATAATGTTGTAAAAAAAATTACCCTGGCATGGATTCTGTCAATATAAAGTAATTATTAAATAAAATTTTAAAAAATGTTTGTGGCAGCCCTTTTCGTAGTGGCTAAAAACTGGAAATTGAATGGATACCTACCAATTGGGGAATGGCTAAATAAATTGTGGTGTGTGAATGTTATGGAATATTATTGTTCTATAATAAATTACCAGCAAGATGAACATAGGGAGGCTTGGAGAGACTTACATGAACTGATGCTGAGTGAAATGAGCAGAATGAGGCAAACATTATACACTTCAACAACATTACTATATGATGATCAATTCTGATGCCTGAGGCTCTCTTCAACAATGAGAGGATCCAAATCAATTCCAATTGATCTCTTATGAATAGAACCAGCTACATCCAGAGAAAGAAAACTGGGAAATGAATATGGACCAAATATAACATTTCCGCTCTTTCTGTTATTGTTTGCTTGCATTTTTGTCTTTCTTCTCAGATTATTTTTACCTTCTTCTAAATCTGATCTTTCTTGTACAACAAGATAACTGTATAAATACATATACATATGTTGTATTTAACATATACTTTAGCATATTTAACATATATGGGACTACCTGCCATCTAGGGAAGGAAGTGGAAGGAAGGAGGGGAAAAGTTGAAACAGAGGTTTTTGCAAGGGTCAATATTGAAAAGTTACCAGGTATATATTTTGTATATAAAAGGCTATAATAAGTAAAAAAACAAAAAACAGAATACAGAGGGATGAGACAGCTCTGACAACAACATAAAGTATACACTTGTCACATGGGTCTCATGAGAAAGAGAAATTAAGAGTTGATCCCAAAGATAAGAACAAGAACCAATGAAAGGAAGCTCAAGGGAGGCAAATTTTAGGTCAATGTAAAGAAATATTTTTAATTTAGTCTTTAAATTACTTCCCTGTTTTCCCCATTCCCCATTAGTTAGATGTTGCAATGGATAAAGCATCAACCCTGAAGTCAGGAGGACCTGAGTTCAAATGTGGTCTTAGACACTTAATACTTCCTAGTTGTGTGACCCTGGGCAAGTCACTTAACCCCAGTTGCCTCAGTAAAAAGAAAAAAGAAAAAGAAAAAAAGAAAAAGAAAAGAAATCTAAAAAAATAATAAATTATCCCCAAAATCATTTTTATATACACAGAACACGAAAAGAGATTTCTACATGAAACCATGGCCCTTTATTTCACACTGCTTGCTCTTTTAAAAATATGTAATAAATTCCACCTATTACTTTCAAAACTATCCTACTTTTCTCTTCTTTCTTCTGTGAAGTTACTGTCCAACTTATAATAATAGAAACTGAGGCAGAGCACTGAGATGTCCCTAGTCCCTTGTATCCTATTTTTATAGTGTTTGATATCTAACAAAATACAAAAGAGCCATGGTAAAATACAGAATTTTATTGGTTGATAGATTCTGCTCTTAGGAATCAAAAATTAAGATGGGAAAGGCAAAAGTCAACTCCAATGACAAAATGATGATAAAGTGATCACCTGTTCATGTTGGGCAAGAGAAGGTGGTTCAGAGGTATAAAAATAAGTTGGGGAATTTTCCGAACAATCAAGGCATCCTACCTGTGCTAGATATAGACGTGGAATTTGAATAAAATAGAATGGAGATATCTTGTCAAGCATTCTTGTAGTTATTGAAGTTAGCTTCATAACTGGTAAGCAAGCAGTGAACATTACAACGAAGTTTGAGACTTACTATAAAGACTCACTATAAGAATCTATCTTATTGTACAGATCATTTACCAATTAAAAAATAGTCAAAAGATATGAATAATTTTCAAATGAAGTTAAAGCCAGCTATAGTCATGAAAATGCTCTAAATCACTATTGATTAGAGAAATGAAAATTAAGAAACTCTGAGTACTGCTTCATATGTCTCTGATTGGCTAAGATGATAGGAAAAGATAATGATAATTGTTGGAGGGGATGTGGAAAAACTGGGACACTAATGCATTGTTGATGGAGTTGTGAATTGATTCAACCATTGTGGAGGGCAATTTGGAACTATATCCAAAGAGCTATCAAACTGTGCACACCCTTTGATCTAGCAGTTTCACTACTGGATCTGTATCCCAAAGAGATCATAAAAGACAGAAAAGGACTCACATGTGCAAAAATATTTATAGCAGTTCTTTTTGTAGTGGCAAGGAACTGGAAATTCAATAACAGATGCCCATCATTTGAGGAATGGCTAAATAAGTTTTGGTATGTGGATATAATGTAATATTATTGTTGTATAAGAAATGATGAACAGATTAATTTCAGAAAAGTCTGGAAAGGCTTACACAAACTGTTGCTGAGTAAAGTGAACAAAACCAGAACATTGTACACAATAACAATAAGATTAGATGATGACTTGGCTCTTGTCAATGTGGTGATTCAAGGAAATTCCAAAAGACTTGGGATGAAAAATGCCATCTGAATCCAGAGAGAGAACTATGGAGACTGAATGTAAATAGAAGCATAGTATTGTCACCTTTGTTTGTTTGTTTTCTTGGGGATTTCTGACAGGTGTGTAGTGGTATCTCAGAGTTGTCTTAATTTGCATTTCTGATCAATAATGATTTGGAACACCTTTTCATAATTAGAAATAGTTTCAGTTTCTTCACTGGAAAATTGTTCATATCTTTTGACCATTTATCAGTTGGAGAATGGTGAATTCTTATAAATTTGAGTCAATTCTCTATGTATTTTAGAAATGAGCAATGGCCCTCTTTTTGTAAGATCATCACTATTGCTAGCCTCCCCCAATCCTTAGAAAGAAAGGAGGGAAAAAATTGTAACAAATTAGCAGTATGAAACAGAACAGAGCCACACAGTGACCTTGTGCAAAAATGTGCATCTCTGCACTTCATGTTCATGATCTCTTCATCAACAGTCCTCTAAGGCATTGTTGGTCATCATTTTGATCACAATTCTTTTTTTTCCCTCATTCTTAATCTCATTAGAGAGAATTTGTTTCTCTCCTCATTCCTTTTTTTTTATTATAGCTTTTTATTTACAAGATACCTTTTGTTCCAATTTCTCCCCTCCTTTTCTCCTCTCTCTTCCCCAGATGGCAGGTTGACCAATACATATTCAATATGTTAAAGTATAAGTTAAATACAATATATGTATACACGTCCATACAGTTATTTTGCTGTACAAAAAGAATTGGACTTTGAAATAGTTGATCACAATTCTTTAAGTTTTTTTTTCTTTATCATATTGATATTCTTGTATAAATTGTTCTCCTGATTTGACTTGCTTCACTAAACATCACTTCATATGACTCAGAATTTTCTGAAAAATGTCTTTTTTCATTTTTTATGGGTCAATGATATTTAATTACATTCATTCATACACTAAAATTTGTTCAGTCATTCCCCAATTATCTAAGAGACACTCTAGGAAACCCATTTAGAATCTAGTTTTTTTTTAAATTGATCATCATCATTGATAGCCAGTTCCTAGTTATTTCTCCCATTGCTAAAGTCCTATTGTCTCCGTTTCTGGGAAAAATTTTAAAAAATGGGAGGAGAGGAATTGGTGGGAGAAGAAGAGATAAATTAATGAATGAAAGAAAAATTCATTTAGTACCTATTATATTTCAGGCTAAGTACTAGGGCTATAAATACAAGCAAGCAAAAAATACCAGTCCTTATGCTCTAATGAGAGGAAAACCAATATAGGAGAGTAGAGATCTATGAGGAATGATTTGTTTTTTTTGTTTTTTTTTTTTACAAAGAAAACCAATTTTATTGAAATGTAATTATTAAAAACATTACTTCCATTTTGCAAAGAAAATTCCAAGTCTCAAAGAGGCTAGTGCTTACATAGATTGTAATTCTCTTTTTTTTTATTTTTATTTAATAATTACTTTATATTGACACTCGTTTCTGTTCCGATTTTTTTTCCCTCCCTCCCTCCACCCCCTCCCCTAGATGGCAAGCAGTCCTTTATATGTTGGATATGTTGCAGTATATCCTAAATACAATATATGTTTGCAGAACCGAACAGTTCTCTTGTTGCATAGGGAGAATTGGATTCAGAAGGTAAAAATAACTCGGGAAGAAAAACAAAAATGCAGATAGTTCACAATCGTTTCCCAGTGTTCTTTCTTTGGGTGTAGCTGCTTCTGTCCATCATTTATCAATTGAAACTCAGTTAGGTCTCTTTGTCAAAGAAATCCACTTCCATCAAAATATGTCCTCATACAATATCGTTGTCGAAGTGTATAATGATCTCCTGGTTCTGCTCATTTCACTTAGCATCAGTTCATGTAAGTCTCGCCAGTCCTCTCTGTATTCATCCTGCTGGTCATTTCTTACAGAACAATAATATTCCATAACATTCATATACCACAATTTACCCAGCCATTCTCCAATTGATGGGCATCCATTCATTTTCCAGTTTCTAGCCACTACAAACAGGGCTGCTACAAACATTTTGGCACATACAGGTCCCTTTCCCTTCTTTAGTATTTCTTTGGGATATAAGCCCAATAGAAACACTGCTGGATCAAAGGGTATGCACAATTTGATAACTTTTTCAGCATAGTTCCAAATTGCTCTATGAGGAATGATTTGAATAGAGAAGTCGCAGGAATGATGATTGGAGTCACAAGCAATTTACTGATATGTGCTTTCCAGGAATAGTGTGTTGATTAGATTACTTTCCTGAGGGACGGAGTTAGAAAGAGGGGTACTTAGGGAATGAAAATGATATGAAAATAAGTAGGAAACAGTGTGATGAATATAGATCTGACCCAAATGGAGCTATTTCTTCTGCTTCTTCAAAAAGTGAATTGGAAACTGAGGTGTTAGAATCCATGTGTGATGATTATATTGTAACGATGATCAGAAGCAATGGCAAATCTGTCCTAACTCATTTCTACTGTTTCTGTCCTTCCAATTTCATCTAAAATTCTGTGCACATGTACATAATAATAAATCTATAAATCTTCTGGGATAATTTTGTTTAGTTTTTAAAGTGTGTGGGTTTCCCATGTTAAGGTTATATATGTGTCCATATGGGTCTGTCTAAATATGCCTTGCAGAAAGTCATGAACAAATATCTCTGGTTCTTCTCCCAAGGGCAATTCTAAGGAAGATTTTGATGATTGCAAGAAGTAAACTTGTTTTTATGTCAAGGAGAGGATTTCCTCCACCAAAAAAAGATAGAACATCACCTCAGAGTAATCATAGAGTAGCAGGGAAAAAAAAAGCAAGAGTCAGGACAAAGCAGATGTCCTCCTAAGACATCTTAAGAAGACCCCCAAAAGACTCAATCTCTGGTAGTGGAGCTTCCACCTGAGTAAAGTGCAAATACCTCCAAGTGGACTCTGTAGGGTTTACAAACAAGTCCTGGGGATGATTGGGCAGTTTTGGATTCAGGAAATTTCATCTTTCAGACACTGTGAGGGTTAAATGGATGAATAGAGACTGAAGAACCTTCTACTGTGGAGGTCAGTTGCGCTGACCTGATGTGGTCCTAGGCTGTGGGTGTGGATATGAACTAGCATTTGTCTCAGAAGTGCGGTAGTAGAGAGGCAGGGATTTTGCTGGTTTTCAGCAAATCAAAGTCCCTGGTTTCATTTACAGGGCAGAGAAGACAGCTGTAGTTTGCCATCACCAAAGGAAGCACAGGGAACAAGATCATTTGTGGGCCAATGGAGCTGGGATCGCTAGTTATGGCTTAAAATTGGAAAGGAATGCCCCAAGTTGGAGCCTGGGACAGAGTTAAAAAAAAAACACTAAGAAGGACCTGAGGCTTAGAGCATCATTCTTCACTTCTTACAACTAGAATTTGATTATAATAATAGCTGTTTAAAACAAAATTAAAATGAGTAAACAAAGGAGAAAGAAACTAATCATAGATAGCTGCTATAGGGATAGAAAAAAATCTAGGTTCATAATCAGAGGAAGATAATGGATCTGAAAGCTACTCTTTTTTCAATGAGAAACATCAAATTGTCACACGTCCAAAAAGAAGTTCTTGGAAAAACTTAAAAAGGACTTTAAAAATAAGAGAGATCAAAGAAAGTAAAAAAGCAATCCAAGAAAATCAAGAAAACTATGAAAAGAAAGTCAATCAACTGGAAATAGAGAATCAAAACTTAAGGAAGAAAATAATTCCTTGAAAACTAGAATAGGGCAAGGGGAAGCTAATGATATTATAAGACACTAAGAAATAATTTTTTAAAGTCGAAAGAATGAAAAAATAGAAGAAAATGTGAATCATCTCATCAGGAAAAAAAATTGATCTGGAGAATAGATTGAGGAGGGACAATATAAGAATAGTTGGGATACCTGAAAGTTATGCTCAAAAAAGAATCTTGATACAATATTATAAGAAATTATCAAGGAAAATTGCACTGAAGTTCTAGAACAAGAAGGCAAAACAAATAGAAAAAATCCATCAATCATCACCTCAAAGAGAGCCAAGGAGGAAAACTTATTAGGAATATCAAAGCCAAGTTGAGTAAAAAATAATACAAACAACAAGAAGAAAAGAAAGAAACAATTTAAATATTATGGTGCTACAATTAGGATTATACAAGACCTAGAAGCTACTATGTTGAAAGATGATGTGTCTTGCAATATGATATTTACTGAGCAAAAGGGGTAAGATTATGACCAAGGGTATTACCCAGCAAAGTTAAATATAATCCTATATGGAAAAAAAATTGATGTTTAATGAATTAACTTTTAAGTATTTGTGACAAAAACATTAGAACTTACTGGAAAATTCAACGTATAAGATCTAGGAGAAATATGAAGTGAACACTAAAGACCAATTAAGAAGGACTCAATAAGGTCAAATTGTTTACTTCTTATATATGAAAATGTTAGCAGTACTCTGTCATCATTTTGGGGGTAGTTTGAAAGAAAAGTTTTGGCTGAGCTGTGTATGATGGGGTGAATATTAAAAAATAAAACTGTTTGGAGATATAAAAAGAATAATTATGAGGCATGAAAGGAAGAACTGATACAAAAGAAGAAAGGTGAGGACCAAGTTCAAGGTAGTGTTGGAGCCTTAGTTTTATCAAAAATGGGTTAAAGAGGGAGCAAGATGTGTGTGTGTGTGTGTGTGTGTGTGTGTGTGTGTGTGTGTATAAAAATCTTCTAAATTTTGAAAGAAATTAGGACAAGGAGATAGGACAGGAGTAGAGGATGAGAGGGACTCTTAGTGGGATGGATAGGTTAAGGAATTTCTTGTATAAATAAAATCAATGTAGCCAATAATAAAAGGAAAGCAGAAAATTGGAGGGGGGGGGAGGTGAGGAAAGTCTTAATCCCTCAGGTAGGATGTGATTGTGATACAATATTGCTGTAGTGTAGGAAATGACGAACTGGTTGATTTAGAAAAACATAGAAAGACTTGGACCTATGAAAGAAAGTGCTATCCACTTCCAGAGAAAGAGATGACAAGTAGAAATATATGCATTATAGTCTTACATGTATGTATTTGAATATATATGTATATTATACATATATGTTTATGTTTTTGCTTATAGATATCTATGTATCTATCCAAGTTTAATTGTAGCCTTCTCTACAGGGCAGGGAAGGAGGAAGGAAGAAAAAAAAAATAAAGTAAAAAGTGTCCAGCAGAAAACAAAAGAAAACTGAGAAAGAAGCAAAGAAAACCTGGGAAGTTTTGAAAACAATAGGTAATATTTATTATATAGGTTTTCTTGAAATGGAAATTGATTGTTTTATATTGAATATTTTTGTGTTTTGCTGTATACATGGAAATGATATTTTTTCTTTTCTAGTTTTATACTTAAATTTTAAATGAATAAAACATTTACAAAAAAAAAAAACTTTGCCAAACCTCAATGTCTTCATCTGAAAAAGAGAAAAATAATATTTTTACTATTTACCTAATATTATTTTGCACAAAGTACTTTGTGAACTTAAAAACACTATGTAAATGTAAACTGACTTCTCAAATTTCTTCATGTATTCGATACCCAATTTACTTCCTCTTTCAAATCTGTACTCCTTTCTTCATCCTGGCTGACAACACTGAACCACTACTTATTTATACTGGCTTCCTTACTCTTTTCATGCTTATTCCCAAGTTGCCTATCAAAATCAGACTTGACCTTTAAATTCTAATTCAAGTCTCAGTTTTCTTTGTTTTATCCCATTCCACAGTGATTTTTTTCTTTTCTAAATTTCTGTAGCATTTATAGTTTGTATCATATAGCTTCACATTTGTTTAATCAAATAATAGTACCACTATTTACTAAAAGGTCAGATTCCCAGCAATAAAGTCATCTGAAATACATTTGTGAACTTAAGTGAAAAAAGTCTTACTGTCCAAAAGGTTTCACTACAGATTCCCCAGTAGAGAATGTTCATTTTATTTTTAAAATTTATTTAAAGTTCATTTTTAAAAATTTTACTTTATTTTATTTTTAGCTCTGAATTTTCTCCCTCTCACTTCTCCCATTCATTAAGGTGGTAAGAAAAACTAAAATCACTTGTTTAGGCTCTTTATGACCCCATTTGAAGTTTTCTTGGCAAAGATATTAGAATGCTTTGCCATTTCCTTCTCCAGCTCATTTTAAAAATGGGGAACTGATGTAAACAGGGTTAATTGGCTGATATAGGATCACACAGCTATTAAGTATCTGAGATACTTAATATCTAGATTTGAACTCAAGAAGTCTTTTTGACTTCAAGCCAACCATTCTCTCCACTGTAAAATCTAACTTCAACCCAAGTCCCAAAATCAATTGGCATGGATAATTGGTGGAGATCAATACCTCATACCTATGTGACAGGTGGTATGGAGCAGGTGAGGAGAGTTTCTTTATACTCTTCAGTCTTGTTAGACTAGGCAATTGTTTTAGGTATTTGTGACCCTGGAAAGATAAGATGGACAATATAAGATTCTGAGAAGAAGTAAACATGAAGGGAATTGCATTCTTCATCAGGTCCCCATCCCTAGATTGCTGCACTAGAGACTTCAGGGAATTTCCCTGTTGGATGAAATGTAGGACTCTACAATTTGACTTGGTTGAGCTGAGAAATCTTCCTAATGGGAGAGTTCCTTCACTTAATACATCTGGAATATATTCTCCTATGTATATTTTTCTCTGACTTCTGCTTTGCTGTCGACTTGGATATAGAATTGGTATTTGTTGGGAAAAGGGTCAAACCTTGAATATAGAACTTGGGAGTCTTCCTTCCTCCATTAGTGACTAGTAATCAGAAGTGTACCTTTAAGATGAAAGTTACATCCCTTAGAGTGGTAATATTTAAGGGAGCAGACAAATATGATTCTAGTCTTGTATTCTCTCCTTCCGGGAAGATTAAAGTGGCCAATCTTTGACCCCTCTTCTATTTTCCCTTCTGGCAGAAAATAAGGTCAAATTGGGAGAAGAGGCTAAAGATGTCTATTCTGCCTACCTTTGAATCATATGTGGCACAAGCAAAACAAATTTCCAGGAGGCAGAGCCCAGATGGAAGCGTCAAGGCAAGGAGTTGCCTGAACTCTCCCCCAAACTTCTCCAAATATCTTTAAATAATGATTCTAAACAAAGTCTAGAGCAACAGGACCACAAAAATATAGTGAAATAATGTTCCAGCCCAGGACAACTTGGGAAGTCAGCAGAAAAGTTTTGACCAGGGTGAAAGTAGGGTATAATCCAGCTCAGGTCACATCAGCATTAGCCCTAGCTACAGCAAACCAGAAACAAGTCTTGGGAGCCGCTGAATCAGCAGAGCCAACAGTGGCATCTGGAGGTCTTGGTGCACAGACAGCAAGGGAATGGACAACTGGTCAGAGGAAGTTAAAATGAGAATCTGCTTCCAGGATAGAGGGTCACTGTCTCAAGATTCAGGGGTTGTGTACAGCTGTTTTCAGTGATTCTTCTAGGGTCATGAAAAGCTCAAAAAGAATATTGGAAATCAAGTGGGAGAAATAGAGGAAATGTTGGAAAAAGAAATAGGAGTGAAGGAAGAAAATCTAGAGGAATAAGTTAGTAGTTTGGCAGGGAAAGATGCTAAAGAAAAACTGAGAAAGAAAACAAAATGCAAGCAAATAACAACAGGGAGAGTGAGAATGATATGTTGTGTTCCACATTTTGTTCCGACGGTTTTCTCTCTGGGTGTAGATGGCTCTCTTCATCACTGAATAAATGCAACTGGTTTGAATCCTCTCATTGCTGAAGAGAGCCACGTCCATCAAAATTGATGGTCATCTAGTTTTGTTGTTGCCATGTATAATGATCTGCTAATTCTGCTGATTTCACTTAGTATTAGATCATGTAGGACTCCCCAAGCCTCTCTGAAATCATGCTGCTGGTTGTTTCTTACAGAACAATAATATTCCATAGCATTCATATACCATAATTTATTAAGCCATTCTCCTATTGATGGGCATCCACTCACTTGCCAATTTCTTGCCACTACAAAGAGAGCTGCTACAAACATTTTTGCACATATGAGTCTGTTTCCCTCCTTTAAGATCTCTTTGGGATATAATCCTAGCAAAAACACTGCTGGGTCAAAGGATATGTACCAGTTGATAACTTTTTGAGCATAATTCCAAACTGCTCTCAGGAATGGTTGGATCTGATCATAGTTCCATCAACAATATATCAGTGTCCCCGTTTTCCCACATCCCCTCTAACATTTGTTGTTATCTTTTCCTGTCATCTTATCCAATCTGACAGGTGTGTAGTGGTATCTCAGAGTTGTCTTAATTTGCATTTCTCTGATCAATAGTGATTTGGACCACCTTTTCATGTGATTACAAATAGTTTCAATTTCTTTATCTGAAAATTGTCTGTTCATATCCTTTGACCATTTACCAATTGGAGAATGGCTTGAACTATTATAAATTTGAGTCAATTCTCTATATATTTTAGAAATGAGGCCTTTATCAGATCCTTTGGCTATAAAAATGTTTTCTCAGTTTATTGCTTCCCTTCTAATCTTGTCTGCATTACTTTTGTTTGTACAAAAACTTTTTAATGTAATCAAAATTATCCATTTTGTGATCAATAATGATCTTTAGTTCTTCTTTGGTCACAAATTCCTTCCTCCTCCACAAATCTGAGAGGTAAACTATCCTATGTTCTATTTTTTTTTATAATATCATTCTTTATGTCTAGATTATGAACCCATTTTGATCTTATCTTGGTATACGGTGTTAGGTGTGGGTCTATGCCTACTTTCTGCCATACTAGTTTCCAATTTTCCCAGCAATTTTTGTCAAGTAGTGAATTCTTCTCCCAAAAGCTGTGGCCTTAAAGATCACTTTCACAAAAGATCAAAGGAAAAAGAAAAAAATATACACAGGTGAACAAGTTATAATTGTGTAACAACATTATAAAGACCAACAACTTTGAAAGATTTAAGCATTGCAGTAGTTGAACATAATTTTAAGAGAGGTAGGTTCTAGTCATCTGAGAAATTATGTACTCAAGATTCAGAATAAGGCACATTTTCAGTCAAAGTATAGGAATGTTTGCATATTTATGACAAGATCTTTTGGGTTTTTTCCTCCTAGTATGTGGGTTGGAGATGGAGAGAGCAAGGGAAAACAGGGACAGACTATGAACAGAAAACAATGAAAAGAAACTTAGGAAATAAGGTCATTGAAACATTTTAAATGTACAGAAAAAAATAAAAGAAAGTCTAGAAAAAAAAGACAAGCAGAAATGTGTTAAAGGTTACATATTAAATTATTGTATATTTAAAAAGAAAAATAAGTTTTATTGCCACCTCAGTTGAGCTACTGTTCTTTTCTAATGCCATTGGTTTCAACTTTCACCTATTGTGTTCTTCCTATTTATTAAAGGGCCAATGAATAGCACACAGTTCCATTGAATTGCCAAACATCAGGTAACAAAAGATTAGCTTTAACAAAATGAGGTTTATTTCAAAAATAAAGCAAGAGCAAATATACAAATATTACACACATATTCCTTCATACTACCTTACTTTCTGGGGTAGTAAATTCAAATTTTAATTCAATTCCCACATAATCTCAATCCCACCTAGTTCAGGCCTAGAAGTTCCAAATGAGTTCTTATCTTGGCTATTATCAGTTTGGAATCCTGATGATCCCTCCTTTTTCTTCATCAGTGTCAATGTTTCCCTGGTTATAAACTTGAGTTGTAGAACTCCAGGTTGTAGAAGATAACTCTAGTTATATCTTGGGGACAAATGTTGCTCTAACTCTAAACCTTAATTCTGGAATAACCAAATCATTGAGGAACTCTCTGGATCTTTAAAATTCACAAGGTCATAAAGATCTACTCCTTCACTTGTTCCCAAGCTTCCGCAGAGTGCTGAGGAAGAGACAATAGCTGAAGCTGACAGACCTTTGATTGCCTCCTCAGCAAATGGAAGAGCCTACTTTCAACATATGGTTAGCTAACCAGAACCAGTTACAAAATGTCTATTCATGCTGTTTTTCTAAGACAATCTCTTATACATCTTCATAATTCTGTCAGAAACAGTTCCCTAGCATCTTGATGGGGGAGACACCGTTTTCTTTTTAGCTTCTTCCACAGCTATCTTGTTCCAGGAATGCAACAGATCCTTGCTAAATGTACATAATAGAAATTTGAAGTTTCACATACAATCTCCTTTTACTTTTCTATTATATAAAAAAATGGTATGCTCATTTTATTTGATGTTGGTTATGTTTTGAATAAAAAGGACCAATGATGATGCTGGTATAGATGTGCTGGGCTCAAGGTAGTGATAAGGATATACATTTTTGGATAAAGGCAATGTAAGAGTTTGAATATCCATATTTATTACAAGGATTTTTTTTCCCCTTTTTTGAGAGGCAGAGAAGAGTTACAAGGTTGAGAATACAAGAAAAAATAAAGTTACTAAAAATCTACGAAAACTTAGAAGGAAATGGAGACAACACATTTTTTCAAATTGGTTGAATTTATTTTATACTTGAAAGGAAAAAACAAGTTGTGCAGCAATCAATCAATAAACATCTATTAAACACCTACTATGTGCCAGGTATTGTGCTAAGTATTCTAATCTTTTCATAACAGAGATTTAAGGTTTCATATAAAATATTCCTTTTCTGTTCTACTTTTTTGGTATTTAAGTTGAGAATAAATTAATTTATATATGTGTGAGACAATTGGGGTTGAGTGACTTGTCTAGGGTCACACAGCTAGTAAGTAGTATCCGAAGTTGATGAGGGCAGGGTACCAAAGGAGAGGTGCGGCAGGAATGGGTGTGGGTTTCCTCGTTCTCCAACATGCAAGATTTGCAGCGAAGGAAATTCACTTAACTCAAAGGCTGTGGTAAAAAAGCTTTTACATCAGAGACACCAAAAGAAAGACTTCCTTGGCGGGCAATATCATTTTCAAGAGAGAAGTGATTTGCAAAGAGACATTTTCTGAAGACCTATTTTATACATGAATCTAAGAATTGACATTCTGTATGCAAGACCATTTGAGTTTGTATATGAAAGGAGGCATTTTCTGAAGACTCATCTTCTTGTCTCCAGAAGATATAAGACCATTTGAGTTTGTATAACTTTTTGATGGTGATTTTACATAACTTTACAGGGTTGTCTCAAGTCAGAGTTTTACTCTCATCAAAGTTAGATTTGAACTGAGTTTCTTCTGACTTCAGGGCTAATGCTCTATCCACTGTGCCATGTAGCTGCCCTGAGAAGAAATTAATTTTTAAAAGAACAATAGATTAGAAGCCAATAAACAGTACCTTGCAACTTAGGGTGCTTAATTAATGTTTGGTCTACTCCACTACAAATATATTGAATGAATATATTGAAGACTCAGTTCTCTCCTAGATCTCCTACCTGTTTGATTTAATCTCCTTTTGCTGGATTTTCATTCAGGTCATGCCCACTAACCACAGACCCTCATATCTTCTCCTTCTAGAAGATCATTAGGTTTTTTCCATTAATTCCCATAGGTTCAATCAGCATCACTAGTCAGATGATTCTAAGATCTATAGATTTAGCCCTAATTTCTCTATTGAAGTCCAATTTTCTGGATGACAGCCCTCATTTCTTTTCATTTGGATTACTGCAATACCTTCAGGTTAGTGTTTCTGCCTCAAGTCTCTTCTCAAATGAGGACATGCCATGCTGCATGATCTTGTGGTCTCTCATGTCGTACAATAAATCCTAAAGTTTTAAAGAGAAACTTTGAAAATATCCTTGTATCACTGTTTTCCCCCCTTTTATTCTAATGAATCAAGTAAGCTCCTGGGGGACAGTGATCAAATTTTTTCCTTTCTTTGTAATCCCAGTGCTTGAGTCGGGATCTGGAATATCAGTAAACCCTTAATAAATAATTGTTGACTGGTTGAATATTTTTGTAATTCAATAGGCTATGAAAAATCTCCACTGTAGTACAGTATCAGTACACTAGATAAACTGATATTCATAAAGTTGACATGAATGTTTTTGAGAGTCAGCTAGCATTTAAACACCCACTATGTGCCAATTACCGTGCTAATTAGGCACCAGAGATACAAAGAAAGATAAAACAGTTTCTGTATTCAAGGACCTTCCAGTCCAATGGGGAAACAACTTAAAAAACAAGATATAGACAGAATAAAAATGACAGCAGCCAGCTAAGTGCAAGAACTGAATAGATTACCGGATTGGAGTCAGAAGACCTGAGTTCAAACCCAGACTCAGACACTTACTAGTTGTGTGACCCTGGGCAAGTCACTTAACCCCTGGCTGCCAATTTTCTTCCCCTGTGAAATGGGGTCATAGTAGAACCTACTTGTCAAGGTGATTGTGAGAATCAAATATTTGTCAAGCTCTTCCCACACCTTGAAGCACTACACAAATGCTATTATCATTGTTGTTGTTGAAACTCACATCCATGATCTCATGTGAGCCTCACAATAATAAGCCGGGGAGGGGCGCACTCCCGCGCTACCGTCCCACTCTGCCTGGGGCTGTGTGTGCCCCGGCAAAGCCAGAAGTCTTACTCCTCTTTTGTGATTCTGATTGCAAGCGATCCTCGGGGCTTTGAGTCGCCCAGCTAAATAGGACTCTCGGAAGAGATGCTGCTTGACTGCTAATGTTCGAAGCTCGATGACGCCATGAAGCGCCCTGACGTATGTCCGTCAGTCCGTCTGTTCAGAGCCGCAGGGCAAGCCGCCTGTCAAGTGTCGGGGGAGGGGGCGCGCTTAATTGGGGGAATAGTAGAAGGGGAGGAGGGAGGGGCGGTATAAAACAACCTAACAACCCATCTCAACTGGCTCCGGGTCACGTGACGCGCTAAGCTGGGCTCCCCGATCACGTGCAAATCGGTTTCGGCGCACCTACTGGAGCCCCCATGTGAAGGTGTGTGTGTGTGGTGTGTGCGTGTCTGCGTGCCCGCGTGGATCTGTATGTGTACAGCGGAGCCCAAGGCGGGGGCTTGGGGTAGTTGTTGTTGGGGGTCGAGGGGGGGGTTGGGCGCAGAGCGTTCCCTCGTCACGTGGTGCAAGGCGGGCAGCCATCTTGCTACAAACACAAACACTGAGGAGCGGCTGCAGCGGGAGCGCCAGCGTGCGCCACCCCCCCCCCCTCGCCTCCCTCCCCCTCCCCCTTCGCGGGCTAGTCTGCCGCGCGCCCTAGCCTCGCGCCACCAACGCCCCGGAACTGGAGCCCGAGCCTGGCGCAGTCTGCCCGGGATCGCCCGCCCGCCCACCAGCGGTAAGGAGCGTGTCCATCCCATCCAGCCAGTTCCCCAGCTTTGCCGGGGAGCGCCTGGGGCCTACGGGCCAGCATCCCCACCCCTAACCCTCCTCTAGTCCTAGCTGCCACTCGAGGGACCCCGGAGGCTGGAGGGGTGGCAGGCCATAGTGAAGCTCTCTCCCCGCCCCCCCCTCCCCGCTCCTTGCCAGGGCCAACCCTTCTTCCCCTGAGGGCGGGCCTGGGCGGGCCTAGCCCCTCCTGCAGCTTCTGCTGGAAGCCCAAACGCACGGGGCACCGGCAGCATCCCAGCCTCCACTGGAGACCCAACCCCATCCGGTGTTGCCTTCCAGTCACACCCCCAACCCCCTCGTCCGGCTCTGCGTAGCCACTGTGGTGATAGGAGACCACAGACTCACAGCCTTTCTGGGCTTTTTGGGGAAAGGTCTCCGTATCTCGGCTAGGGGTGTGCAGCATGTGTATCGGGTCCTTGAGACTGCCCTTTCTCTCCCCACAGATCTGACCTCTCCTTCCCCCCTCTTCTTTAAGATTGTCGCCCTTCTCATTGTACCCAGGTCTCTCATCTGGTGAAACGAGATGGTTGGACTAGACTGATCCCAATTCTAGCTTTGACATTGTGTGTCTTCACTTTTAACATAGAAGTTCTTTCCCCATAAACAAATCACTCTAAATTGAGGCTCTTCTAAACTCTCTACAACAACATACTCATCTCATTTCCCCAATGGCTCTATTTTGGCAAAGAAATACATCTCCACACAAAGTCGTAATCCCTACTTTTCTAATCATAGGTCATAAGATCTTATTTAGAGCTGGAAGGGACCTTAAGAGTTTGTAGAATCCAACCTTATCATCTTGAACCTAGGTCTCACCGATGCCAAGTCCATAACACTGTCCACTAGACCATGCTACCTTTAGTGTGTTTGGATTTTTTCCCCTCTAAATTTTCTGTCAATGAGGAATAACTGGCACTTTCATAAACCCCATTCTTTTCAGAACTTCAGCCTTTCTGATAGCTCTCATAAAATTCAGAATGCTGCTTTCATAGTGCTGGTCATATTTAATATTTACAAAACAAGACCATCTCTAGAGACTATCTCAGTAAATTGTTTGAATCTCTGTCAAAAGAATCCCTTCCCAAATTACTATTAATTAAATCCCCATAAAAAGATCATAACTTAAAGATCATCTCAACTTAATCATCCTTGCAAATTATGTCTTCAATCCTATTCATTTCATCAGCATTTTCTTCCGCAAGAAGCACTAAATTTAGATAAATAGTAATAATATCGTATAACTGGTTTGAATCTTAGCTGTGCTGTTTTCTTGGAGGTAAATCACTTAATATTTCTGGGTCTTAATTTTTGTCATCTGTATTAGAGAATATGGTAAGAGATTATTTCTAAAGTTCATATGATTCTATGAACATGATGACTTTCCCACCTTTGCCCTGTAACTGAATTACAGACCCCAGCTCTTGTTTCTCTTTAAGAATAAGCCACCTGTCTAGATAATATTTTGATTTATGCAAGTATGAATAGATTGAAGAATATTTGGAAGGGTTGTTCTGGTGATGTTTGGTTATATTTAATCATGTCACACTGGGCCTTGTTCAGCCAAGAAATCTATTGGATTGGAGTGTACTGGAATATAGAGTACTACTCAAAGAGAAAAGAGTTTGGGCTACCTCTCCTGATGTTTCAGTCCATGTAAGAAGATGTGGGAATTAATGGACTTTTGAGTCACGAAAATGGGATTTTTGAATTTTAATCTTATGATTGTTACTCAGGGTTTTTATTAGAACTTTTTTTTTTTGGTACTGTTGAGTTCTTAGAAACTAATAAAAACTATAAGTAACTGGGAAGGAAGTGACTGGGGAGGACTTTTTAACTGGAGCATTGAACTCTTGTTTGAAATTGGATGTAAAGTAAGGAAAAGCAATACAACAAATAAAATGTCAGAAACTATAGCATTCCTAGGAATTAGGAATGATAAGAGAAGAGTTGCAGTTGCTATAAAATCCTTCTCAGTCTGTACCTAGGGACAAGAGTCTGTGTTTTAGAGAGCAACAATTTTTCATATGGCAAGCAATAAATGGTTTTAGTTCATTCAGATCCCATCAACTTGGAGGAATCAGTAGAAGAGCTCAAACAAGATAAAGGCTTGTGAAAACATTTCAGCACCGTGCAAATGTGAATTATCATTTTGATGGTTTCAAGAAATATAGTTAGGGACGATGCCCCCCCAAATAGACTCCCTCCTTTTTGAAGCTACAAAGAAAATTTTCAGCAAGATAGAAGAAAAGTCTGGTCTTTTTGAAATTGGAGGAATCTTGAAGACCCAAGCATGGACAGCTACTTTGCTAATAGAGATTTGAGTGAGATTCTTCAATCATAGACATATCCCTTTATGTTCCAGGAACATCACTTTTGAATGGAGCTAATAGGAGAATTAGAAAGATAAAGGATCTACAGTCTTAATGATTTGAGTCCATCCTTCATCAATACAAAATCTGACCCCTTTGTGATTTAGTAAGTGGCAAAAGTTGCTGTGGCTAACAGATGTCATTTTGTGGCTGACCTGGTGATGAACCTCTGCAGTTTAGCCAGGCTTGTTCTCATACATACAGCCTTGGAGAGTTTGTGTTTTGCTGGCATTGCTTTTAAGAGCTATGGTGTTCATATTATGATGAGGCATTGAGGTAGACCCTTGTTAAATAGAGACCTAATTTTCACCTATCTTTTTTTCCTTTCCTATTTCATGTTAAGAGCCAGTCCTGACAAACCTGACAATAGCTAAGACTCTTTTCCATTGTCCCATTTTCTTGGTAGTGTTTCTCTTATATTCAAAGAAGAGAAAGTTTAAATTGAAATGCTGACGCGTGTATGTGTGCGTGCTTGTGTGTACACTCAAGTGCATGCATATGTGTGTGTTTGAGAGGAATGAGGCTCAAGGATAAAGAGAAGTTGGGAGAAGGGAAGTATGGAGTAAGTTCCAGAAGCAAAAAAAAATAATCTATGTGCGCTTCTCTTCCTTTTACCTTGAATCTGACAAAAATTTAGAACATTCAAGGCTCCCAGTCCTTAGTTCCTTAACATTCTCCCCTGGGATAGGATATCTAAATTTTAAAAACTATTCCTTTCCCAAGAATCTCTTCATGATCTCTTCATCCAGAGTAGAATGCTTCCCATCAGTAAAGATGGGAAAACTGAACCATTGTGGCTAATATTGACTCTGTCTTTCTCAGTATATTCTGTCTTTCCCTATGGTTACACTTTAGAAATGCAGATATCTCCCAAATTTTATATCCAGGCATTATCTTGCTCTTGAATTCCAGTCATATATTACTTGCTGCCTGCTGAACATCTCCACCTGGAGATGTCTGAAATTCAACATGTTCAAAACAGAATTTATTTCATATTACTCATCTGAAAATCCATACGTCCTTTGATCTACACATTCTTGTTAATGGAACCACTTTCCTTCAAGTCATCAGGTTTATAACCTTGTTCTTTTTTTTTTTCTTCCTTAGTCATGTACAATCATTTGTCACATTTTATTTAGCCCGCCTCCACAACATTTTTTCATCTATTCCCTTGTCCACTACTCATACAACTTTGACCCTAGCCTATTGGGAGGGTTTCTACTCTCTCTTTTTTCTAAGCCAGCTTCCAACTTGATATTCCTAGAACAAAGATCTAATCATGTGACACTTCTCCCAATATATACACAAATCTTCTTCAGTAGCTCCCTATCATAGGATAAAATATAAACTACTCAGCCTGTCATTTAATGCTTTTTATGATCTTGACTACTGAAGACTTTTCCAGTCTTTATTTCCATATTATTCACCTTTGTATGCTTTCCATTTTAGTCAGATTGTCAATTGTTTCTTAACAACAAGATTCTATCTCTTACCTTATCAAGATACTATCCCTTACCTCAGTGTCTTCACACAAATGGTGTGAAATTAAACTTCTTTGGGGGGGGGGGTGGAGTTCCCCTCTACTTAATAGAATTCTTAGCTTCTTTAAAAGCATAACTTACATTCATCTTGTGTATCATAATTCTGTCCCTCCACTCTCTTTAAGTTCAAGTCTTGGAAATTACTTTTATCTTTTTATTAATGTATATGTTATCTACTAGAGTATAAGCTTCTTTAGGACAAAGACTTTTATTTTTTGTGTCCACAGTTTCTGGGATATAATAAGTATATTTCTTTTTGCTGAATTAAATGAACACAGGGAATTGAGAATTGGTCCTGTATATAAAAAAGACACATAATAACTATTTTTTTTTTTTTTTGAGTAGAATAAGGAATGTTTGAGCAAGCCTAATACCTTATAGTGCAATTAGGATTGGCTGCAGGAAGAAAAGCAAAAATGTGACTGATAACTACTTCATTTGGGAGGCTTGTTCTCTTCTTTCCTTTTTCTTTCCAAAGTGTGGGAGCATTGTACATATTTAATAAATTGAATGACTTTAATTTAAATTATAGCCTCCAGTGGGGTTTCTTTTCTCCCAATCCATTTACACTTTCTTGTTTCTCATGCCTCATATACCTGCATTTGTTTCTGATAACCTGGGTAGAGAGATTAGAGATTAAGAAAGAAAGCAAAGTGCTTTACCCTTCTTATCACTAAACACTGACTCCCAAAGCTAATCTGGCAACAGCACATTTGCATTGGAATAGTCCAAAAAATGAAGAAAACTACCTCTTTTCCCTGATTCCCTGTTAGTTATGAGAACTTTTTCATAGATTCTTTTCCTCCTTCCCACCTAGTCACTTTTGTAACTTTTACATTTTTGTAGCTCTTAAACCTTATTCTTTCTCTGTGACATAAAAGCCTTCAGTTTCTATCCTTTAATTCCCATTTATGCAAGCAAAAGAACCTTCTGCCCAACTTTTCTTTTTCTACTCAACTTTTTCTTCTCCCTGGGGAGAGGAAAGGAAGTCCATTTCTGCCACATAATCAAATCTTACCTTGAAGTGCACTTCTGAACTTTTTCATCCTAGATGGAACATCTCAGTTCCATCCCAAAATCCGAGAGATTTTAATACTTTTCAGAACTTGAAACAAGCATTTATTAATTGATTAATAAATGCTTGTTTCAAGTTCTGAAAAGAATCTTCAAGGGCTGGTAATTCAAAATAGCAAACAAAAAAAAAAGACACTTTCTCTGTGGCTACCAGGGTTCATATCAATAACCCTTAAAGAACCTCCTTTCTCTGTCCGGATAACATTCTTCCTATTCCTGATCGATTTCCTTCAAGTACACAATTTATCATGAGAACCAGTTTTTCCCTTGTGTGTCTGTATGGCCACCTCCTCTCTGATTATCTTTAGATTTAGTGTATAGGGGTTCTTAGCCTGTTTTGTATCTTGGACTCCTTTGGTAATCTGGTGAATCTATGAGCCCCTTCTCAGAATGATAGAATGATGGTTTTAAATGTATAACTCAAATACATGGGATTACAAAATAAACCATATTGAAAAGAAATATATTGAAATCATTATCAAAATATTAAAAGTTCCATATTCACAAACCCCCTGAAATTTATCTATATACCCCAGGTTAAGAATCCCTAGTCTAAATTCTTCCCCTTCCCGAAGTGAACCTTTCACAAAATGGTTTATGAAGTACTTTTTCCATCCTTTTCTTACTTTGTCTTACTCTGGTAGGGATTCTGGTCATTTGGCAGTATGTAATGGAGGAGGGGGTAAAGAGATTAGGGGTTTTGGTAATCTATGCAATGGATAAACAGCTACTAAGTTTTTTATGTAGGCAGTAATCTGTACTTTGTACAAAAGTAAGATTTGAAATGATCTGTGAAATTTGTAGTGACTGAAAATTCAAGGGCAGGGACAAATAAATATCTTTTCCTCATCCTATTTTAAGGAACTTTCCCAGATGTTAAGGGCCCCTGGTCACCATTATACTAAGGACCATATCTGATAACTGGTGACTCCTGGCTCAACCTCTTTACCATCCTCTGCCTGAAGAGAGCCATCTCCTCTATTCCCTGTCTCCAGGTACCTGGGGGACAATTTGCCAGGTAAGCTCTGGGATAGAGTGAAGAACCAAGGACTTAGCTTAGCATCTCCCAAGAAGTCCCTTTCAGGGACCAAAGAGGAAAACAAGAATCAGATTTATTTAACTAATCCATTTTTCTCCATCTCCAGGTAATCCTCCTACATTGGTTTATCTCTGGCCATCTTATGTTGTGAATGGCCCTGCACAACTTTTTATAATCAGGTATTCTAAAGTAGCCTCTACTTTTATCCCTAGACCCAGATGCCTTTGATTGATCCCTTTCTCTGACTTCTGGTTCCCCAGTGCTCCATCTTTCTTCCCTGTTTCCATTTAAGTGTTTGGATATCAAGTGTTAAGCCTCTACCTTCCTGTCATACTCTCCCCATCTCCTCCCAACTTCCAGCCTTGAGGAAACTTAAGCAGCTTCACAATGGCAGCAGAAACTCTCAACTTTGGTCCAGAGTGGTGAGTTGGGCCCTATTGAGAGGGTGGAAGAACCATGGGGGGGAGAGAGGAAATCCCTCGGTTACCTTATATTTGCTTCCCTACCCTACCTTAGGCTACGGGCACTGTCAAGTGGGAGTAGTGTGATCTCCCCACCTCCTTCCCCTGCCATGCCTAAATATAAGCTGGCTGAGCATCGTTATGGTCGTGAGGAGATGCTGGCACTCTATGTCAAGGAAAATAAGGTGGGTAGGCTTCCCCCAAAGAAAATCTAACTAGAGAAACTATTTTGTTCTTTAGTGTGCCTACCCCGTCAGGCAAGTATGTGGGAATATAGTGTTTCAACTTTTCTACTTCTGGGACTAGCAGGTCCCAGATGAATTGCAGGACAAAGAATTTGCTGCAGTGTTACAGGAGGAACCACTGCAGCCATTGGCACTGGAACCTCTGACAGAAGAGGAGCAGGTGGGCCTTAAGAACTAGATAGCTGTGTTTTAGAAAGTAAATGGACAGGGAAGTCAGACAGCTGGTTTGGGGGAGGGGAATGATTTTTGAAGGTGGGGTATTAAGGACTTGTAGAGAGCCAGGAGCACATTACCCTGAGTTCTCATTCCCAGCACTGGTTTCTTCCTCAGAGAAACTTCTCCCTGTCAGTGAATAGTGTGGCTGTGCTGAGGCTGATGGGGAAGGGGGCTGGCCCCCCTCCAGGTGGTATCTCTCGTGGCAGAGGCAGCACTCGGAGCAGAGGTAGTAGGGGATTACTGGGATTTCTGTAGGTTGAAGGAAGAGAGAGAGAGAGAGTGTGTGTGTGTGTGTGTGTGTGTGTGTGTGTGTGTGAATTGATCCTAAAGATACCTAATAGTGGTATCTGGTAAGTTCTTCTACCAACCAATTTATGGTGTCTAGCCCCTCTTTTTCCAGGCCGGGGCAGAGGTGATAGTGGCTTTTACCAAAGAAGCATTGAAGAAGGAGATGGAGCTTTTGGAAGAAGTCCTCGGGAGATCCAGCGCAGCCAAAGCTGGGATGATAGGTATGGGTTGAAAAAAGGGGAGGAATATACAGAGAGGGAAAATAACTTGGGCAGAGAGGTAAGGTCACTAGAAAATCTGTTATTTTCACATGTTTCTTTTTGGATCTTTTGTTAAGTTCATTTCTGGTCCTGTGTTTCTATTCTTACTTCCTCCCCTTTTTCCCTCTCTTCCTTCCACTTCCCCCCGCCCCTCCCCAGGCTCAAATACCCTTTGACCTAGGCCTCTTTCCTTCTAGCTTCTTTCTGTATCCTCTTCCTTCTGCTTTCTTTGTGTAAAATGATGAGAGAACTATAGAACTTTGTACAGTTCAGGATAATGGGAATTTTTCTGATTTTAGCTGACATCTTCCCCATCACTTTACCCTTTACAGAGGCGAGAGGCGATTTGAGAAGTCAACAAGGAGAGATGGAGGTACAGAGGATATGGAAAGAGTATAGTGGGGTACTGGGAACCTGGGAGGAAAAAGGATTGGGAACTCCCTCTCCCCCTTCCCCCCCCCCCCCGAAAAGTTTGGGAATCATTCAAAGGATGAATGTCTCATTTTCTAGAAAGGTTCATATCAATGGGTCTTCCATATACCTTCCCCCAATGCTAATTTTTAAAATAATTTTTCCCCTACTGCCAGTACGTTCTGGGTTTGAGGAGGGAGGATCAGGACCCCGGAAGGAACATGCCCGTTCAGACAGTGAGAATTGGCGTTCTTTACGGGAGGACCAAGAAGAGGAAGATGAGGGCAGCTGGCGACTTGGGGCAGGTCCCCGTCGAGATGGGGATCGATGGCGTTCCACCAGTCCTGGTGAGGGGAAATAAGTGAAAAAGGCATGGAGGTTAAAGAGAAATCTCTGCAGCTATAGAGTCCCAAGGCAGAGAGGAAGGGAGAGTAGAAAATCTTGAGAAAATAAGGAAGTAGCTTCTTGAACTTAAACAATTTTTCCAAGATTATTGAGGTTAGTCAGAACTAAAGAGTTCAGATAATGATCATTTCCCTATCTCCTTTTGTTCCTCAGATGGTGGACCCCGATCTGCTGGCTGGCGGGAGCATGGGGAGAGGAGAAGAAAATTTGAATTTGAGTTGCGAGGGGAGCGGGCTGGGGGTGTTGAGGAAGAGGGGCGGGGTGGGGGAGGCTCCCATCCCCGGAAATCTCGGGGTCCTGATGGCTTTGATGATGACAAGGATGGACTCCCTGAATGGTGTCTGGAGGATGAAGATGAGGAAATGGGCACCTTTGACTCATCTGGGGCCTTCTTGCCCCTTAAGGTATCTTAAGAGAAAGATTGGGAAAGGATAGGTTGGGAGAACTGGTAATAACTTTACAATGACTTGATCTTCTCATTTTTCACCCTTCCTTCACTTCCCTCCCTCCTCTCTTCCCCCCTTCCCCCCCCCCCCCCAATAAATAAATAAATGGTACAGAAGGGTCCCAAGGAGCCAATCCCTGAGGAACAAGAGCTAGACTTCCAGGGTCTAGAAGAAGAGGAGGAGGAGAAGCTGGATGGACAGAGTGGAGAGGGAACTGAATCAGGTAAGATTAAAGAACTGAATGGCCAAGATATGAAACTTGAAAGGCTAGGAAATAAGATAATATATTTTGATGGATTTATTTAACTATGGGATGGTTTCAGACTATCTGACCATGAAGAAAGTACTTGATTCACACTTCCAGTGATGGAAATAACATTGAATTTTAGTCAAAAATCCAAATTCTTACATTGTATAGTTAGGTAGCCTTGGGAAAAAAGATAATAATTTCCCTGGTTTAATTTTCCTCAGCTTTAAACTATGTACAGGGACCATGTTACCTTTTTATCTTATCAAGTTCTGTGATTTTTATAATACTTTTTTATGTCACTTCTTTTTTAGGCATGGAGCCACCCATCCAGGAGGAAAAAATGCATCCTTCATCTCCCCTGCCCACTCTGGATTCTCTCTGGAGACCTGATGGGGAAGGGGATGAGGCTACTGAGAAAGATCTTCCAGTGGTTGAAGGTAGTAGAAGGCAGTGATTTTAGGGTTTGGTGGGAATATCCTTGGGGAAGAGTAATAAATGGAGCAGAGCTTTTTGTTTTAGTTGCTCTAAAGCTGTAGGTAAGATGTGTGGTCATACGCTGCTGTTCCTTTATTTTTCCCTTTCTTCACTTTTAGGGGATGAAACTAGAGTGAACCCAGAAGCTGGCTTACCACCTGATTCTCCTGGAGACACAGAAGATGATGAGGGCATGAAGCATCTGCAGCAGGTGATAAAGGGGCTGCTTTGAGGACTTTGATCTTATCTTTGCCTGATTTCAATTTGCCATGTTCCTACCCTTACTGATCTTTTTCATCTTTTTGCCCCTGACCTCAGCTACTAATTCCATGTCATTATTTCCCTGGGGTCCTAGGAAGCAGAAAAACTGGTAGCATCACTACAGGATAGTTCCCTAGAGGAGGAACAGTTCACAGCTGCCATGCAGGGTCAAGGACTTCGACACTCAGCTGCTGCTGCTGCTGCTCTTCCACTTAGTCATGGGGCTGCCCGAAAGTGGTTTTACAAGGACCCACAGGGAGAAATCCAAGGTATTTCAGAGGGTGAGGGAATTGATAAATTGGTCTAAGAAAACATGAATTAGAGATTAGAGGAAGGGACATCCATGTGGTTTTTGTTCTTCTTGACCTCAATGTATTCTTTCTGGTCTAGGCCCCTTCACAACACAGGAGATGGCAGAATGGTTCCAAGCTGGCTATTTCTCCATGGCATTGCTGGTGAAACGGGGCTGTGATGAAGGTTTCCAACCACTGGGTGAAGTTATCAAGATGTGGGGGCGTGTGCCCTTTGCCCCAGGACCCTCACCCCCCCCACTGCTGGTAAGTATACTCAATATATTGCCCAAGCCACTAGGACTTTTTGAGAGTTCTACTTCATGGGAAGACCTAGGAAGAATTTGGTTAAAAGATAGGGGAAATACTGAGAAAGTGAGGTTAGGTATTCCTTCGAGAGGAAGAATGTTTCCTTCTGGAATGCTTTCCCATGGTGCTCTTTTCTTTTTACCACATTGAACATTGTTGTGTCTCTGTGTTTCTGTCCCTCTCTCTCTCTCAGGGAAACATGGATCAAGAGCGGCTGAAGAAGCAACAGGAGTTAGCAACAGCTGCACTGTACCAGCAACTGCAGCACCAGCAGTTCCTTCAGCTAATCAACAGGTAGTACTGAGATGGGCGGGCAGAGGTGGGGGAGTCCCTTCCCCTAGCTCTGTGGAATATAGATTTGAAGTCCTGCCATAAGAAGTAGAAATTGACTGTCCTGCATGCTACCCAGCCGCCAGTTCCCACAGTGTGCACTCCAGCAAAAGGCAGCTATGGGAGACCTGACACCTCAGCAGCAGCAACAGCTCACTGTGTTTCTGCAGCAGCTACAGGCTCTCAAACCCAGGTATAATCAGGACATGAGATCCTTCTTTTCTTTCTTCTGTCCCCAAAATGTGTAAGGAAGGGCCACAGTTAGGAATAAGATTAGAGTCCTAAGTCAGACCTATTCCTTCTCAGAGGTGGGGACCAGAACCTCCTTCCAACGATAAACCGTTCCTTGTCGGTGCCAGACTCAGGCACCCTCTGGGATTTGCATACCTCAGCTTCATCACAGTCAGGTATGTATATGACTAGGCAAGACCATCTGAATTCTTTCCCATCCCTTCTCTGTCATTCTACAACTCTGCCTCCATCTGAAAAGACAAAGTATCTATTTTCCCATCAGAAAGGAACCTCACTCAAAATTTGCCTTCCTTTCCAGTCCTTGCTGGAAAGCTAGGAAGCAGTTGATTTTCCTTTACCTAGAATAACATCCATCAGAGTCCCGACCATAAAGGTCTGATCTGTGCCTTTATCTGATTTCTTGTCATGCTATCCTTTTTCTGAGCAAAGGCTTTCTGAAAATCTTTTATCCTCCCTTGCTCTTTTCAGGTGGTGAGGCCAGTCTGTGGGACATACCAATTAATTCTTCGACTCAGGGTCCAATTCTAGAACAACTCCAGCTGCAACATAAAGTGAGTCCCTTTAAGGCTGAACACAAGGATGGGATTGACCCAAGAGGGCAGGGTTTTGTATACTGTTTTCCTTCTCAGCTCCAGGAGCGGAGAGATGTGGAACTCAGGGTAAAACGAGAGGAGGAGGAACGGAAACGCCGGGAAGAAAAGCGGAGGCAGCAGCAGGAAGAACAGAAACGGAGACAGGAGGAGGAGGAGCTGTATCGGCGCAAGCAAGTAAGGGAGCATACTTCTTCCAAAGAATTAACAGTCAGGAAGTCAAATCCCTTCATTTTGACATAGTGAAACCTCCTTGACTTTCTTCCCAGGTTAGACAGCAAGAACTGCTCCTGAAGCTGCTGCAGCAGCAGCAGGCAGTGCCTCCATCACCAGGCTCCCCTCCTCCACTCTGGGCAAAGCAAGGCCTCTCCATGAAAACTCTGTTGGAGCTACAGCTGGAGGGTGATCGGCAGTTGCACAAACAGCAACATCGGGAGCCTCCTCGAGCGCAAGCCCCAGCCCAGCGGGCGGTAAGCCAGAATCAGACTTGAGCAGTGTTTTCATAACCTCTCCTTTGATGCTCCTTCATCTTCTTTTCATCATCTTTTCTAATTTTTCAAACCATATATAAGAATAGTATCTTAGAACCTGAGGAGGAACCCCCAACTTTCTTATTGTCCTCAGCTTCCTAGAGTGACTTAGAACTTGACACAGTACATCTAGAAGTAGAAGAACACTCACATGCATATATTCCCCTCCCTCTTATCCTATTTGTTTTATTTGTGGAAGGGTTTTTTGGGGGGAGGGCGGGGGCGGAGTTAGAGGGAGGCAATCAGGATTAAGTGACTTGCCCATATTCACATAGCTGGTAAATGTCTTATCTTGATTTGAATTCCTGATTCCAGGGCCAGTTACTCTAGCCACTGCTCCACTTTTCTCTCCCTGTCTTCTTATTCTAAAGCCTTGTTTTAATTTTGAGGATCTTACATTTTTTATAGATTTGTGTCCTTCACCTCCCGTATCCCCTTCTCCATCCCCATATAAATACCAAAAATAGGTTTCTCCCACCCAGCTCTCTTGGCAGTTTTCTAGAAAGCCCTCCTATCCTGTTGTCCTTACTAATCTGACTCCTCCTACTCTGTGTTTCTGCAGCATGGGGGCCTGGGCAGCGCTCCTCTATCCCAGTGGGTGGCAGAGACAGGACCCCTATGGGGTGGGCTAGAGAAGAGCGGGGGCAGTGGAAGTCTTGGGCTCTGGGAGGAAACACTCAAGGGCAGCAGCAACCTGGCCAGGAGTCTGGGCCTCAAGAACAGCCGAAGCAGTCCTTTGCTCAGGTGGGTGTAGAGCCTGAACTAGTCTGGGAGGAAGGAGGGCTGGGAAAAGTAGCAGGGTGAAGGATGGGGCAGGGTCAGCTCTGAGCCCTCACTTCACTCTGTTTTTCTGACACAGCGATTCCTATGGCCACCCTTCTGGCCGACCTGGTCGAAAGAAGACAGATGAGGAAGAGAAATTGCTGAAGCTGTTGCAGGGCATTCCTAAGCCCCAGGATGGCTTTACCCAGTGGTGTGAACAGATGCTTCATACATTGAGCACCACTGGGAGCTTAGATGGTATGGGCAGGGCACAGTGGGGGAGCCAGGGGCCTGTGTAACCATACTCAGGTGGTCCCTGATATTTCCCACAAACCCCTACAGTGCCCATGGCTGTGGCGATCCTGAAAGAGGTGGAATCCCCCTATGATGTCCATGATTACATCCGGTCCTGTCTAGGGGACACGTTGGAAGCCAAAGAATTTGCCAAACAATTTTTAGAGCGGAGGGCCAAGAATAAGGCTAGTCAGCAACGGCAGCAGCAGCAGGTGGGGGACCAATGCTCTTTGCTCTAATTATGACAGTGGAAATGATGTCTCTCAGATTTTCTTCTGATCATCTGTGTCCTTACAGGAGGCATGGCTTAATAATACAAGTTCCTTACAAGCTGCT